>NC_041387.1:233503762-233528711 GCF_002162155.2 Triticum dicoccoides | reverse complement strand
GGAGTTAAGGAAGAACCACCCGCAGCAGGGACGGGGGATCACCGGAGAGGCAGCCCACTATCTATCTTAGGGTTCAGGGTGGGGGCGGGGGGCCTAGAGGGCTGGCCGGGGCGGCAAGGCGGCGGCGGACCGGCGACAGACCGGCGGTGGGGAGTTGTTTCGGGGCGGCGAGGCGACGCTGAGGCCGGCGGTTCGGCCGGTGGTGGCTGGCGGCTCAGGGGGGTGCAGGTTGAAGATGAACTGCAGGCCCTCCCTAAACTACATGTCAAGTGCATGTCTACTACCATTGCGTTCAGTTTCGACAGTAACATTCAGATTCCACAGTAAATTTCAGTTTCGACAGTTAAGTTCAGAGTCAACTGCTTTTACCTCATCTGTTGTAGTCAGGTGGTTTTTGGTGATGTAAATTTTACATCTATTTTACATCATTTATTGGAGATGCTATTAGAATCCCACTTGAGATTGATGATGTATGTTTTGTGCTGCTTCAGCCTTGACATCTTGTGGCTCACCGGAGCTGCTCCAACGACAGAACGATCCATCACAACAGAGTAGTGCCCTGGAGGCCGTCTACAGATTCCTCAGATCTTCCTCCACACCTCCGACAGCCACCTCTGCCTCAACTGCTTCAGCGACCAACCCAATGATGCTGAGGTCGACACGGCTACGGCAAAGAGGTTGTACACTTGTTGCATCACTTATTACTATACATTCATGTCGATCCATTAGGGCTATTTTGGTTCAATGGAAAAACATAGCAATAGTGAATTTTCCAATGGCACTCTACTATTCAATTATTCATGCATTTTGTTGAAAGGAATGAAGCAAAACATCCACCTGGACTTACTTTTCAAAATCCTATGCATGAAAACAAGACCGAGTGCATTAGTGGCAGAATAACATTCTAAATGTACACGCTTTCGTATGGTTTCACTTTACTTCGGCCATGTTTCTTTGCATTCGTCTGCTCTTCCAATTCCTGTAAACCAAACACCCAAGTTGACAAAAATCCTCTCTTTACAAATGCTCTCTTTACCATGTGCATTGCTATCCTATTCCGGTGTTTTTCGTATCCCTGCGTTTTTAGAATCATGCAAGCCAAATGAGCCCTTACAGAATTACTTCAGTTACAGGTAGGTGTCGAAGGGAACTTTGTGTGGTTTGTCCTACTCGTGCCGTGACGTCATCCACCTCACCTGAGCTGCTTCATCGACAGAAGCATCCACCAAACCAGACATCATGACTCCTGACCGTCTTTCGCCGCCTCAGATCTCCTTCCCTGCCGCCAGCACCCACCGCAACGACATGCCATAATCGACTTAGCAGATGAACCTGCGGAGTACACGGGTCCACAAGAGAGGTCACACTCTTTTGTTTCAGCTTATTTTATGCATTTCTTAAAATTACCTGCTACTTTATCGTCCTGTTTACCTCTTGGACTCCAATTCAGGTCCAAATTAATGTTCAAACTTGAGTTCTAAATTAGTTGTGGGGCACATATAGAGGAAGCAATGAATAGTATCTCTGTCTAATATCTGGTTCACCTCGGGTATGCCTATGTTGTTCAACTTGGGTGGGAAACAAATAGTAAAGCAATCATCATTTGTATTTTTATTAAGTTGAAGCAATCATCAGCATGCTATCATTTTTTTGGATCCATCCACTAGTTGTTACCATCACTCTAAATTTCTGCATGCTCTCCTTACATAATCTCACCATATTTTTTCGTATGCATGTCAGATATTGTACACAGTTATGCTGAACATGTAGAGAAAAAGATAAGACATTGCTCCATGGTTGGTTCAATGGCGAACCCTCCCCACCCCTCTCCAGATTGTAATCCAGAGGAAGATATATGTTCTGAGGCGGATTCAGACGCCGCTGACCACTCCTATTTACCCCCAAGGTGTTTGCTCTACCTTTCCATGATGATGTTAGTCATATCATGCATATGTCGCCTTGTAGTGCCTACTTTTGACATCATATATGTCATCTGCTTAGTTTAGACATGTTCTGTAATGCCACCTATTTAGTTTTTATATCATATATGGGAATTGTGTTGTCTCACGTATTTTAGCCAGCCATAATATATGTGAAATGTGCAATGCCATCCTATTTAACCAGCCATGATATATTGCCCATCCTTTTCTTCATTACATTTCCATTTGTCGACAATGTTTGTACATTAAACTCATCTTCCTGTGAATCAGCCATTTGGATGGGAGATGGAAAAATCTGGAGTGAAAACAAGGCCTTCAGAGCAGACAGTGCCACTTGTCGAAGCAGATCTCTTGTTGGGTCCCGATAACTCCTCGGAGATGGATTCGCAGACAGATGACTAGTCATATTCCCCCACCGAGGTGTTTGATCTTATCAATAGCTCTGTTGATTTCAATTTCAATTGTGTATACAGTTGACTTCTCATATCATGCACATTACTAGCATCACAACAGAGCCAATAGAGTCATTGTACATGTAGACCCATGGTACCCATCTGAAATCTTGTTGTGCCGTGTAGTTTCCCACGCTTTGTATTCTTTCACGGCTGCTTTGTCTTGAACTGATATGATTTGAACCGTGTATCTATTTTGATTTGGCAAGACAATGCAGTGACCATGGGACATAGATATATGTTTGTTTGATTCTTTTATTATGTACTAGTACTTGGCAATAGAATACTTGGTAGTTTAATCCTGTCCACCTTACTAATGAACTGGTTCACCGAAATGAGTTTCATATACTAGTACTTGCTAAACCTGTTATGTGTCTGCTTGTTTCTTCTTTTAGAATGCTGACAGAATATTGGGGAAGAGTGCCTTATTAAGCAATGGTAAAGGAAGTAATGCAGATAAGGTTCAGGATAGTAACACATCCTTGTTGGTCTCCAACAAAGCTGATAAAACAGCTAAGGAATACTATCTTGAAGACAGTGAGACAACCCCAAAGTCCTGTCTTGGTTTAGTCTGCGAGTTACTGGCCACTACCGCTTGCACAAGCTATTCAAACTCACTATCTGAATCAGTTCGGTTTCTTGAGTCTCAACTACAAGCTGAAAGACATCGATCGGCTGTGCTGCGACAAGAAGCGGAAGGACTGCGGAAGTCCCTCGAGCATTCAGATGCATACTTTCTGGTGCAACAACAAGCATTGGATGATTTTAGCGCCAAACAAGACAAATCTAATAAGCTTGCTAAGCTTATTTCCAGCATTGTGGATACCAAGGATAACGTTTCTTGAGCTCTTCTGAAGTTGTTTCAATTACACTCTTGTTTTGTTGTCGCGTTTATTTGCTCTGGTGGCCAATTTTGACGGCCAATGTATGTAATATGCTGCTTTGTTCCCTATATTTGCACTGTTGGCGAACTTTGATGCCCAGTGGATGTAATATGTGTAATAGCGGTAATAGGCTAGAGTTAATTGCTTGCTTATTTATTTCCTTATTGTATTGTTTGGTTGTTTGCTTGTAGTCACTGCAGTTCTTTTTCTGTGTTTTTCTAGTGGCCACAATAGCCTATTTTTGGTAACTAGGCCAAAATAATCATGGCAACACACGGACTGCTGTAACCATGGGCCTCATGCAGGCCGTATGATCCAGGGGCCTTCTACGGGCCGTAGGATCCGTTGGCCTTTTATACGAGCCGTAGGATCCATGGGCCTTCTTCGGGCCGTACGATCCATTGGCCTTCTACCGGCCGTACGATCCATGGGCCTTCTACGTGCCGTAGGATCCATGGGCCTTCTACGGGGCATATCATCATTTCACCAATCATGGGCCATACTATTCGTGGACCATAGCGGGCCATTAATAGGCTGTATTTGATAACTCTATGAAAATAGCCCAACGGTTTTTTTGACATGAAAACGGCCCAACATATTAACGGGCCACAAACGGGCCGACTGTAACGGCGGGCTGAATTTGGCCCACAAGCAGAAAATGGCAGTAACGAGCCATAAGTAACCGAATGCTGGAAATGAGTGTCGGTGTCAAAACTCGCGGATCTCGGGTAGGGGGTCCCAAACTGTGCGTCTAGGCGGATGGTAACAGGAGACAAGGGACACGATGTTTTACCCAGGTTCGGGCCCTGTTGATGGAGGTAAAACCCTATGTCCTGCTTGATTGATATTGATGATGTGGATATTACAATATTAGATCTACCACGAGATCAAGGAGGCTAAACCCTAGAAGCTAGCCTATGGTATGATTGTTGTTCGTCCTACGGACTAAAGCCATCCAGTTTATATAGACACTGGAGAGGGCTAGGGTTACACAGAGTCGGTTACAATGGTAGGAGATCTACATATCCGTATCGCCAAGCTTGCCTTCCACGCCAAGGAAAGTCCCATCCGGACACGGGACGAAGTCTTCAATCTTGTATCTTCATGGTCTTGGAGTCCGGCCGATGATGATAGTTCGGCTATCCGGACACCCCCTAGTCCAGGACTCCCTCAGTAGCCCCTGAACCAGGCTTCAATGACGACGAGTCCGGCGCGCATGTTGTCTTCGACATTGCAAGGCGGGTTCCTTCTCCGAATAATTTATAGAAGATTGTGAACACCAGGATAGTGTCCGGCTCTGCAAAATAAATTCCACATACCACCGTAGAGAGAATAATATTTACACAAGTTCAATCTGCTGACGTATTTCGTGGCGTGACGTCACACCACCACCAAGCCTTTACTCGAATCGTTTTTATTGTACCACCTCAGCGTGTTTAGCGAAGCGGTTTCCTTGGCACGTCTTGTCGAAGCAGAGATCGTGTTCCCCTTATTCCGGGATTCCCATCAATACGGACGTGGGTAACCCAACCGCGCCATTGATTGTGGCGCTTGGGAGATAAGCGAGTTTTATCAGGCCGGTGGGGACGCATGTTTCCGTCCGCCCATATAAGGGGATAAAGATCCAACCCTTTTACCTGCACCTTCTTCCTCCTTGGCTTATCCATCTCCGCGAACTCGAGCTCCAGCGCCCAAGTCCGCACATCTCACCTCAACCTTCTCATATGTCCTTACCGGGAGGCAAGTGTATGGCCTCCTCCGTTACGGAGGGGCACATCCAGAAGCTGTGCAGCGCCGGATATCTGTCCAGCGACATCGCGCACCGGCTCCCCGACGAGGGAGAGCTCATCCCCACCCCCAGGCCCCACGAGAGGGTAGTATTTCTTCCCCATTTCCTCCGTGGACTGGGCTTCCCACTCCATCCCTTTGTCCGGGGGCTCATGTTCTACTACGGCCTGGATTTCCATGATCTGGCTCCGAATTTTATCCTCAATATCTCGGCGTTCATCGTCGTGTGTGAGGCTTTCCTCTGCATCCAGCCCCACTTCGGCTTGTGGCTCAAGACCTTCAGTATCAAGCCAAAGGTGGTAAAGGGCAGCCAAGCAGAGTGCGGAGGCGCCATAGTGGGCAAGATGCCCAATGTTACTTGGCTTGAGGGCACTTTCATGGAAACCATTAAGGGGTGGCAATCGGGGTGGTTCTATATCACCGAGCCGTGTGACCTTGAATGGGCAATGGCCCCCGAATTCAGATCTGGCATCCCCTTACGGCTCACCTCCTGGAAAGAGAGCGGCCGGACATGGGGTGATTCGGAGGAGCTGACCGGACTCCAAGCCTGCATCAAAAAGCTAGTGAACAAGAAGCTCAAGCTTGTCAACGTAGTCCAGGTCATGCTTATCCGCCGGACATGGGGTGATTCAGAGTAGTTTTTATTAACGTGAATAGTGGGTCGTTCATTGGCTGAGTACACGCATGTACTATGTCCAGATCTTTTTA
This sequence comes from Triticum dicoccoides, assembly GCF_002162155.2. NCBI lineage: Eukaryota > Viridiplantae > Streptophyta > Magnoliopsida > Poales > Poaceae > Triticum > Triticum dicoccoides. The sequence continues at coordinate 233,522,939 of NC_041387.1, read as the reverse complement.
TATTATAACATTTTCCTTCTTTTTAGGTTGTCAGGTTAGTCTAGCAGGAGTCCAGGTCGGTTCGGTTTGTATCCATCCGAACAAACGTAGAAGTCCAGTTGAATAAGGAGTTGTGCCTCCATGCACTATTTATAACTCCGGCTACTCGTGTATTAGGACGGTTTTTGGTTTTTAGGTTATACTTTTCATGGACAGCAGGGCAACTCGGGGTATCTTGGAGCCGCCGCTGGATATCTATCGATGAGCTATCGAGGCTTTGTGTTTTTGGTTTGAGATTGATTCCACAGTTTCAATTTCTGCTGATCTATTGAAGGTCGTCCACGTACTTCCAATCGTTGGTTGTGCGTGTTGTTTTTAGGGTGAATGCATCTACAAGATCGCGAGCGCCCCGTCGTTTCAAGTGACATCGTACCGTGAAAGATTGGGCAAATTATTCGCGGCATTGTTTTTCTGTTGACAGTCGCATCAAGTGGTATTCAGATCAAGGTTGATCACAGTACAATTTTTTTCCTGCTATTTAATTCAATTGTTTGAAAGATGGTGAACTCGCAGCATGAGAAATCTGATCATGAGGAAGGCGATGAACTTCCGGAGGATCTGGAGATAAGTGATGATTTGCGTATCCATCTGATGTCTATCAAGGGAGCCAACAAGAAGCTTGGGACAAGGGTTGAGGAATTGTCTGCAAATATTGTAGGCACCGAGGACAGGTTGAACGAGCGTCTAACTGCCAGCGACTGACAGCGCACTGATAGTCTACAGGTGGTGACCGAGAGTCTTAATCGGCTCACTGCAGCAGTTCAGCGCCTTCAGGCGAGAGATGTGGCACCCCAACAGTCCCGCTCACCACGACGACGTCGTGACCGTGACAACGATGGTGGTGGTGATTTTTCTGAGGATTCCGATGCCCGTGGAGGCTTACATCACCGACCACGGCATGATGCTGGGGCTCACTGCCATGCTGGGCGGGGCCGTGACTATGGCGGCAATGGTGCCCATGAGGATGATGGCTTGGGTCGAATCAAGATAACCATACCAGAATTCTCGAGATGTTGTGCCGACCCGGAGAAATATTTGGAGTGGGAGATGTGCATAAATCAGATTTTTGATGGTCAGAACTACTCCGAAGACAAGAAGGTTCGTGTTGCATCGATGGAATTTACAGAGTATGCTCTTGTATGGTGGGATAATAGAAACCGTACTCACGAGCGACCAGCGACATGGGCTGACATGAAGCGAATCATGAGGGAATGTTTTGTGCCTGCTTACTACACTCGCCAGGTTCATAGTAGACTGCATCGTCTAGTGCAAGGTACAAAATCAGTTGATGAGTACTACAAAGAGATGAAAGTTTTGCTGATCCATACGGCTGTGCGTGAGTCTGCGGAGGCGACCATGGTACGTTTCTTTGAGGGGTTGGAAGAAAAGATTCGTGACCGTGTTGATTTAATGCAATATAATTATATTCATGAGTTACTTCATCAAGCGGAGCATGCTGAACGTTGGGTATTGGAGAAGCAAGTTTCAGAGAATCGTCCGACTTACAACAATGGGCGACGTGGTTCTTCTCCTGTTGAGGGTGGGTTTAGTGCTAAACCAACTCCTTCTTATAAGTCGGGAAGCGTTGAACAGAGCAAAGTGGCGGCTGCACCAAAGGAGGTTTCTCATGTTTCATCTAATGCGTGTTCATCCCATCATCGTAATATTATTTGCCACAAGTGTGGAGGACGTGGACACGTGAAGCATGAATGTTCCAATCAATGAACGGTTCTACTTGTTGATGCGGAATATATTTCAGAATCTGAAGATGAGACGCCTAAGTTAGAGGATGGAATCGAAAGTGGTCATGGTGATACCATACTATGTTATCCTCAAGATGACCCTGATTTGGAGAGTTTGATAGCACATAAGGTCCAGCGAGATGACACGGTCATTTTTGAACCAGGTCAGCGACGGAGTATTTTTCAAACTGCATGTACCATCAAGGGAGAAGTGTGCAAACTAATAATTGATGGCGGCAGTGCTAGCAACATGATTAGCAAGGATGTGGTGGAGTCTCTTTCTTTGCCAACATGGGAGCACCCAAAACCATACTATATGAAGTGGATCAATGATGTGGGTAAAGTGAAGGTAACTCACAGGGTGAAGGTTCCTTTTTCTGTTGATGGCTATGTTGATAAGGTGGAATGCGACGTTATGCCACTACATGTTTGTCACCTTATTTTGGGGCATCCGTGGCAGCATGATGTTAACGCTCTTCATCACGGTCGAACAAACAAATACACTTTTATGCATAAGGGTGAGTTCTATGCTATTCTTCCTAAGGATGCAACTAATATAAAGTGTACCGTTGAGGTTTCCAAGAAAAAATCTACAAAGTATAGGTTGAAACCAAGGACAGTTTCCCTTCAAGGGAGGGAGGATGATGTGACCGTATCTGCTATGAAGGTTGACCAAAGACAGAAGGAGAAATATGTGGTTCCTACACTGCGCTAGAAAAGAAAAGAACATGTTGATATCGTTCATGACGTCAACGAGACAGCCAAGTTTTACCATGACCATGACAAAAGTACATATGTTTTTATTGGTGAATCTCCCATCCAGATTGCACAAGTTGACAAAGTAGAACCCATGTCAGAACTCCATGTCACACGGTGAAAGCAGTGGAAGTTCAAATCTGAAGCTCAACTCAAGTGCTACACCAAGGGTTATCTTTGTATTCACGTGGAAGTATATGAGCTGAGTACTAGTACTAGTTGATCTCTAGGCATAATTACTAGTAGTTTTTATTAACGTGAATAGTGGGTCGTTTGTTGGCTGAGTACACGCATGTACTATGTCCAAATCTTTTTATATTATAACGTTTTCCTTCTTTTTAGGTTGTCAGGTTAGTCTAGCAGGAGTCCAGGTCGGTTCGGTTTGTATCCATCCGAACAAACGTAGAAGTCCAGTTGAATAAGGAGTTGTCCCTGCGTGCACTATTTATAACTCCGGCTACTAGTGTATTAGGACGGTTTTTGGTTTTTAGGTTATACTTTTCATGGACAGCAGGGCAACCCGGGGTATCTTGGAGCCGCCGCTGGATATCTATCGATGAGCTATCGAGGCTTTGTGTTTTTGGTTTGAGATTGATTCCACCGTTTCAATTTCTGCTGATCTATTGAAGGTCATCCACGTACTTTCAATCGTTGGGTGTGCATGTTGTTTTCGGGGTGAATGCATCTACAAGATCATGAGCGCCCCATCATTTCAAGTGACATCATACTGTGAAAGATTGGGCAAATTATTCGCGCCATCGTTTTTCTGTTGACGGTCGCATCAGAAGATACCGATGATCGAATCTCGGCAAGTAACATACCGATGACAAAGGGAATGCCATATGTTGTCATAATAGTTCAACCAACAAAGATCTTCATATAATATGCGGGAGACAATATAAGCATTCAGGTTCCGCTATTGGTTATTGATTGGAAGGTGTCTCGGTCATGTCGACATAGTTCTCAAACCCGTAGGGTCCGCACGCTTAACGTTCGATGATGATTTGTATTATATGAGTTAGGTGATTGGGTGACCGAATGTTGTTCGGAGTCCCAGATGAGGTCACGGACACGACGAGGAGTCCCAAAATTGCCGAGAGGTAAAGATTCACATATAGGACGATAGTATTCGGACACCGGAAGTGTTCCGGGGGACCAGATACGTATCGGGTCACCGGAAAGGGGTTCCGGGCAACCCCCGGCAAACTACATGGGCCTAATGGGCCAAGAGGGCGACAAACCAGCCCCTAAGGTGCTGGTTCGCCACCATGTAGGCTGAATTGGGGGGGGGAGGGGAAAAGAGAAGGAAAGGGAGGGATTTGGCCTCCCCCTTCCTTCCCTCCCCCTCCTCCTTCCTTCCCCCTCCGACACATATGGAAGGGAGGGAGGCCGGCTTGAGGGAGGCATCCAAGTAGGATTAATCCTACTTGGGGCGCCCCTTTCTGCCCCTCTCCCTCTCCCACCTATATATATGTCGGGGGGCACCGCTAGAACACACAATATTGATTCCTAGCCGTGTGTGACGCCCCCCGTCCATAGTTTACGCCTCCAGTAATATTCACGTAGTGCTTAGGCGAAGCCCTGCATGGATCACTTCACCATCACCATCACCACGCCGTCGTGCTGACACAAATCTCCCTCGATACTTTGCTAGATCAAGAGTTCGAGGGACATTATCGAGCTGAACGTGTGTAGAACTCGAAGGTGTCGTAAGTTTGGTGCTTGATCGGTCGGAACGAGAAGAAGTTCGACTACATGAACTGCGTTAACAAATGCTTCCGGTTTCGGTCTACGAGGGTACATGGATACATTCTCTCCCTCTCGTTGCGATGCATCTCCTAGATAGATCTTACTTGAGCATAGGATTTTTTTTTGAAATTGCAAGCTACATTTCCCAACAGTGGCATCCGAGCCAGGTCTATGCGTAGATGATATGCACGAGTAGAACACAAATAGTTTTGGGCGGTGATTATCATACTGCTTACCACCAAAGTCTTATTTTGATTCAGCGGTATTTTTGTATGAAGCGGCCCAGACCAACCTTACATGACCACGTTCATGAGATCGGTTCCACCGACAGACATGCAACTAGTTTTGCGTAAAGGTGGTTGGCGGGTGTCTGTTTCTCCAACTTTAGTTGAATCAAATTTGATTGCGGACGGTCCTTGTTGAAGGTTAAAACAGCAAACTTGATAAATCACCTTTGTGGTTTTGTGTTGTAGGTAAGAACGGTTCTTGCAAGAAGCCCGTGGCAGCCACATAAAACTTGTAACCACAAAGTAGAGGATGTCTAACTTGTTTTTGCAGGGCATGTTGTGATGTGATATGGTCAAGACATGATCTGATATACGTTGTTGTATGAGATGATTATGTTTTGTAAAAGTTATCGGCAACTCGCAGGAGGCTTATGGTTGTCGCTTTATTGTATGAAATGCAAATGCCATGTAATTGCTTTACTTTATCTCTAAGTGGTAGCGATATTCGTTGAAGCAATAGTTGGCGAGACGACCACGACGCTGCGATGGAGATCAAGGTGTCGAGCCGGTGACGATGGAGATCATATAGTTTCTTTGGATACGGAGATCAAATGCACAAGATGATTATGGCCATATCATGTCACATATTTTGATTGCATGTGATGTTTATCTTTATGCATCTTATTTTTGCTTAGTACGGTGGTAGCATTATAAGATGATCCCTTAACTAAATTTCAAGGTAGAAGTGTTTTCCCCGAGTATGCATCGTTGTGGAAGTTCTTCATGCTGAGACACCACGTGATGATCGGTTGTGATTGGCTCTACATTCACATACAATGGGTGCAAGCCAGTTTTGCACATGCGGAATACTCGGGTTAAACTTGACGAGCCTAGCATGTACAGACATGGCCTCAGAACACTGGAGACCGAAAGGTCGAACGTGAATCATATAGTAGATATGGTCAACATAGAGATGTTCACCACTAATGACTACTCCATCTCCCATGATGATCGGACATGGTTTAGTTGATTTGGATCACGTATCATTTAGATGACTTGAGGGATGTCTATCTAAGTGGTAGTTCCTAAGTAATATGATCAATTGAACTTAATTTATCATGAACTTAGTCCCGATAGTTTTTGCATAACTATGTTGTAGATCAATGGCCCGTGCTACCGTTCCATTGAATTTTAATGCGTTCCTAGAGAAAGCTAAGTTGAAAGATGATGGTAGCAACTACACTGACTGGGTCCATAACTTAAGGATTATCCGCATAGAAGAATTATGTCCTTGATGCACCTCTAGGTGAAAGACCAATTGCAGTAGCACATGCAGGCGTTATGAATGTTTGGCAAGCTCGATATGATGACTACTTGATTGTTTAAGTGCGCCTTGCTTTACGGCTTAGAATCGGGGCTGCAAAGGCGTTTTGAACGCCACAGAGCATATGAGATGTTCCAAGAGATGAAATTGATATTTCAGACCCATGCCCGTGTCGAGAGGTATGAGACCTATGACAAGTAGTTTTCCTACAAGATGGAGGAGAACAGATCAGTCAGTGAGCATATGCTCAGAATGTCTGGGTAGTACAATCGCTTGAATCAAGTGGGAGTTAATCTTCTAGATAAGATAGTGATTGACAGAGTTCTCTAGTCATCATCACTAAGCTAATAGAACTTCTTGATGAACTATAATATGCAACGGATGACAGAAACATTTCCCGAGCTCTTCGCGATGCCGAAATCGGCAAAGGTAGAAATCAAGAAAGAGCATCAAATGTTGATGATTCACAAGACCACTAGTTTCAATAAAAAGGGCAAGGGAAAGAAAGGGAACTTCAACAAGAATGGCAAGCAAGTTGCCTCTCCCGTGAAGAAGCCCAAAGCTGGACCTAAGCCTGAAACTGGGTGCTTCTATTGCAAAGGGAATAGTCACTAGAAGTGGAACTACCCCAAATACTTGGCGGATAAGAAGGATGGCAAAAGTGAACAGAGGTATATTTGTTATAAATGTTATTAATGTGTACCTTACTAGTGTTCATAGTAACCCGTGGGTATTTGATACCAGTTCAGTTGCTAAGATTAGTATCTCAAAACAGGAGTTACAGAATGAACAGAGACTAGTTAAGGGTGAGGTGACGATGTATGTTGGAAGTGATTCCTAGGTTGATAAGATCACCATCGCACACTCCCCCTACTTGCGGGATTAGTGTTAAACCTAAATAAATGTTACTAGGTGTTTGCGTTGAGCATGAATATGATTGGATCATGTTTATTGCAATACTGTTATTCATTTAAGAATAATTGTTATTCTGTTCATGTGTAAAACCTTCTATGGTCATACACCAAATGGTTTACTGAATCTCGATCGTAGTGATACACATATTCATAATATTGATGCCAAAAGATGCAAAGTTGATAATCATAGTGCAACATACTTGTGGCACTGCCGTTTAGGTCCTATTGGTGTAAAGCACATGAAGAAACTCCATGCAGATGGACTTTTGGAATTATTTGATTATGAATCATTTGATACTTGGGAACCATGCCTCATGGGCAAGATGACTAAAACTCTGTTCTATGGAACAATGGAGAGAGCCAATGACTTATTGGAAATAATACATACTGATGTATGCGGTCCGATGAGTGTTAAGGCTCGCGGCGGGTATCATTACTTTTTGACCTTCATTGATGATTTGAGCATATATGGGTATATCTATTTAATGAAACACAAGTCTGAAACATTTCAAAAGTTCAAAGAATTTCAAAGTGAAGTGGAGAATCATCGTAACAAGAAATAAAGTTTCTACGATATGATCATAGAGGTGAATATTTGAGTTATGAGTTTGGCCTTCATTTAAAACAATGTGGAATAGTTTCACAACTCACGCCACCTGGAACACCATATCATAATGGTGTGTCCAAACATCGTAACTGTACTTTATTAGATATGGTGCAATCTATGATGTCTCTTACCGATTTTCCACTATCGCTTTGGGGTTATGCATTGGAGACAGCTGCATTCATGTTATGGCACCGCCAAAATCCATTGAGACGACACTGTATGAACTTTGGTTTGGCAATAAACCTAAGCTATCGCTTCTTAAAGTTTTTGGTAGCGATGCTTATGTCAAAAGGCTTCAGCCTGATAAGGTTGAACCCAAATTGGAGAAGTGCATCTTCATGGGATACCCTAACTCCCTAAGGAAACAATTGCCGTACACCTTCTATCACAGATCCGAAGGCAAGATCTTTGTTTCCAAGAATGGAACCTTTCTAGAGAAGGAGTTTCTCTCGAAAGAAGTGAGTGGTAGGAAAGTAGAACTTGGTGAAGTAATTGTGCCTTCTCTCGAATCGGAAAGTAGCTCATCACAAAAAACCATTCCTATGATGCCTACACCAACTAGAGAAGAAGCTAATGCCGATGATCATGAAACTTGAGATCAAGTTACTACTGAACCTCATAGATCAACTAGAGCATGTTCTGCACCAGAGTGGTATGGTAATTAATCCTATTCTGGAAGTCGTGTTACTAGACCATGATGAACATACGAGCTATGAAGAAGCGACGATGAGCCCAGATTCTGATAAATGGCTTAAGGCCATGAAATCTGAGATAGGATCCACGTATGAGAACAAAGTATGGACTTTGGTTGACTTGCTCGATGATCGGCGAGCCATCGAAAGTAAATGGATCTTCAAGCGGAAGACAGACGGTGATGGTAGTGTTGCTATCTACAAAGCTCGAATTGTTGCAAAAGGTTTTCGACAAGTTCAAGTTGTTGACTACGATGAGATTTTCTCACTCGTATCGATGCTTAAGTCTGTCCGAATCATGTTAGCAATTGTCGCATTTTATGAAATCTGGCAAATGGATATCAAAACTGCATTCCTTAATGGATTTATTAAAAAAGGTTTGTATATGATGCAACCAGAAGGTTTTGTAAATCCTAAATGTGCTAACAAAATGTGCAAGCTCCAGCGATCCATCTATGGACTGATGCAAGCATCTCGGAGTTCGAATATATGTTTTGATAAGTTGATCAAAGCATATAGTTTTATAGAGACTTGTAGTGAAGCCTGTATTTACAAGAAAGTGAGTAGGAGCACTACATCCTTTCTGATAAGTATATGTGAATGACATATTGTTGATCGAAAATGATATAGAATTTTCTGGAAAGCATAAAGGAGAGTTTGAAAGGAGTTTTTCAAAGAAAGACCTCAGTGAAGATGATTACATATTGGGCATCAAGATCTATAGAGATAGGTCAAGACGCTTGATAACATTTTTCAATGAGTACATACCTTGACAAGATTTTGAAGTAGTTCGAAATGGAACAGTCAAGGAAGGAGTTCTTGCCTATGCTGCAAGGTGTAAAGTTTAGTAAGACACAAACTCGACCACAGAAGAAAATAGAAAGAGAATGAAAGTAATTCCCTATGCCTCAGCCGTAGGTTCTATAAATTATGTATGCCGTGTACCAGACCTATTGTGTACCTTATCATGAGTTTGGCAAGGAGGTATGATAGTGATCCAGGAGTGGATCACTAGACAACGTTCAAAGGTATCGTTAGTTACCTAATAGGACTAAGGAAATATTTCTCGGTTATGGAGGTGATAAAGAGTTCGTCGTAAATAAGTTATGTCGATGGAAGCTTTTACACCGATCTGGATGACTCTGAGTCTCAATCGGGTTACATATTGGAAGTGGGAGCAATTATCTAGTGTAGCTCCATGCAGAGCATTGTAAACACAGAAAATTTGCAAAATACATACGATTCTGAATGTGGCAGACCCATTGAGTAATCTCACAAGAAAAACATGTTCACACCTTAGTACTCTTTGGGTGTTAATCACATACTAATGTGAACTAGATTATTGACTCTAGTCAACCCTTTGGGTGTTGGTCACATGGCGATGTGAACTATGGGTGTTAATTTACATACAGGTGTGAACTATTGGTGTTAAATCACATGGCGATGTGAACTAGATTATTGACTCTAGTGCAAGTGGGAGACTAAAGGAAATATGCCCCAGAGGCAATAATAAAGTAGTTATTTTATACTCCCTCCGTTCCTCAATATAAGGTGTATTATTTTTCGAAAAAGTCAAACTTCTCTAAGTTTGACCAAGTTTATAGACAAAAATATCAATATCTAGAATACCAAATCATTATCACTAGATTCATCATGGACTATATTTTTACATTTTATATATTTAGTATTATAAATCTTTATATATTTTGCTGTAAAGTTGGTCAAACATAGACAACAGTTGACTTTTTGAAAAACTAATACACCTTATATTTAGGAACGGAGGGAGTATTTCCTTATTTCATGATAAATGTTTATTATTCATGCTAGAATTGTATTAACCGGAAACTTGATACATGTGTGGATACATAGACAAAACAGTATGTCCCTAGTATGCCTCTACTTGACTAGCTCGTTAATCAAAGATGGTTACATTTCCTAGCCATAGACATGTGTTATCATTTGATGAACGGGATCACATCATTAGGAGAATGATGTGATGGACAAGACCCATCCGTTAGCTTAGCATTATGATTGTTTAGTTTTATTGCTATTGATTTCTTCATGTCAAATACATATTCCTCCGACTATGAGATTATGCAACTCCTGGATACCAGATGAATGCCTGGTGTGCTATCATATGTCACAACGTAACTGGGTGATTATAAAGATGCTATATAGGTATCTCCGAAGGTTTTTGTTAGGTTGGCACAGATGAAGATTAGGATTTGTCACTCCGAGTATCGAAGAGGTATCTCTCGTCCCTCTTGGTAATGCACATCATAATAAGCCTTGCAAGCAATGTGACTAGTGAGTTAGTTGCGGGATGATGCATTACAGAACGAGTAAAGAGACTTGTCGGGAGCGAGATTGAACTAGGTATAAAGATACCGACGATCGAATCTCGGGCAAGTATGTGGGAGCCAATATGAGCATCCATGTTCTGCTATTCGTTATTGACCGGAGAGGTGTCTCGGTCATGTCTACATAGTTCTCGAACCCGTAGGGTCCGCACGCTTAACGTTCGATGATGATTTGTATTATATGAGTTATGTGATTTTGTGACCGAATGTTGTTAGGTGTCCCAGATGAGATCACGAACATATTGAGGATTCTCTAAATGGTCGAGAGGTAAAGATTCATATAGAGGATGATAGTATTCAGACACCAGAAGTGTTCTGGGGGTACCGGATACGTATTGGGTCACCAGAAAGGGGTTCCAGGCAACCCCCGGTAAACTACATGGGCCTAATGGGCCAAGAGGGGGACATACCAGCCCCTAAGGGGCTGGAGCGCCCCCATGTAGGCCAAATTGGGGGGAAAGGAAAAGGGGAAGAGATAAGGAAGGGGACAGATTCGGCCTCCCCCTTCCTTCCCTCCTCCTCCTCCTCCTTTCTTCCCCCACTGGCACTTATGGAAGGGGGGGGGGCGGCTTGTGGGATGCACCCAAGTAGGATTACTCCTACTTGGGGTGCCCCTTGCTGCCCTCTCCCTCTCCCTCCTATATATATGGGGGGGCACCGCTAGAACAAACAATATTGTTTCCTAGCCGTGTGCAGCGCCCCCCCTCCACAGTTTATGTCGCTGGTCATATTCACGTAGTGCTTAGGGGAAACCCTACGTGGATCACTTCACCATCACCGTCACCATGCCGTCGTGCTAACACAACTCTCCCTCGACACTTTGCTAGATCAAGAGTTAGAGGGACGTCATTGAGCTAAACGTGTGTAGAACTCGGAGGTTCCATATGTTCAGTGCTTGATCGGTCAGAACGAGAAGAAGTTCGACTACATCACACACGTTAACAAACGCTTCCGCTTTCGGTCTACGAGGGTACATGGACACACTCCCCCCCCCTCGTTGCTATGCATCTCCTAGATAGATTTTGCGTGAGTGTAGGAATGTTTTTGAAATTGCATGCTACGTTTCCCAACACGTCTTCCGTCCACTCCACCCGGAACTCGTCCTGTGCAGCGAACGAGGCGATATAGCTGGCCTGCCTAGCGATCCAGTGCACCCGCGCCTACTGGTGGGCCTCTACTCTAGCTCGGGTCCAGATACCACGACCTGGCAAAGCATAGAGCTAAGTCTGCATCGGCACGGGCAGCGGAGACGCGCCACACATGGTGTCGCTCCAGGCCGCTAGCCATCGCACCAGCCCCGTGAAGCTACTGGGTGCCAATGCTCCCAGCCAGAGCGCAGCCACCATCCCCAACCCGGCTGAAGAGAGCCTTGCCTGTTTCTTGTCTAGGGCCCTCAGACGGGCCTCGGTAGCTAGCATGAGCTCCGATAAGATCCAGGCGGCGTACGGATTGACCGTGGCACCCGCATCCACCTAGGTTGTTCGGTGTGCATGCATGGCCGCGTTCGGCGTATCCTGCACCTCCGGGAAGTACTCTGGTGTGTGAAGAGGAGAAACAACTAACTATGCAAAGGTTCGCCCAGGTCACAACCCGGCAGAACAGACGAGGAAATACTTAGTCAGGAGGACTTCGTCCACATGCAGCGCTTCGCACAACATACCATTTCGCTCCAGGTCCCACGCACAACCGCGGGCCTCAAGCGCCTTCCCAAGCTCGGCGCACTTCTCGACGGCCGCCTTCAGCCCGTTGTCCTTAGTGGCTGCCGCCTTCTAGTACTCACCCTTCATCCGGATAAGCTCCGCCTGGTGGGCATCCGCTGCCTTGGCGGCTTCCACCTTCAGCTGCTCCACCTCGCCCTAGAGTTGGCTGTTTTCATCGGCCACTTGGTCGCGCTGCTGGCCGGCTTCGATCAGCCAGCTTTGGAGGTCAAGCACTCGACCATGGTGGCTGCATGGCGAAATTCCAAGTCAGATGCGGAAAAGAGAAAAACGCTTTAAGATTTGACCAAACTACTTCATAGTTGGCCCGAATCTCGGGGGCTACACCCAGTGGGTGCGCTAGCGTGCCCCCACTGAAAGCATGCAAGACGTAACTTGGGCGATAAGGAGCACCTCCTCCTTCACGGCAAGTTGTGCCTTGACCTCGCAATGCTTCTCCAGAAGGTGGTAGTGAATGCCGACTCAGAGGCCATCCAAATGCTGCAGGAAGGCAAGGGTCAGTAAAAACCACAAAAATACTTTAATATTCGACGCAACTACTCCATAGTTGGCCTGAATCTCGGGGGCTACACCTAGTGGGCACGCTGGTGCACCCCCACTGACCGGCCGCAAAGAATGAGTAGGGTTTTACGTTGCAAAGCAGCCTAAACCTGGGTAAAAGAGAGTTGTCCATCGCCCTGCTGTCCCCTGCTGCTTCTGCTCTTTGTGCAATGTGACCGTCTCCTTGCCGGACCACCAAGGGGCACCCCTACCCCATAGGTGGTCGTGCTTCCACGCCAACATCCTTGGCGCCCTAGGTAGGGGGCGTTGCTTGTGTGAACCTGAAGCAGTAGCCCTTGCATCAATCTTCATCATCCTACTACATCATCCATGGCTCCCAAGAAGAAGAGTGGAGCAGCGCCGCCGCCTTCTGTTTTGTAGATCCCTTCATCCACGGTCGTGAGGGCCACGGGCACCGCGGCTGCAATAGACAGGCTAGGTGGCTCGAGTGCCGCGGCTGCCGTAGGCAGTGCTGCTATCACTCTTGCCATGGTCTCCTACGAGCATGGGGCGCGACGACAGTGGCGCGGAGTCAGATGATCCAATTAATGATAAGCCACGCCTAGCGGAGCGAACTTTCTCCCTACAGGGATGAGCGTTCGGCTGAGCTGTGGGCCACGGCAAGTCCATCGGGTCTCCACCCCATCCAGCGGAGCAACATTATTGCAAAAAGGAATCACGGAAAGGCATGTTTTCATCTTATCCCGCCAAGTCTCACCATATGTTGCAGTGTGTTGCAACCTTGTTGCGTATGGATTGAGCACTACCTTCTGAGTGTGAGGCTGCCAAGGAAGTGAAGGATTTGTACCTTTGCGACAACAACAATTACAAGATTAAGAAAAGATAAGTTGCAAAACCTTCTTTCGTTTCGAGACTCTTTTATATATCCTTTGCGACTCCTTTGGTTTGAGATATCCGAAACGTGAAGGGACTCTTTCGTGATCGTTTGTGTCCTCGTCTCTTTCGAGACTGCTCAGCAGTCCGGGCAGCCGCATTGAAAACATCAAAGGGAAACTTGCCGGTGGCACCTATGCTTCCAAAACTCCAGGGGCCCACCCCCACAACATCACAGCTAGTGTCTGCCCAGGCAAGCTCCCAGCATGCGCATGATTCATAGTCATGCAAGAAATATGGGCGATATAAACTTAAAGGATATCATTAGTTCACATGACTACTGAAGAGTGTTATTACATCCCAGGAAGTAGCAAGGACTAACATAAGGCCAAAATGTGTCTTTTTGTTCGACAACATTACAGCAGATGGAGCAGGAGAATTTAGTCTTTGCGGCCTCCTTGGACCCGGGGCACTCGAAGAACTTCGTCGGCCAAGGGCCCGACAACTTGAGAAATAGTGGAGGTGTCTGTCCCGGCCGATAGCTTCTTGAAGGAATCCGAGAGATCAAAATCGGGGTGGCACTATACAAAGTTGACAAGGATAGTCAAGATGGCGTCCCGAGCAAACTTACAGGACTCACTGGCGAAGCAAGCGGATCTGTCATCTTTGTACGTCTTCAGTCGTTCGGTGAGACCCTCGAAAAAGTGTGTCAGCGTGACACTCGGGGCCTCATGCTCATTTACGAAGAAGGTCCAGCTCTTCATGTTCATTTTGGCAATCTGGGAGGAGATGCGCTCAGCTATATTCACCACGCTCTTCACTGAGAGGTTGTACAGATCCACCCGGTGCTTGAGCTTGAGCTCCGCATCTTTCTGAAGAGTTCCTGCAGTATTGGCTTCTTCCGTCAAGGCCCTCTCTCGGTTCTTGGCTTGCTCAAGATCCTTCTCTAGGGTGGCGAGTTTGGTGTTCAAGTCCTGAATGGTGTTAGAGGCTGTAGCCAGATCCTGGCTTTGCTAGCAAGCTGTGATTGCAACCCTTCCAGCATGGTGGCTTCCTTCTGCACTTCTTCCCGAAGGGCCTCGATCTCTTTCTTGGTCCCGACAAGGTCTTCCTCCAGCTTTCCCACTTGAGTTTCGAGCACTGTTTCAGCTTTGGAACCTATGGCAAGGTTGTCAGCGACTTCTTTCAGTTTGGTCGCTGCATCATGAGCCCGCGAGTAAATGGCCTTCTTGTGACTATCCTCCAGATCCTTGGTACGCAGCTGAACAAGGCTTTCTAGCTCATCATCTTTGGCACGGAGGGCATCGACCAGAGCCTGCTCGCAAGTGGCAATATCTTTGGCCATGGCGTTAAGCTCCGTCTGGTGATCCGTCAGCCTGACATCATGAGTCCTCGCTTTCTCTGCAGCGGCCGCCATTTTCTCCTCCTGGTCCCTGAGGTCGCGGGATCGGGCATTATACGAAGAGCGTAGCTCTTATGCCTTGTCCTTCAGTTGTCGGGTTGCCGTGTCTTCGGCTCTTTGTTCCTCCTGGATTGCCTGCCACTTCTGGTCATACCTCTCTTGCACTTCTTTGATCCTGACAGCCACTGTCTCCAGAAAGACCAATTCCATGGAGCTGTCATCGGGGTCACTTGCTTCTTTGGACCTTTGGGTCAAGGGAGCCAATATGCATCTGATCTCCTCATAAAAAGTTTCCCCGGCAAGAACTGATGAGTTGGGGCCTGTTGAGGTAGGATGGGCCACGATCATCGCCAAGCTGCTTGCGGGGAAAGTCACCGTCAAGTTTGAAGCGTTACTTTGGAGGGAAAATTTCTCCTCATCCATAGTGGGGCCAGTCGTGCTGCCGGGATTTCCTCCTTTCCCTCTAGGGCTTCTTGGATATCCTTGGGCGCTTCGACCAGACGTTCTTTAGTGGCAATCTTGAGGGCCTCTGCAGTAGCATCCTTCCCTATGCCGAGCACTTCCTCCAAGAGCTCCTTCTCTTCAAGCCCGGGGGCTGTAGGAGGGTGGAGGAAGAAAAGATATGAGTATCGGAAATTCAAAACAAGAATCGAGAAATCAAAAAGTTCTTGACAAAGGTCCAAAGGTGAATGGGTTACCTAATGGCGGATGTTGGGAAGGAACTTTGTCACGCCCAAGATGCAACCCTATCCTAAAGGAACTCGAAGGTCCCACCAAGGATAGAAGCGTATCTTGAAGATGCTTTTGCAAGGTGGATATCATTACATCAACATTACATAATAGATAGGGATACATACATAAGGCATACAATGCCACACGAATACAACAATACAACATACATAAGAGCAACATGCGACTACGGATGAAACACAAACAGAAGCTCAAACGACATCCACCCTGCTAGCCCAGGCTGCCGACCTGGAACCTATCCCCTGATCAAAGAAGAAGCAGAAGAAGAACTCCAAAACAAGCAAACATCGCTCTCGAGTCATGGTCATCGCATAACCTGTACCTGCAACTGTTGTTGTAGTAATCTGTGAGCCACGAGGACTTAGCAATCCCATTACCATGGGTATCAAGACTAGCAAAGCTTAATGGGAAAGGAAGGGGTAAAGTGGTGAGGTTGTAGTAGCGACTAAGCATATATGGTGGCTAACATACGCAAATGAGAGCGAGAAGAGAGCAAAGGAACGGTCGTGAAGCTAGCAATGATCAAGAAGTGATCCTGAACTCCTACTTACGTCAAACATAACCCAAAACCATGTTCACTTCCTGGACTCCATCGAGAAGAGACCATCACGGCTACACACGCGGTTGATGCGTTTTAATTCGGATCTGGTGTCAAGTTATCTACAACCGGACATTAACAAATTCCCATCTGCCACATAACCACGGGCACGGCTCTCGAAAGTTTATACCCTGCAGGGGTGTCCCAACTTAGCCCATGATAAGCTCTCGCGATCAACGAAGGATATACCTTCTCCCAGGAAGACCCGATCAGTCTCAGAATCCCGATTTACAAGACATTTCGACAATGGTAAAACAAGACCAGCAAAGCCGCCTGATGTGCCGACAAATCCCGATAGGAGCTACGCATATCTCATTCTTAGAGCACACCAGATGAGCAAGACGTCGGGTTGGCATAGACCCTAGTTGCCCAGGGGGCGCCAGACATCGCTCAGGTTGGACCAACACTCGAAGGAGCACTGGCCCGGGGGGGGGGGGTAAAATAAAGATGACCCTCGGGCTCCGGAAACCCAAGGGAAAAAGTGCTTGGTGAGGCAAATGGTAAAACCAAGGTTGGGCCTTGCTGGAGGAGTTTTATTCAAAGCGAACTATCAAGGGGGTCCCATAAATCACCCAACCGCGTAAGGAACGCAAAATCCAGGAACATAACACCGGTATGACGGAAACTAGGGCGGCAAGAGTGGAACAAAACACTAGGCATAAGGCCGAGTGTTCCACCATTTACCAAGTATATAGATGCATTAATTAAATACGAGATATTGTGATGTCCCAACATAATCATGTCCACCATGGAGCAATCTTCAACTTCACCTGCAACTAACAACGCTATAAGAGAGGCTGAGCAAAGCGGTAACATAGCCAAGCAACGGTTTGCTGGGAAGGGTGAAAAGGTTAGAGGCTGACATGGCAATATGGGAGGCATGGTAAACAAGTGATAGGTAGCGCAGCATAGCGATAGAACGAAGCAACTAGCAAGCAAAGATAGAAGTGATATCGAGGGTAATGGTCATCATGCCTGAGATCCCGCAAGGAAGAAGAACGAGTCCATGAAGAAGACAAACGGACGTAATAGAACGAATCCTCACAACTCCGGAACGAAACTGAAGCTAACGAGAGAAGCAAACCGGAAAGAAGCAAACAATATGGTAAACACACAAGCATAAACATGGCATGATGCACATTCAAGTATGATGCATGTCCGATTTAATGAGGCATGGCATGGCAATTTGCAACAAGATATGAGCAAAACAAGTTAAACATGGCATTGATGCTAAATGCATCCAAACATCAAGCAAACACCTCAAAACAAGGATGCAACATGATAATATGAAACTACATGCAACATTAATCAAGTTTCATATAGAGCACACTCAAAATGGAGCAACGGTTCAACAGATACACTCCAAACATGATATAACAATCTGTCCAAAACAACAACTAGGCATATTGCAAGCACCAAAACAACATGCTACAGTATCTCAACATAAAAAAAGAAGGCATGGACATGAAGAACAGGTAAATCATGACAAAACATGAACACTGAGCTATCTCTAGAAATCACTAGAACATGCTCAAAAGGACATGACAAGATTGTAAATAATAACAGTTTCAGACTTTGCAGAAATAACATCAGGTTGCAATGTTTAGAGCTATCAAACAACATGTTACGGAAACTTATCATGGCAAACAAAGGAATGGAATGAATCTACTAATTGCATAGAACAAAAGTCCCTTACTGACCATGAGCCAAAAAGGCACAGAAAATATGATGGCACCCATGTAAACATGGCAAATGATATGACAGATTCATACATGGCAGGAACAATAATAAGTAGACATGTTGGTGAGCTTGCACCACTCACCATAGAGCAATGCATGGCATGGAAAGGTGACTGAAAGTAAGAAGACATGTTTGTGAAGCTAAGTATGGCAATAGAAAGTTCATAGGGTGCATGGAGCACTAGCAAATCACGTGGCAAAACTGAACTTAATGTTAACAGGCTGACAACAACATTATTTAGCAAATTTGGAGCAAGATTACAACAAGCTACAACAGGCCATAAATGCAACCAGGAGCATGGATGGATAGAGCATGACATGTATAACAAAACATCCTTAGTGAACATCTCCAGATCATGCATAAATGACTTGTGGGAGTAGGTTTACATAGCATCACGAAATAACAGAATCAGCCTAGCAAAACAGCAACAACAAGTACCCTACTTCACGAGCTTGATGCACTCAGTACAAGACTCACAAAAATATATGGATTGCACCACTGTAAAGATGGCATGATGTAGTACAAAACACAGGTAGAGATCATGCTCATAGGATACACACATCAAATGCAACAAAAATGACAAATCATCAAGTTCTGTTAACAGACAGCAGATAACATCATATAGCACTCTTGCAATGATGATTCAGGCATCAAGATGATCTCAAATGAACATTACACAATGGAATGAGATGAAGAGCATCTCCCAACGAACATTGTGATATATTATTCACACAAAACGGAGCAGTATGCAACAAGTTATGATGCACTTAACAAGGCATGAAAATATTGCTGAAACAAGGACTTAGACGAAAATATACCCTCCAAAATGTCAACGCGGGACGGGGCGGTGCGGGACGGAGGGATCCGGGGACGCGGGACGCTGTTTGGATCGAGGGAGTGGTGGATCTGATCCACTCCCTCGGATCCGGCCGGAGCTCCGGCGAGCTGCGCAGTGGCCGGAGACGAAGGGGACGAAGACGAGCGGTTGGGCGGTAACCGGAGGGAACCGAGGCGGCGGTTGGGCGAAGACGGGGCGCCGACGAGGTGGAGGGGCCGCGCCGGTGGCGCCTGAGGCGGCGGGGAGCGGGGAATAGCGGCGGGGGCCGCAGATGGCAAGGCCGGCGAGGAGCCCGCACGGCGGCGGACGATGATGGCGCCCGGGGCGGCGGAAGCCGGGCGCGGGCG
>NC_041387.1:233482895-233503437 GCF_002162155.2 Triticum dicoccoides | reverse complement strand
GGGCGGCCGGAGGCGAGGAGGCGGCAGCGTGGATCCGCGGCGGCGCCCACGTGGCGGCTCGGGTGAGGCTGGGAGCGGCGGCGTGGGGACGGGCGGACATGTCCGGAGCCGGGCGGACGCGTCCGGCGGCGCGGGGAGGAGTTTGCTAGGGTTTGGACCCGAAATTTCGGAGGGGGGACTTATTTATAGATTCTGGGAGCTAAGAGAGTCCAAATGAGGTGCGGTTTTCGCCCACACGATCGTGATCGAACGACTGAGAGCATGGAGGCGGTTTGGATGGGTTTTGGGCTACTATGAAGGGGTGTTGTGCTGCAAGACAAAAGAGGCTTTTATGGTTACCCGGTTAACTGTTGGAGTATCAAACGGACTCCAAATGTCACGAAACTTGACAGGCGGTCTACCAGTGGTGTACCAAGGCTGCTTGGCAAACCTTGGGCCATTCCGAGAATGTTTAACACCCGCTCACAACGAGAGACAAAAGGGGGACACCAGATGACATAGGAGTGCCGGATTGCAAAACGGACAACGGGGAAAATGCTCGGATGCATGAGACGAACACATATGCAATGTAATGCACATGATGACATGATAAAATGCAACACACAAGCAAATGACATGGCAATGACGATGAATAACTGGCAGACACCTGGCGCATCGAATCCGGGGCGTTATAAACTTCTCCTTCCTCGGCAACACATGTTGCTGTCGGGCGACTAGCGTCCTTCTCCTTCGCGGGGGTGGCATCTATGCAAACGGACCCAGCAGTGGAAGCCCTTGCCGGAGATCCCCCTCCATGGGTATCGCTTGAGAGGGGAGCTGAAGTGGCCACCACTTGCTACCGAGTTTCTCTCTAGGGCTCCCGACTGTCTCCTTGGCGGGCGATCGAAGAGAAGCTTCAAGGTGACTGCCAACAAACGAGGTATGTCCCATGCCTTCACATAGAGGACTGGCCCGGGGGCTTTGTATGTTGTCATCCATGGCAGCCCTTGTCGGTTCAACGCCTAGCACCAAGCCCAGCTCAGCTGTCGTTTTGGCTCGCTTGGCCCATTGCGCAAGGATATCTTCGTCCCTGCCAATAACATCAGCATAAGATTAGTTGATAATCCAATGAGAAGTGGTTAGAATTAAGAAAAGAAGTTGTTTGTCCACACTCTAGGTCGTCAAGCATGGCATCCATCTCATACACCAAGGGCAGGGGTGAGTCATTGGCCCTCTTGAGAGGCAGTGGAGTCCTGCTCGCTGCCGGGACCGAGCTTGATGGCGGCATAGGATCAACACCGTTCACAACCTGTTGCAAGGAAGGCGGTGTGGGAACTAGAATGAGGCGGGCTGAGTGGCGGCATACAATGTCCTCCTTCCTGCCCCTGGTGGTCATCTTCTTCACCTTGGGCCCATACCATGACGAAGACGGCACCATCGGCTCTCGGCTCCCTCTCTTGCGAAGCCGGCACTTCTGCACTGGGACCTGGGGGCCCGCTTCAAGTCCCTCCTCTTCTTCTGGCGCTTCGACCCCCTCTGTCCCGGCAGCCTCTGCACCTGCAATCTCTGCCTCAGCTATTTCTATCCCGGCAGCCACGACCCCCAATGCCTCAAACTCGGCTATCTCTTCATCAACACGTTCCTCCTCTTAGGAATTCCCACCATCATCGTCGGCTGTTGTGGCAGCCTTGCTCCTTTGGGCTCCTGCAAGCCGCTGAGTATGTACTCGTGCTCCACTTCAGTAGTACCCTTAGTGAAGTCCGCCTATTTCCTGGTAGCCCTCTCCTCTAAGCTAGAGGCCCAGTTCATCTCATCTTCCAAGATGGGCAGTGGCCAGTCTATATTGATCCCATTGGCATTGTAGTCTGGCATCCATTTGAGGATCTGGTCCAATGCAGATTTGATGTGCAAAGGAGCAATCATTGCTAGCAAGTGAAAGGTGCTGGCCTTCTGGAAGAGTTTCTCGCACAACCAGACATGACTCATGACTGTTAGGTTGTTGGCAACGCCAGGGTAAAGCTGCATGCAGTCCGTGACATTCTTGTACTCCCAAGAAAGGCTCCCTTTGATGCAACGGTGCAATGTGGCGCCAGAGGAATTCGGCTCCCACATGCTAAATGGTGAGCCCGGCATCCTTGAGGTGGATGATTTTTTTCAGTGTTGGGCGAAGATTCTCATTGGTCCGGGTCCTTAATCCAACACAGTCACCCCTCCATTCTTCCCACTTGCCGCGCAATTGCCCATGAAGATAATCCCAATCTTCTCTCCTCCCCCTCGGAACCCATGATATATTCCCTAAAAGGGATTTGTCCTCAATGCAGGGGATGTAGAAGTGGCGAAATAAATCCCCGTTGGCAGCGACTCCTATAAAGTTCTCGCAGAAATGAGAAAACACTGCCGTGCTTGTCACCACATTAGGCATGAAATCCAGTAGGTGAAATCCAAAAGCATACATCATGGCGCTGAAGAAATCAGAGAAAGGGGGAGAAAGCCTGCAATAAAAATAGGTGCAAAAGTGATATGAATCTGTTGGAATCTTGGGCCCGTCACGAAGAACAATTGGTACACCATGGCCCTATGTCTTCCTCCCCCACATATAAGCATACCTTTGGATCAAGGTATTGCCATCTAGATCTGATGGCGCTAAAACCACATTCTCCTGCCGCCACTGAACCAACTCCTCCGCCTCATTCTTATTTTCCTATGCTTTTCAGATCTTTAGGCTTGGCCATCGGCTTTGCCTTCATGGTGCTCTTCTTGTGCCCCATTTCCTTAAGCATAGGGAAGGAAGAGATCTGGTGTGGTATGGAGAGGGATGGTGGCGGTGGGAGCGGTTTCCATCACAAGGAAAAACATGAAGCGGGAGGGGCAAAAGGTGCGAAAGTGCAACGCTCCTTTGTGTCTGCCTTGTTTTATTGGGACCATGCGAGGGAGGCTGGCACTCCACTATCCCCCCTACAAAACCGCCTTTGACAGGCGGACTACCCAGTAACTACTACAAACCCATGATTCCATGACCCATAGTAATTGCATGGGATGGACGTGTGATTGACAGGGCAGTAAAATCATTAATGCGTGGACAGCGGATTTTTGCCGCGTGTTTGTGCACTGTTTGGGCCTAAAACAACAACATCCACGGTGCGTATGGCTCAGGCCCGGGGGCAAATGTCGGTGTACACAAACAGGGGTATTTGTTTTACCTTCACTAGTGTATAGACTTATGTGGCCTCCCGGGCAAATTGACCTTGTCGGGCGCATCAAAGCCCAAGAAGAGAAAATTAATAGAGGATCACCTCAGGGAAGCCTTCCCTACCGGGAAGGAGAGCCTGGCCAGGTCGATGCCATGCCTGAAGGAAGCCACAGTTCGCCCCCGCAAGGCTACCGGGGCTGACAGGACCAGAACCGGGCAGGCTCCTTGCTGGAAGGCCTTCGCCAAGACGCCACCGCTCCATCTCATCACTCCCAAGTCATTAATCAGTGTGGTGTCAAGCTATCAAGCAACTAGATGGATCCTAACAAGCACGTGGCAGCATGGTGAGGAAGAGATTAACTTTATTGCCACCCTTCCAGGAGGAGTGTCATGCTAATAAGGAGAAGATGGATAAGAGGCACGGCAGGCTTGTTGGGCTTCAACTCAGCATGACACCTAGTAGTGCATTTAATGCACTTTGTCCTAACTGCCATAGTTAGGTATGATAAACCTGTTAGCTATCAAATCACACTCAAATGGCTGCTTGCCACTGTGGGCGCCCCTTAAGCTATAAAAGGAGGCCCGATGCAACCTAGCAAAGGGTTCTGTTGGGGATATAACCACTGGTATGCCTCGCCCAGGAGGGGCCAGGTTATACTTTGAAATATTCTTGAAGCCCAAGACCCAGGATAGGGATGTCGGTTCAGTTAAGGGCCCAAAGCGCACAGGCGACTTAAGGCCCGTAGTGATAAACCGCCATATGTGCGTGACTTGTACTGTAAGGCAAGACTAACTAATAGACTGAGTCGGACACTGTTTATGAGCCGGCCGGGACTCTGTAAGCCGCTAAGCGTCGACCTCTATATATAAAGGGACGACCCGGCAACGGTTCAGGACAAGTAAGATCAACTCGAGAGCTAGGTCAAGCGATTCGCTCCCTGGTTATTGAGACATAAGCAATCCCACTCAAAACTGGATCGTAGGCTTTTACTTTCACGGTAAGGGGCTGAACCAGTATAAACCTCATGTCCTTTATCCCAATTAACACCTTTAAGCTTCCTAGTTGCGATGGCTCCACGACTAAGTCCTTTCACTAGGACATCTGCCGTGACAATTCGATGACAGTTGGCTCCCACTGTGGGGCCAGCGCATGGTGGATTTGAGTTCTTGAAGGGTAGCTTCGAAGGGCTCAAGGGATACGCTGTGGGACGGATGACCAAGAGTCATTGCGGCAAGCTCTACATCAACGACGCAGGCTGGGGGCCCGACGCCGGCTGAATTGAGTGTGGGTATCGGGTTCCCTTCGGCAAAATTCACGTCTTCATCGGCAAGATCGGCGAGCCGGGCCATGAGCCAGACATCCGCACTGACCTTGTCGAGACGGCTCAGCATGTGAGACCTGCCCGGGCTCCGCCTGTCGTGAAGCGTGCCTTCGTGGGATGCATCCACAGAGGGCTCTCTGAATGGTCTACATCTGGCGGTGAGACGGCCATCTATTCTGATGGTGAGTCATTCACAGGTGAGACAGATTCATTGTATCAACTACAGGACGGCGGGCTTGGGGGCTGTTCCGATGGCAGCAGTATTCCGGATTTCCTTGAGCCGCCGAGCAGGGTCAGAATCTTCATGGCTGGCACACAACCTATCCAAGAATCCACGACTGCGGCGGCCATAACCTCCAGGGCAGGAGGCCCTGTGCGCTCGCCGGCTCAGGTGTTGATGGATCTCACAGATAAGATGACCGCTCCGTTAACCGCCGTGGTCAACCCGGTGGATCAAGCTCAACATGATGCGGAAGTGGAGTAGTTAAAGCTGGATATGGTGCAGCCTAAGGAAGACCTACCAGCAGAAGATGTCAGGATAACCGCAGAGCGGGCAGCTTTGGACGCTCAGGCCCAGCGGATTCAGGCGTAGACCTTCCGGCTCTCGCAGGATCAGAACACGTCTAATGAGGTCATGAGGAGAAGATGCTAGAAGACTCAATCTCGACTCCCTTCGGTTTATGATCCTCAAAACCTCTTTCACACACCCGACATAGGGCCTAGTAACCCACTGTGGCTCTCCCCGCATACTGAGATAGACTGGGTTGCAACACTCGGGGTCGATTCGCCGGTTCAGCCACAGGTGATGGGGCTTCCCGCACGAATATTACTCCACCTCAGTATGTACCGACACCATCGGGTCACTATTCTAACCCACTGGAGAAAATGATTGCGGCGGCGGCACAGCTGGCGGCTCTCCCGATTGATGGCGATTCTCCGGTGGCGGTTGAAACCCGCCGGGTCAGAGAACTTCTTCAGACTGCTTTAGCACAACAAGAGGCGTACTCGTACAGCTGGGACAGGATTCACTCAATCCCTCGTCTCAGCCGAAGCCCGAGTTATTGCAGGCACATGGACTCAGCGGCAGTTTCAAGCAACGTCCGGTGTCGTAACCAGCCAAGCGGGCATGACCCGGCGTGCAATGGAGCCTTTAACTTGGTAGATCAAGACAGAATATGTCAAGAGGATGAGCGGGCGGCTGAGCAGGCGGCTCAGGTGACGGCTTACCAGCCTTATCCGGTTTATCCGACGACTTCTATCAAGGCAGGTGTGGCCACCAGGACCGGAAGTGTCCCCAGTCTGGTGTCGGCTCTACGTAACGAGCGTTTTCCCAAGGACTTTAAGGGACCTAGGAAGGTGCCTAATTACACGGCCGACTTATAGCCCGGGGCATGGATCGAAAGTTACAAGATGGCTATGGAATTGCTAGAGGTCAGTGATGCTGCGATGGCCAAGTACTTCACCATGATGTTGGATGGGACTGCCCGCACGTGGTTGGAAAGCCTACCGCCTAATTCAATCTGTTCATGGGCGGAGTTAAAAGCCCAGTTCATCCAGAATTTCAAGGATACATGCAAGCAGCCCATGTCAATCGTGGATTTGACGAGTTGAAAGCAGGAGGAGGGTGAGTCCACAACCCATTGGGTGCGCCGGGTTAAGGCCATAATACATTCGTCTAATAAGATGGATGCCGGCTCTGCAGTCTTAATGTTGGAGAAAATTGCCGTTTTTTGCCTCTGAGGATGAAGCTATGGTGGCTCAAGTGCGATTGTAATGATATGGTACGCTGATGGCGGCTCTGGTCAAGTACGCCGACTCTGATAGTACCAAGGATCCCGAGTCTGATGATGAAAAGACAGTTAAGGGAAAGAAGAATGGCAACGGCAAGGGCCCTCAGCATAACCCGACAAATCAAGGCGGTAATAAACATAAGGCTGATGGTAGTTTGGAGTTTGTGGCTAACACTAATGCGCAGGGCAACAACCAACGGTGTAAGGGGAGACCACCTCCCCGGTCTGGCGGATCAGGCCCCACACTTGAGCAGTTACTGAATGAGCCCTGTCCAAGGCACGACACTCAGCAGAAGCCGCCTACTCATCTATGGAAGTACCGTACAATCATGAAGGTTTTCACAAATTCCAACATGTTCGATGGTAATAATGGGCAGGGCGGTGTCGGTTTTCATGGCCCGGGGTTCAAATCCGAACTTCCAAAATTCTCAAGGCAATCAAGGTGGTTATAACCAGCAATCTGGACAGGGTGGTCAGAAGCAGCAACAACAATAGGGTGGATACCAGAGCCATCCAAAGCAGCTGAATAGTGGACAATATCATGTGTTTACCACCAGTTTGTGCAAACGAGACAAGAAGCTTCATAAAAGGGTTGCGAACGCTGTTGAGCCGGTAGTTCCTCGTTATTTAAGATGGTCTGAGCAGCTTATTCTATGGAGTAGGGAAGATCACACACCCCGGGTCCTTAATCCGGGTCACTTAGCCTTGGTGGTGGCCCCTCAGGTTGGTGGATATAAGTTCACCAAAGTACTCATGGATGGAGGCAGCAGCATCAACATCCTCTATTATGAGGCCTTCCGCGCATGGGATTAACTGATAAAAACCTTAAGCAGTCCAACACTATTTTCCATGGCGTAGTGCCTAGTAAGTCGGCGTATCCAGTTGGCAAGATCGAGCTGGAGGTAGCCTTTGCAGATGAATATGACTCTAGGGCCGAGAAATTGACTTTTGAGGTGGTCAAGATCAGAAGCACATATCATGCTCTGTTTGGGCGGCCGGCCTAGGCCAAGTTCATGGCACGACTGTGTTATGTGTATTTAAAGCTCAAGATGACGGGTTATAAGGGAACCATCACAGTGCATGGGAGCCGGAAGGTAGCCTTGGAATGTGAGGAAGGCGATGGGGATTATGCTTTGTCGGTCTGTGCAACAGAAGAGTTGAAGTTCTACAAGGACAATGTTGACCCGGCAGATATGACGTCTTTGAAAAAGTCAACCACAGAACATGAGTTGGTTATGAAGTTTATGTTGGCCGATGATACTAAACTTGTTGACTTTGTTCTAGGAGACTCATCTAAGCAGTTCAGTATCAGTGCTAATCTAGATCCCAAATAGGAAAGCGCGCTCATCGAGTTCATCCGTGAGAACCGAGACATCTTTGCATGGAAACCTTCTGGCATGCCGGGTGTACCGAGAGAACTCGCTGAGCACACTCTTAATATTGATCCAAAGTTTAAGCCGGTCAAGTAGTTTCTTCGGCGGTTCAATTAGGAAAGGCGTAAAGCCATTGGTGAGGAAGTAGCCTGGCTCTTGGCGGCTGGGTTCATTATTGAAGTTTTTCATCCCGAGTGGTTGGCTAACCCGGTGCTTGTGCTCAAGAAGAACGGCACCTGGCGCATGTGTGTGGATTATATGGACTTAAATAAAGGTTGTCTAGCTGAGCCTTTTGCTCTCCCTCGTATTGATAAAATTGTTGACGCTACGACAGGTTGTGAGCTCTTGAGCTTTTTGTATGCTTACTCTAGTTATCATCAGATCAAGATGGAAGTTCAGGACCAGGAGAAGACGGCATTCATTACTCCGTTTGGAGCCTTCTGCTATGTATCTATGCCTTTCGGGTTTACAGAATTGTCTTCATAACCAAAGTGGGCGCAATGTTCATGCTTATGTGGACGACATTGTGGTAAAATCCAGAGAGAAGGAGACCTTGATAGATGATCTGAAGGAAACCTTTGACAATCTTCGGGTCTACAAGATGATGCTTAACCCAGCCAAGTGTGTTTTGGCGTGCCTGCAGGCAAGCTTTTGGGTTTTCTGGTTTCTAACAGTGGCATCGAGGCCATCACCTCTCTGGTTAAGCCGGCGTGTATCAATGATGTTCAGCATTTCGCGGGTCGCATTGCTGCTTTAAGCCGGTTCATAAGCCGGTTAGGCGAGAAGGCCATACCACTGTATCAAATGATGAAGAAGACAGATGACTTTGTCTAGAGTGACGCTACGCTGCCTTTGAAGATTTGAAGAGACAGCTGGCTGAGCTGCCGGTTCTTGCTGCTCCCATTGATAAGGAGCCCTTATTGTTATATGTGGCTGCTAACACACGTGCCGTCAGTGTGGCCATCGTGGTGGAGCGCAAGGAGGCTGGCAAGGAACATCCGATTCAGTGGCCGGTTTACTATATCAGTGAGGTACTTATTGAGCACAAACAACGGTATCCACATTGGCAGAAGCTCGTTTATGGGGTGTTCATGTTAAGCCGGAAGCTTAAGCAGTATTTCCTGGGCGATCTCATCACTATAGTTAGTTCTGCTCCTTTAGGAGATATCAGTCAAAACAGAGAGGCCACAAGACGAGTCGCCAAGTGGTCCATTGAACTTTGGCCTCATGGTTTAAAGTATGTGCCATGCACTGCTATCAAATCTCAAGAACTAGTGGATTTCATCAACGATTGGATAGAGCTGCGGATGCCTGAAGAAAAGCCGGACAACACATATTGGACTATAAATTTTGACGGGTCCAGGCAATTGGAGGGCTCGGGGGCTGGAGTTGTTTTAGCTTCCCCTCCAGGTGACAAATTTTGTTATGTGCTACGGTTGATGTTTCCCTGTACTAAAAATGCAGCTGAGTACGAAGCCTTACTCCATGGTCTTCGGATGGCTAAGGAGATGAGCTTAAGCCAGGTAAGGTGTTTTAGCGACTCAGATTTGGTGGCTCAATAGGTATCAGGCAAGTGGGATTCCAATGATCCTCTTATGGTGGCTTATCACCGTGAAGTTGACGCCGTTGCTGGACACTTCAAGAGGTACCAAGTGGAGCACATTGACCACAGAAAGAACAAGGCTGCTGATGCCTTAAGCCGGCTGGGCTCTCAGCGTAAGCCGTTGCCGCCTAATACTTTCTTGGATATTCTGCATAACCCTTCTGTCAAGTTACCTACAGAGGAAGTGTCACATCCCTAGATTATTGCTTGTATTAGTTGCATCATAGAGCACTCATGAATCATGTCTAAAATTTTGAAACTTGAACTAAGGAAATTAGAAAGCCTCAAAACTTTTAAAAGAAGGGCAAGAACCCTTCAAATTGCATTCAGTGATTCCAAAATGCCCTAAAAATCATTTTGGTAATTTTGGCAAGAGATATATATCAAACCAAAATTCTGGAACATTTTTTGGAATATTTTGGGAGATTGAATTTAAATCATATTCTATTGAAATTTGGAATTATATTCATAATATATAATGAATATATTTTCAAATGCCCTGAGATATTTTATGTATATGTGGAGAAGTCCATTAAGTGACTTAAAAATATCCAGGGGAGTTTTGGCACTGTTTTCAAATTTGTTTGAATTTGAATTCAGTGGCAATTAAATAAAACAACACAGAAGAAAAATAAAAAGAGCAAAAGACCTACATGTTGCTTACCTGTCTAGCCTGGCCGTCCTGCTACTGTGCGGCCCAGCCCACAGCGCCATGCCAGTCAGCCTCAACCTCTTGCCAGGAGGATGAGAGGCATGTGGCCACCGCGCGCGAGCACGCGCCCCGCCACCTCCTGCTTCCGGCCACTTCCCCGACGTGCCCAGACGACGCCACGAGACCCTGGACCCCCTTTCGCTTTCTCCCTCGCTCTCATCCCCTTCCCTAGATCCCTCTGTCTCACCACAGAGCGGGGCTCGTCGCCACCGACGCCGTCCACCGCGGCCACCGGCCACCCCATGCCTTGTCAACGTGCCAAGAAGCTCCGCCTCGCCTCCTCTTCCTCCTCACCGATCCACTCGGTTCCTGAAGGCCCTATACGCCGCCAGCACCGCTGTTCCCCTCATCGGTCGCCGTGGATCCTCGCTGTCGATTCGGGAGCTATAGAGCGTCCCCGACCTCGCCCTCGCGCTTGATGGACTTGCTGTGAGGCCCTGCCTCGAACCCCTCTTCTGCCCCTCGCATTCGCATGCTCTAGCCCCATCCCCCGCCATGGCCGAGGCTCGCCGCCACCGCACCTCTTCGCCGCTGTCGCTCTGCTTAGTGCCATCGCGTACAAGCTCGTAGACGAGCTCCAAGAGAACACAGGAGGCCGTGGCACACCTCATCCAGCCTCCCTCTGCCATGCAGTCGTGCGCCCGCTCGAGCCGAGCTCCGGCCGTTGCCGCGAGCTCCACTCCGGTGAGTTCTGCCGTCCCCGCTGCGTCCCACCTGCCTCCCTGGATGCGGGCGAGCCCGGGCTACGCCCCGGTGCCCTTAGCCGCCGCCCCCATAGCCTTTAGCGCAAGTCCGGCGCGTTGCCGCCACTGGTTTGGTCGCCGCCGGCCGAACTCCGGCGACAGCCGACGTGGCGGGGTGATTAGCGCTAATCCCCGCCAGCTGGACCCCACCTAGTCACTGAAAGCGGGCCCCGCAGCGGGTCAAAGTCCAAGTAAACATGGGGTTATCCCCTGTCTCGCTGACCAGTGGGCCCCGCTTGTAAGGTTTGACCCTGGCTGGTCGTTAACTCGCTGACGTCACACTGATGTCAGGCTGACGCAGTAAATATTTTCTGGGATTTAAAAAAATCAGAAATGATTTATAAATTCCAGAAAATGCCCAAAACTTCTAAAAATCAGATAAATTCAACCGTAACTCCAAATGAAATAATTTATATATGAAAAATGATAAGAAAAATCCAATCTATCCATCTGTACCACTTTCACGCATGTTAGAACAACTTATAGATGCTGTTTAGGCCAAATCATATAACTGGCATTTGAACCTTCACATATGGAGTTTGAATTTGAATCTTTTATTCAAACCAACTTCATTTATGTTGTTGCTAGTTGCATTAGCTCAAATCACAACATATTGCCATGTCATGATCATCCATCATATTTTGCATTGCATTTATTGGGTTCTTCCTTGTTTGCCGGTGTTTGTCCCCCTCCCAGTAGACGACGTACCGATGATGAGTTCGATGACACCGATGAAGAGCTATACTATCTTCAAAAGTGCCATGCAAGTAAAACCCCCTTGTTCATTCCAATACAATCCCACTCTCTACACTCCTGCTCTCTTTTACTGCATTAGGATAACAACAATTCAACTGTTACATGCTGCGGTAGTTGAACCCCTTCCTCTGCATGACCTGTCATTGCCATAGTAAATAGATGAAACCCACTAGCATGAGTAGGAGTTGTTTGAGCCCTGATGTGCCTACTCATTTATGCTTTTATGTCATGCCTCCTACTTCTTAGGTTTGAGTCAAGTCTGATTCATCGAGGATGAATTGGAATGGTGATGAACATGTCCTACTGTGTGTGAGCTAGCTGTGTGAACACGATTTGGTAAAGGTAGCGGTGAGAGGCCATGTAGGAGTACATGGTGGGTTGTCTCATTGAAGCCATCCTCAGGAACTAAGTTTTGTGTTTGTGATCCATGAACAGTTACTACCACACATTGGGCTCCGGGCACTCCAGGCTCTCTCGACTTATTAATCAACTCGATCTTTGTCCAGGAGTTGCAACTAGTTTCTGGTGTTTGTAGGTTGTGTTAGTAGTCTACCAAGTGGCACCCGGTAAAGGTGGGCTTGGGTCAGACTAGGCACCGTGGCCGGATATGCCAAGCGTTGCCCGTTTGGTGGGCTTGGAACCCTGTACACATTGTTTGGGGTCGTGAGCGACACCCCGGCCGGATCTCCTTGTGGATGGAACCCGAATAGGCGATAAACCTGGACTAGAGACTTGTGTGGTTAGTCAGGTCATGGACGACACCCTCGCTAGGCTTCCGCTTGAAGGTTGCCGAGATGCATGGCGTGTACATGGCAGTAAGTGGAGAGAGCATGTGTGAAGAAGTACACCCATGTAGGGTTAATATGAGCTATGCAAATAGCCGCGTCCGCGGTAATGGACCTTTGGGTTGCCTATACAGTTCATAGACAAGTGAAAGTGGATATTCTAAAATGCGCAAGATAAGCGTGAGTGCTATGGATGGCCTTCTCGTAGGGAGATGGGAATGGATCCATAGTGGTGTATTGATATGGTGAATATGTGGACTCGTGTGCGCCACCTCAAAAGAGTTACCTACAGTCGTAGTTCAGGATAGCCACCGAGTCAAAGTTGGCTTGCTGCAGTTAAACCCCACCATCCCTTTGTTGATAATGATGCATATGTAGTTTGTTCTGATGTAAGTCTTCCTGGGTACATTTGTACTCACGTTTGCCCATTTTATGTTTTTGCAGAGAGACTTTAGTCTCGCTAGTAGTTCCGCTTGGAATTCAATGTTTAGCTTGCTACCTCAGCTACGATCTTGTGCCCTCGGCAGGATCTGGTAGATAGTTAGGCTTCTCAACATTTTTCATTTGTCGATGTCTGTACTCAGACATGTTAACCTTCTGCATGTGCTTTGACTTGTATGCTCTGAATGTTGGGTCGTGAGACCCATGTTTCTAATATCTCGCTCGTCGGAGCCTATTGAATAAAATACTTGAGTCGTAGAGTCATGTTGTGATGCCATGTTATATTTGCACATATCGAGCATATTGTGTGTATGTTATTGAAATGCTTTGTATGTGTGGGATCTGACTATCTAGTTGTTTATCCTTGGTAGCCTCTCTTACCGGGAAATGTCTCCTAGTGCTTCCACTGAGCCTTGGTAGCTTGCTACTGCTCCGGAGCACTTAGGCTGGCAGGCATGTGTCCTTCTTCGTTCCTGTGTCTGTCCCTTTGGGGAAATGTCACGTGGTGTCTACCAGAGTCCTGTTAGCCAGCTACAGCCCGGTTTACCGGAGGTCCTGCTAGCCTAGTTGCTACAGCCCGGATTCACTCGCAGATGACTGACACGTTCGTTGTTGGGTCATGTATGCCTGTCCCTGCATGTTAATGCCACTTTGGGTTCATGGCTAACCATGTCAGCTCAGGCTCCTTGTCATATGGATGCTAGCGACACTATCATATACGTGTGCCAAAAGGCGCAAACGGCCCCGGGCCTAGTAAGGCGTCAACCGTGGGAATACCGTGTGTGAGGCCACAAAGTGATATGTGGTGTTACATGCTAGATCGGTGTGGCATTGAGTCGGGGTCCTGACAGGAAGACTTGGCTATTCCTGACCCGGAAGCACAATTGGTGGAGGCTCCTCATGTCATCCCAGATTGGACAGTGCCATATTTGGCTTACATGACCCGGGGCGAGTTGCGTGAGGATGAAACTTTGGCCAGGCAGATAACTCGGTGGTCTAAGTCAATGACGATTGTCAGTGGCGAGTTGCATCATCGCAATGTTACAGGGGTGTTTCAGCATTGCGTCTCCCCTAAAGAAGGCCAAGAAATTATACGTGAGATTAATGAAGGGGATTGTCGTCATCACGCCGGGTCAAAATCCCTTGTGGCCAAGGCTTCCCTTCATGGATTCTATTGGCTGACGGCTCATGCTGATGCACATGACCTGGTCAGTAAATGTGACGGTTGTCAAAAGTTCTCAAGACGGGCTCATGTGTCGGCTCAAGAGTTGAGGATGATTCCAATTACTTGGCCGTTCTTAGTCTGGGGGCTTGACATGGTTGGGCCTTTCAAAAGGTCCAAAGATAAAAAGACGCACCCTTTGGTGGCAGTTGATAAATTTACAAAGTGGGTTGAGGCAGAGCCAGTCAGTAAGTGTGATGTAGCTACGGCAGTTCAATTCATGAAAAAGGTGATATTTCGCTTTGGCTTTCCACACAGCATTATAACTGACAATGGCACTAATCTGTCTAAAGACGCCTTTGAAGAATTTTGTCAAGGAGCATATTCAGTTGGATGTTTCATCAGTGGCTCACCCCCAATCAAATGGTCAAGCCAAGAGAGCCAATCAGGAGATCTTGAAAGGCATCAAGCCCCGGCTTTTGGTCCCTCTGTAATATGGAGCATCAACACTACTCCCAATAGATCTATGGGTTATACGCCTTTCTTCATGGTCTACGGAGCTGAGGCGGTTCCCCCTAGTGACATCCGTCATGACTTGCCCCACGTGGTGGCTTATGTTGAGGCGGACAATGAATAGGTGCGTCAGGATGCTCTTGACCTATTAGATGAAAAGCGGGACTTGGCAGCAGCTCGTTCGACCATTTACCAACAGGACTTGCGCTGCTATCACAACCCCCGGGTTAAATATAGAGCCTTTCAAGAAGGTGATTTGGTGCTCCGGCTCATCCAGGATCAAACTGATGCACACAAGTTATCCCCACCTTGGGAAGGGCCCTTTGTGGTCAGCAAGAACTTGAACAACGCGTCATACTACCTTATCGATGTTCGAGAGCACAAAGACTCACGAAAGTCGGAGCAGGAGACCCGCCGGTCGTGGAATATCACTCATATTCGGCCTTACTACACTTGAGCCACTGGCTCTCATGATGTACATACCTATACAATGTATATATTATGATAAATAACAATGCAGGACCTATGTCCTTTTTTCTTCCTCAAAGGTAAATGTGTCTTTGTTATTATCATTGTCATCTCACATGATCACTTGCGGGCTGATCGTCTTTGACACAGTTTAACCCTCTTGATCTGGCTTACGATCGTATTCGAATCTAGCCATTAAAATTTTGATCACTAGGGGGCTTCCTGTTCAAACATAGGTCGTATTCAAACCAAAGAGAACATAGCTGTCGTTACCCTTTTGATCGGCACACTGCCGAGCTCACTAGGGGGCTTCTTGATCGTATTCGAATCATAGCTCAACACCTTTTGGGAACCGACTTTGATCGTAGTTGCATCAGAGTCATTAAAAACTATCAAGGTCATTAGGGGGCTTCCTGTTCAAACATAGGTCGTATTCGAATTAAAGAGAACATAGCTGTCGGTACCCTCTTGATCGGCGCAATGCCAAAGCCACTTGGGGCTACATGATCGTATTTGAATCTTAGCTTAACCCCTCTAGAACGGTTTACTAATCGTATTCGAATCAACAGCCTTGAATTTTTTATATTCTATTTGGTATAAGTTTTCTTTGGAAGCACCCTTTGTTTGACTTGAGACTTTTCTGAGTTTTACAAGTATAAGTGTGTTTAATTTTAACCCGGCTTAATATTGGCTGATAAGTCGCCAATATATGAGCATCATTATACCATTGGAAATATTGGTGTCCAATTGTGTTATCGCCCTTACTGACTGGGTCATATGAGCCGGCGGTGCAAATTCAAAAAGTCGCAGGTGTAAGATTATAGTTGTGTTTTAAACATTATATGTCATGACAAGCTTATCTGTAACTCTTTTTATATTAAGTTATTATGACCCGCCTGGCAGTAAGCTGCCAAGGGATCTTGTGCTCTGTTTTCAGGTGCAGGACAGTTAAAAGGTTTGGTCAAGCATACGGAAAGCGGATGAAAAGTAAACACGGGTGAATATAACACGGCTGTGGCACCCCGGCTCAGAGAAACCGGAACGCCCCTTATTCCAGCCCAGAGATCAATGAGAAGTCTTCTGGAATACGGCACTGCTTAGCATAGAACAAACCAGCTTTCTATTATTACACGAATATGAATACAAGGTCTCCGATATTACAATGAATAACATCGGTACAGCGACACTACGGCATCCTCAGTTGCTCTATGCAAGCAGCAGAACAACTCGAAGCAGCGGAATAACTCTAGCAGCAGAACAACAACGACAGTGGTGAACTCCAATCCTCAGGGACTCTGGCTGGAAGGCTTATCCTAGCTCGCATGAACGGAAACCACGACAAGCAAGCAATCAAATCCGGCATGACCTGCAAGCTGGCATGACACGCCAGGTCAGTACATTGAATGTACTTGCAAGCTCACAATAACATCATGGCAATTACAGGTTAAATAGGAATTATCATGATATCATCGGAACAACATGGCATGACCAACATAAACATGATACAGCTTATTCAACCTGAACATATTAATCCAACAATAATAGCATGCAACATGATGACACTATATGCACCACTTATTCTGCTCAGGTTACCTCGTAACCATCACATGCATTACTTACCAACCTTGGACATCACACGATCATCTCAGGATCAAATCAAGCTTGGTATAAACAATACCGTAGCGATCAGTAAATGAACACAAGGGGCTTGATCTTTACCCATGATTCTCATACAACATCACGAATATACAACAATCTCGGTATCCTCGATACCACAGTGATCCTTACGGCGAGCACCACCCGACCAACACTTGGTCTGTGATCCTTACGGCGATCACAACCCGACCACTAGATGGCCCGTGATCCTTACGGTGATCACCACCCGACCAACACATGGCCCGTCTTGTTGTTATTAAACACATTATTCTTATTACTGTTGACTCATGATGTGACCTTCTTTCGACCTGGGCCCTTATCCGCGGGCGCGGCTATCGATAGATTTAATATACACTCTGCAGAGGTTAGTACACTGTACCCACACTACGGAACCCATGGCCTGGCACTCCCATTCGGGTAGACCAACGGCGTTCCGACAAAACCGATCTACTGTCATAACACTCTCCCGGCCACTCTGACTCAATCCTCACTGAGCTAAGTCATGGGTGGCCCCGTGCCTACCTCCAAACACAACGACCACCGTCGTGGCCCAAACATAAACGATCCCACATGGGGATCCGCTGGCTATAACAACTACAGGCACACAAGGTTATGCTCCGCCTACCTGATCAGTGTAGCACGCGACCATAACCTTCCCTCATTGGAGGCACCGGTAAGAGGCACAAGAATAGACCCAGGTAGGACAGTCCCATACCGGTAAGCATGGTTGCACTGGTCAACATCGATTCAGCAGCACCATGACTCAGCCAACAGTTGTTCAAGTTCAATTTAATCCGGTTAAACTTGAATGCAAATATGCTGAGCCATGATAAAATAACATGATGCTAACAATAATACATGAACATGATATCAACATCATCATGAGGGTATCACATAACTTTCCACCATATGAACAATAAATCATATCCACTGAGCATCGCATACTGACTAGCATGACCATCTCCAATATCAACATGTACTACTAACCAGCATAATCATATGAGAGGTAATACTAGCAGGTATAACATGATCACAGAGTATAAGACAACATAGCACAAAAGTGAACATGCAAATATGAACATCACCGGAACAACGATAACCATCTTTTCAACAAGCAAATATTTAATAAAGATTCAAGTTGAAAACCATGGCTACAACATGACTATCATGCAAGTCGGTATTGTGGCTTTCCTGGGGATGAAGAAGGCACTGGGAAGAAGTGCGGTGAAGCCGTGGAAAGATTCGCCAGAAAAAGTTCTCTCTCGGAGGGGGATGATTAAGGGAAAGGGTAAAATGGTCATTTTCACAGTGTCAATCCATAGTTAAAACATGACCAACAGAACGGTCTTGATGAAACAAAGAAGTGGGTGTTGGATTCACCTCAAACGGAGTTATGGTTAAAAAGATATAAGGGTTTTACTGCTAGGTACCTATTTGTAAAAATTTATTTTACAGACTGGGCCAAAACAGAAAACTGGAAAGCGTATTCAGGGGTTTACGCTTAGACTTATCCAGCGTGGCAGTGGCGGGCCCGGCTCCTGTGTGGCTGACGGTGGGTCCCACCTTATCCACTCTTCTCTCTCATGTCCTCTCTTCTTCCTCTCTCCCTCTTCCGACGGCGAGCTACGGCAGAGGCGGGGCCGAGCGCTCCAGCGACGAGTCCGGCCGACTCCGGCCACCTCTGGCGGCGGCCGACCTACTGAACTGATCAAGGGATGAAGGCGCGCCCATCCCCGCACCAAACGTGCCTCGAAGAGGGCGGGAGGGAGAGCAACATGAACCATGGCGGACGGCGGCTCGGTCGATCCTGGGACGACGGCCTCGACTACTCCGGCAACTAGTGGAGGGGAGGGGGAGGCTTGGTGGGTTGACAGGAGGCCTCTAGGCGTGGAATGGAGGAGGGAGGGAGCTCAGCTGGCCGGGATCGAAGAAGGACAGTGGCGGCAGCCATGGCAGCAAGGGCGGGCTTAGGAGCTCCTTGGTCTCAAGGGACTGCTTGGGCGGGCTCCTGGGAGAGAGGTGAGGCGAGTGGGGTGCTCGGACGGCCTCGGGGGTGGCTTAAATAGCCGCGGGTGAGGTGGCCATGCTGGCACCGCCGCGGACGCGTGGCCGGCGCCACGGACACGTGCCC
Organism: Triticum dicoccoides; assembly: GCF_002162155.2. Taxonomy (NCBI): domain Eukaryota; kingdom Viridiplantae; phylum Streptophyta; class Magnoliopsida; order Poales; family Poaceae; genus Triticum; species Triticum dicoccoides. The sequence goes on along the minus strand of NC_041387.1, from coordinate 233,484,813 downwards.
GCGCGCATGGGCTCGGGGGCAAACGACGGAGAGGGCACAGGGGAGAACTCTCACGGGGCAGAGGGGGCCAAGGGGGTGCAGGGAGGATGCGGTCGAGGCGGAAGATGACGGCCGGAGCACTGTGCTCTCGAGGGCGCTCGGCGGTTTGCGTCGGTGAGCTAGCTTCTGGAGGGGGAGAGGGGTCCATCAGAGCGGCGACGATGATAGCTACCTACTGGACATCATCACGGGCTCTAAGACGACGAGAGGAGGAGGGGGTCCAGCACAAACATTGCTCTGGACACGGCCACTTCTTGCAGAGCGCGCCAATAGGCATGCCAGCTGCGTGGTCACCACAGGACATGGCACATTAAATGCTCTACAGCACCCAAAACAGTGTCTAGTGGTAAGTCCTTTGAAGATGGGTTTGCACTGAGGTGGTAACTAGGTGAAAGAGGCTCTGGTTAAATAGTTAGTGAACTCTGAAGTTTACTGCAGTGAACTTTACCAGCTTAGTGTGATCAACAGGGAGTTACTTGAAGCCAAAGAAGTTGTCTGGGGTGTTTAGGATAGGAAGGACTATAGTCCTCGGGAGTTTGAGGGTAAAAGGATCAAGATTTACTGCAGTTGCTTCACAACTGCATACTTGGTCCAGAAATGGAGATCGTCAAGATGCTCTCACATGGAGTGTCAACTTGGGCTCAAATTGGCCAAAGCACAGTTATTTGGTCATATTAAGATGCTGTAAAAAGCTCATGCCAAATGGACAAACCAAAATAGCACTTTCTTCACAAACATCTCTACTGACCAGAAACTTGGAATGATTATGGTGGTCAAATGGATCAATGAAATGATGCCAAATTGGGTGGAGAGATGTTTTATGGGTAGAAGAATGATCTGGTAATTTATCAGGACTTTTGAAGCAATATAAAATATACTTGCTTCACAACCTGAAAATATTGCCAGAAACAAAGATTTGCTCCTATGCTCACATAGATGATTGGATAGGGCTGCAAATGGGTGAAGGGGTTTAATGTGAGCACATTAAGGAGTGTGCAAAATTTCAACTCATTTGGGTACTTCTAGCTAGTACTTCCTTCACAAAGCCTTATGTTTGACAGAAACTTTGAAAATTCACTGAGGAAGATTGGCTAGGCAAATAAATTTGAACTTGTGCATGGGACAATTATTTGGACATAGAAACATGCCCAAAAAGGTTGGCAGTCCAGAGGAGAAATATAAATGACAATTCCTTCACAAAGTGCCATTTAGGGCAGAATAGGAAATGAGTAATTGGAGGATTATTTTTGAACATGGCAATGAAAAGTTTTGCCATATTTGATCAAGATATGACCCAAAAAATTTATGAGAATTATATGGGAATTTTAGGACGGAGGGAAATATAGGTTGCTTCACAACCGAGGGCAATTGGAGTTACTCCTTTAATAGAAAAGGAATATTCCCAATAAAAAGAATATGGATTTGGGCTAGGATGGAAAGGACAGGGTCTAGGGAAAGAATTGGGAATGACAAGCCACTCTAGAAGCAAAGAAGAGGGCATCTTCTTTAGCTTCCACACCACAGAGCCACGGAAAAAGAAAACTCAGGCAAAAACCTCGGAAAAACAAAAGAAAAAAGAAAGGGCAAAAAATCAGGCTGTCACAACGGCAGCTTAATGACATTAAGCATCAAAACATGCACGATGGCACGTCCAAAAAAAGTTATTTCTATTCTATTACATGACTCCCTGAGTCCAAAATGATTCACATTGTTTTTCAGCACATCACAGGTGTGAGCCGCCATGACAGGTTAGCCTTCATGTTGGCCTCAAGCGTCCGGGTTAGCCCTCTCCGTGTATTCGCCCTGTTCCCTTTCCTGGAAGGTCGACGATGACCAGTCAATGTTGTTCAAAGCTTCAAATTCAGCTTCATCATTAACT
>NC_041387.1:233464342-233482642 GCF_002162155.2 Triticum dicoccoides | reverse complement strand
TTCTCCGGTTCTCTGCGTCATAACCCGCCTGGTATTTGGTAAGATCCACTTCGTTTGCTATCAGGGTAGCCATGGGGCATATCTCCTTTACACAAGCGGTAAAGTCTGTTTGTTCAAAAGGAGGCCATCCTCCTTCAGGCCTAGATAACCAGTGGCAATGTCGGCCGGGTCTAACTCTGGTAGCCAAGCCTTGGCCCGGCTTAACGCATTTACCGCTCCGTCTCTTGCAGCTGACCACCTCAATTCATTAAACCGTTGGGGCAGCACGGAAAGCTTCTTCAAGACCTCTACCAGGAGGGTAGGCACTTCATTTGACAAAGCCACCGTTGCTAATGCACGTTGAGACCCGGTGTACAATTGCTCCACCAGTGTGTAAACTTCCTTCAACTTGATCAGCATATCTTGGTTCAGATTTGAGCTTCCGGGGTCTGCATAAACATGATCAGGTGAGTCAATTCCAATTATATGATCAACTGAAAGGTTCAAATATTTAAACACTTGCAGGGTGACTTACCAAAGATCGCCGAGACCATCTGAGAGACATGGTGCTTTAAGCCCGTTAATTCACCGGTTGCTTCTTCAAGAGCTGCCTCTGCCTTCTCAGCTTGGTTAACCAATGCAGTTTTTTCATCAGCCCAGGCCTTCTTTTCAGTTTCAAATTCTTTCTTCAGTTTTTCTTGCTCAGAAATGCTGAATTTGAACTTGGTGTCGTCCTTTTGGATTTCCATCTCTTGGCCCTCAAGGCGGCTCTTCAGATCAGTCACCTCTAATTCTAGTTGACTCGTGGCAGCCTATACAAATACATGGTCAAAATCAAGCCAAATTTTATGCAATATTCAAGTCCCAATCTTTTTGCCAGCAACAACGCTTGGCACTTGGGGGCTAATGTTTACCAAAGAATTTTGCTTTCAGCGGCGGTTCACAACAGTAAGTCCCAAGCACTTTGCAAACAATAATACTTGGCACTTGGGGGCTAATGTATATTGCTGTTCAAAGCTTTGTACGTATTTTTCGTTTATATAACCATTTTAAGAACCGTCTCAAACATGTTGGTTAAGCCGCCCCTTGGGGACTACAGACTAAGCCGGACTTCTTGCATGATTTATCCATCTATGCTACTAATGTCACTAAATTTGTTTCTAAGTCTACAACATAAATATCATAACAAGTAGACTTGGGGGGGAGGGTTGGCATAGTAAAGATTAATGAATAACAGAGAAAGGGTTATACCTCAAATTTTTGGTGCATCTACTTCACCATGTTAATCTCGAGGTTCCGGCTGCTGTGCACTTGGATCATGTAGCCCGAAAAGATGTCTCCAATACTCATGTGAGCATAGTTCGCAACATCCAGCTTGACCCAGCGGTGTTCCAGAAGTTCCTCCTTGGCGGGACACTTGGCCAGCACAGTTGGCCTTCCCGGCTCAACAAAGCCGGTTCTGGTGATCTCAACATCCGTGTTTTTTGCGGATCATCCATCCTGACCGGGCTAGGGTCTTCTAGATTTTCTGAGTTATCAGCGGCTCGTTCAGCAGGCGGGTCAGCAGTGGGAGTTGGTATATCTTGAGCTGGTTCAGATGGCGGCTCATGAGTTAACGAGTTTGGTACAGCTGTTTCAAGAACCACCTCGGTCATGACCGTGTCTTCAGCCGGCTTGCTCTTCCTAACCCGTTTTCTAGGCTTGGATTGTCCACTACGTCAAAACAAAGGTTAGTACAGATGCAAGGGATTAAATTAAATACAAGATAAGGAGATTATTATTACCCTCGTGCAGTCTTGAAAGCCGGCAGATTGGACTGCATTGAGTCGCCGGAGGAAGGGGAACTTTCCTGATAATCCAAGTCAGCAGAATTGAGAGGTTGGCGAGTAAAACCCGCCAAAGGATAAAAAAATTCAAATCAGAGGTGACCTCGCTCTGATGCTTCTTTGGGGTGTTTGGCAAGCCGGAGGAGAGCTTCGCGTCCTTGCTAGTCCGGGTCTACCTCCGGCTCTCATGAATCTATCGCTTCAAAAGAAATTGAGGACTTGATAAGCTAAGGGATGTGAAAAATCTGACTTTCCGGGTTACTCTGCGGATATTCTGTCTTGGCAAAGGCTCGGAGTCGGAGGAAATGATAGTTACCTCTTCAGCCTTGTTACGGCAGGCTCCAGTGTCCTCCTACTGATCATCAGTGTCAATAAGATGGTTAAAAAAGGAGCCAAGAGAGTCAAGGGGTACTTCCGACTCAGAAGAATCTGCTACCGAAGCAGGTCAGAGGCAGTGGCTTTCTTGCCCTTCTTCTTGGCAGCCTCTTTCCTGGCGGCTTTCTTCTCTTTCCTGGCCTTCTTGGCAACTTCATGGTCATATTTGACCTTCCAGAATTTATCACCCACCTGAAAAGATTAATGTATGTATGAGTATGGGTGAAACATCAAAAAATCAAAGTAATTATTTCATATGGGTGGCTTACCTTTGGAGCTGGGTTAGCTTTGCAGAAGGCGGCTAAGCCCACCTTACCACATTCTGCCAGGCTCTCGTTCAAAAGAGACTTGGTCATATCATCGATGACATCTTCAGGCAAGTCATTAGGGCTGTGTCGCAGAGGGTCATCCTTTGCACCCGTATAATCACACATCAAGCCAGGGCGGCGGCTCAATGGAATGACCCGCCAGGCGAGCCAAACCCGGACCAAGTCGATGCCAGTTAACTCGTTCCCCAGAAGAGCATTTATCTTGGCTAGAGTGGGGGCGAGTGATTTGCGTTCGGCGGCTGCAATCTTGTTAGGCAGATGGTGGTTGGGCCCAAGACGAAGAGCACGAAAGCCGGGCAGAGGGTTTTCACCAGTCGGAGAGGTGTCTTGGCAGTAAAACCACATCTGATTACAGTCTTTTGGGTGGCTCGGCGGGTTGGCGTAAGGAAAGATTACGTCCCTACGACGCTGGATCGAGACACCACCAAGCTCTAAGATCTGACCGCTGGCGCACTCATTCTGGCGGTTCAAATAAAATAGTTCTCTGAAGAGCAGCAGGTTGGGTTTTTCTCCGAGGTATACTTCACTAAATACTTGGAAGTTGCGGATATTAGACACGGAATTGCGTCCGATGTCTTGCAGGTGAAGATCAAAGAAATACAACATGTCTCTGAAGAATTTTGAGCCGGGTGGAGTGAAACCCCGGTTCATGTGATCCGTGAAAACAACAACTTCTCCTTCTTTGGGATGAGGAAATTCCTCCTCTGGGTTAGGAGCACGGTAAGTCATGACTTCTTTCTTCAGCAGATAGTCGGTCTTCACAAAGTCATCAAGAGTACTGTCTATGAAAATGGATTTAACCCACTTGCAGGAAGTGGGTGCCTTTGGTGCCATTATGTTGAAAGCCTAAGGACAGAGTAAAACGTACCGGTTCAAATTTAAGCCGGGAGGAGAAAATATTACAGTGCATATTCGAGATGGTGGCTTACGAAGGGGCCTAGTGGTATGAGGATAGTTATGTCAAGGTTAATTAAGCCGGCATAGGCTCTATAAGCCGTCATCTCTATTTAAACCGCCATGGTTGGTTCAAGTTATCAATTGAGCATTGCCTCTTTGAAGCCGGTAATCAGAGTCGCCATGGATAGATGAATCTAACAAGTGAAGATTTTTGCCTAAGTGTTGCATAAACACGTTTCACAAACTACAACTATTATTTTGGATCAAACAGACGTTCAGAAAAGAAAAATTTCTAGACATAAAAACATGGTGAAGAGAAGTTCATGCGTTCTACTGAGGATTTTTACAAAGAAAGAAGATCTGCTAGTGCTGAAAATGGATGCGGAGCAACTACCGCACGAGATCTACGCTACTGTTGGATCAAAGAAACCACGACAGAAGCAAATGCGAAGAACTGGGATGAACGAGGAACTGTATAGATGAACACACTAGCCCTAGGATGGATCTGTGGTGCAAACAGGGGAAAACTTACTGTGGTAGATCTGCTGCGGAGGGGCGCCGCCGTTTTCTGGTCAAGTTTAGGTCGATGCAGCGGCCAAGGTCGACGGAGACGAGATGCGCTGCGGCGGCGGCGGTGGAGCTCTAGTGATAGATGGGGGCGAAAGGAAGAAGACGCGGAAGAGAAGAATGAGGAAGACCTGGTCGGGTCTATTTATAAGTAAGGGCCACTAAAAGAGCAAGAAAAACGAGGAGGCCGAAAATATAAGTTATCCAACTACAAGGACACCTCGATTTTCCGGATGGTCATCAAGACAAAGATCCATTGGGATGCATTGAATAAAACGTGCTTTTACGATAGGTGACTTCATGTCGGGTTACCACAAATACAGAGGATGACGTCATGGCGGGTTACAAAAATTTGATAAGGGCAACAGATTTTTTCTTAAGTGTCCAAGATTGACATGAACCGGTTCAAATCAATCTGGCGCCTAATGTTGGGGATATAACTACTGGTATGACTCACCCAGGAGGGGCCGGGTTATACTTACAAATATTCTTGAAGCCCAAGACTCAGAATAGGGATGGCGGTTCAATTAAGGGACCAAAGCCCAGAGGCGACTTAAGGCCCATAGTGATAAACCGCCATATGTGCGTGACTTGCATTGTAAGGCAAGAATAATTAAGAGACCAAGCCGGGCACTGTTTATGAGCCGGCCGGGACTCTGTAAGACGCTGGGCGTCGACCTCTGTATATAAAAGGACGACCCTGCGACGGTTCAGGACAAGTAAGATCAACTCAAGAGCTAGGTCAAGCGATTCGGTCCCTGGTTATCGAGACAATTGCAATCCCACTCAAAACTGGATCGCAGGCTTTTACCTTCACCGTAAGGGGCCGAACTAGTATAAACCTCGTGTCCTTTGTCCTGATTAACCCCTTTAAGCTTCCTATTTGCGATGGCTCCATGACTAAGTCCTTTCACTAGGACATCTGCCGTGACAATTCCACGACAGGTTCAATTTTTAGATCCCCCAACACTTGTACACACACGCTGCTCCTCCCAAGGCACCCTTGCCGGGCTAGAGCACGTCGTGTCTTCGTGTTCCTCCAGATCAATCCACCACAGCAGGAGTAGGGTTTTAGGTTGCAAAGCGACCCGAACCTGGGTAAAAGAGAGTTGTCCATCATTGTGCTATCCCCTGTTGCTTTTTCTCTTTGTGCAATGTCACTGTCCCCTTGCCGAACCACAACGTGGCACCTCTGCCCCATAGGTGATTGTGATTCCACACGACACTTCTGGTATGATAGAGCAACTGCTAGCTAATCCTTATGCAAGAGACGGAACGAAGCATCCCGATATGCATTTGATACATGTGGATGAAATTTGTTGATTGTTTAAGCTTGCAGGTTTACCCGGAGATGAAGTTAAGAAGAAGGTTTTTCCTTTATCTTTGGGGGTAAAAGCACTTACATGGTATAGGCTATGCGATGATATTAGAGCTTGGTATTGGAATCGATTGAAATTTGAATTTCACCAAAAGTTTTATCCTATGCAACCAGTTCATCATGATGGGAGTTACATATATAATTTTTGGCCTTGTGAAGGAGAAAGTGTCGCTCTAGCTTGGGGGAGGCTTAAGTCAATGTTATATTCATGCCCCAATCATGAGCTCTCAAGAGAAATTATTATTAAGAACTTTTATGCTCAGCTTCCTCGTAATGATCGATCCATGCTCGATACTTCCTGTGTTGGTTCTTTTATGAAGAAGACTATTGAATTCAGGTCAGATCTTTTAGAAAGAATTAAATGCAATTCTGAAGATTGAGAACTCGACGAAGGTAAAGAGTCAGGTATTAAGCTTGAGTTTGATTGTGTTAAATCTTTTATGAATACCGATGCTTTTCAGAAGTTTAGCACTAAATATGGACTTGACTCTGAGATTGTAGACCCTTTTTGTGAATCATTTTCTACTCATGTGGATCTCCCTAAGGAGAAGTGATTTCAATATCACCCCCTATTAAATAAGAAATTAAAGGACAAGTTATAGTTAAAGATCAAACTATCATTTACAATTTTGATCCAGTAGTTCCAACTACTTATATTGAAAAACAACCTTTCCCTGTTATGACAAAGGAACATGCTAAGGTGTCAACTGTGGTCCGCAAAAGTAATATTAAAGCACCTAAACCCTATAAACAAATTAAAGTAGAACCTAGTGTTTCTATTGCTAAAGATCTCTTGGTTGAAAATATTGACGGGCATGTTATTTACTTCTGTGATGAAGCTGCTAGAATTGACAAACCAGACACCTAATATAAGAACAAACCTGTTGTTGGCATTCCTGTTGTCTCAGTTAAAACAGGAGATAATTTCTATCATGGTTTATGTGATTTGGGTGCTAGTGTGAGTGCTATTCCTTTTACCTTATACCAAGAAATTATGAATGATATAGCACCCGCTGAAATGGAAGACATAGATGTCACTATTAAATTGCTAATAGAGATACCATCACACCACTTGGGATTGTTGGAGATGTTGAAGTCTTTCATGGAAAAACAAAATGCCCTGCTAGTTTTCTAGTTCTTGGGTCCCCACAAGATGACTTTTGTCCCATAATTTTTGGTAGACCTTTCTTGAACACTGTCAATGCTAAGATAGATTATGATAAAGAAATTGTCTGTGTGAGTTTTGGTGATGTGTCTCATGAGTTTAATTTCTCTAAGATTCATAGACAACCTCATGATAAAGAATTACCTAGTAAGGATGAAATAATTGGTCTTGATTCTATTGCCGCACCTCCTACTGATCCACTAGAACAATATTTGCTACACCATGAAAATGATATGCACTTTCGTGAAAGAAATCAATTTGATAAAATATTCTTTGAGCAACAACCTATCCTTAAACACAATTTGCCTATTGGAACTCTAGGAGGTCCTCCTCCACCTAAAGGTGATCCTATTTTTGAACTAAAGGAATTGCCTGACACTATGAAGTATGCTTATCTTGATGAGAAAAAGATATATCATGTTATTATTAGTGCTAACCTTTCAGAGCATGAATAAGAGAGATTACTAAAAATTCTGAAGAAGTACCGTACTGCTATTGATATACTCTTGATGATTTTAAGGGCATTAGTCCCACTATCTGTCAACACAAGATTAATATGGAGCCCAATGCTAAACCCGTTCTTGATCACAAATGACTTTGAATCCTAAGACGAAGGAAGTGTTAAGAGCTGAAATGCTAAAGGTTCTAGAAGGAGGTAGGATTTATCCTATAACTAGTAGTAGATGGGTAAGTTCTGTTCATTGTGTCCCTAAGAAAGGAGGTATTACTGTTGTTCCTAATGATAAAAATGAACTTATTCCACAAAGAATAGTGGCTGGCTATAGAATGGTAATTGATTTTAGAAAATTAAACAAAGCTACTAGAAAATATCATTACCCTCTGCCTTTCATTGATAAAATTCTAGAAAGATTGTCAAAGCACACACACTTTTGTTTTCTTGATGGATAATTTGGTTTCTCTCAAATACCTATTTGACAACCTGATCAAGAGAAAACCACCTTTACTTGCCCTTTTGGAACTTATGCTTATAGACGTATGCCCTTCGGTTTGTGTAATGCACCTGCTACCTTTTAAAGATGTATGACTACTATATTCTCTCACTTTTGTGAAAAGACTGTTGAGGTTTTCATGAATGATTACTCCGTTTATGGAACTTCTTTTGATGATTGCTTAAGCAACCTTAATCGATTTTTGCAGAGATGTGAACAAACTAATCTTGTCTTGAATTGGGAGAAGTGCCACCTTATGTTGAATGAAGGTATTGTCTTGGGGCATAAATTTTTTGAGCGAGTTATTGAGGTGGATAAAGCTAAAGTTGATGCAATTAATAAAATGCCATGTCCTAAAGACATTAAAGGTATTCGTAGTTTCCTTGGTCATGTTGGTTTCTATAGGAGGTTTATTAAAGACATCTCTAAAATTTCTAGGCCTCTTACTAATCTGTTGCAAAAGGATGGTCCATTTGTTTTTGATGATGATTGTGTAGAAGCCTTTTAAACACTTAAAAAGCCTTAACTTCTGCACCCATTGGTCAACCACTTGATTGGAACTTGCATTTTGAAATTATGTGTGATGCTAATGATTATGCTGTCGGTGCTGTTGTAGAACAAAGAGTTGATAAGAAATTCAATGTTATCCATTATGCTAGTAAAACTCTAGACAACGCTCAAATAAATTATGCTACTACTAAGAAAGAATTTTTAGCAGCTGTGTTTGCTTTTGATAAATTCAGATCTTACATTGTTTATTCCAAAGTAATTGTTCACACTAACCATGCTACTATTAAATATCTTATGGAAAAGAAAGAAGCTAAACCTAGACTCATTAGGTGGGTTCTTTTGCTACAATAATGTGACTTGCATATTACTTATAGGAAAGGAGCTGAAAACCCCGTAGATCATAACTTGTCTATGTTAGAAAATATTCTTGATGACCCACTACTTACAGATGACAGCTTTCCTGATGAACAACTAGCTCTAACAAATGCTTCTCATAGTACTCCTTGGTACGCTAACTATGCTAATTATATCGTTGCTCAATTTATCCCACCTAGTTTCACATACCAACAAAAGAAAAAAAATCTTCTTTGACTTAAGACATTACTTTTGGGATGAACCACATATTTATAAAGGAGTAGATGGTATTATTAGACGCTATATACCTGAGCATGAACAAGAACAAATCCTACCTAACTGTCACTCTGAAGCTCATGGAGGACATCATGTGGGAGATAGTACTGCACACAAGTTATTGCAATCTGGTTTTTATTGGCCTACTCTTTTCAAAGATGCCCATAAGTTTGTCTTATCTTGTGATGAATGCCAGAGAATTGGTAATATTGGTAAGCGTTAGGAATGCCTATGAATTATTCACTTGTTATTGAACCATTTGATGTTTGTGCTTTGATTATATAGGACCTTTTCCTTCCTTTAATGGGTATACACGTATTTTGGTTGCTGTTGATTATGTCACTAAGTGGGTAGAAGCTATTCCAACTAGCAGTGTTGTTCATAACACCTTCCTTAAAATGCTTAAAGAAATTATCTTCCCGATGTTTGGAGTCCCTAGATATTTAATGAATGATGGTGGTTCACACTTAATTCATGGTGCTTTCCATAAATTTCTTGCTAAATATGATTTCCACCATAGAATTGCATCACCCTATCATCCTCAATCTAGTGGTCAACTTGAACTTAGCAATAGAGAAATAAAACTAATATTACAAAAAATTATCAATAGGTCCCGAAAGAATTGGTCTAAGATACTTGATGATGCACTTTGGGCCTATAGAACAGCTTATAAATATCCTATGCGTATGTCTCCATATAAAATGGTTTATTGAAAAGCTTGTCATTTGACTCTTGAGTTAGAACATAAAGCATATTGGACAATTAAAGAACTTAATTATGACTTCAAACTTGCCGATGAAAAGATTTTATTTGATATTAGCTCACTAGATGAATGGAGAACCCAATCTTATGAAAATGCCAAACTATTCAAAGAAAAAGTTAAAAGATGGCACGAGAAAAGGATTCAAAAGCGAGAATTCAAAGTTGGTGAATATGTTCTATTGTACAATTCTCATTTTAGATTTTTGCTGGGAAACTTCTCTCAAAATGGGAAGGACCATATATCATCATAGAAGTTTATCACTCTGGGGCTATTAAGATCAATAATGCTGAAGGCACTAATCCAAAGGTGGTCAATGGACAAATAATTAAGCATTATTGTTGCGGGAAACCATGGCCGCCTATGGGACCAAACGACCCCTTGCTGGTTCGGCAGGGGGACATCACCTTGCGCAAAGAGCAGAGGAGCGTGGGGGCAGCGCGGTAAACAACACACAAGCTATTTTACCCAGGTTCGGTCCGCCGTGAGGCGTAAAACCCTACTCCTGCTTTGGTGGATTGATGGTGGGAGACTGGTGGTGGAATGTAGTACACTTGCCCGGCAGGGGCGGCAGTGGCCTACGCTATGTACAAGCGTCTATCCGCAAGGGCCAGATCAACTTTCCAACCCTCTAACCCCTTCTACCATTGCCATGGGCCTCCTTTTGTAGGTTAAGGGGTCACCATAGTGGCAAATTAGTCATTAGACACTGATAAGATAGCGAATAGTGCTATCATACCTAACTCAGCAGGCTGATAGGGCGCATTAAATGTGCCGCTCAATGTCGCATTATTTCTTGCCTGGCAAGCCTTGCCGGGCTTACTCTCCCAGCTCCATGCCTGCTTGTTCGACATGTCATAGGACGGGTGTCATCCGTAGGTTTTCTGGTAGAAACGGGCTGCCATGTGGCGAATGGCTGCCACATAATCACTTTGTGGCTTGCCAACGCACTGATCCACGACACGGGTCGTGGAGGGGGTGGTTGATGATGTGTTCCTTGCCCCTGTGAGTCCCGAGAGGCCCTGCTGGGATGCTTCGGTTGCTTCCTTCCGGGGGTGGCCCTGCCCTTGCTAAGTCCTTTTGCCCGGCAAGGGAAGTTCTTCTCCTGGCATTACCTGGCTTCTCTGGCTTGCTCTTGGTATCCTCGCTCTCCATGCTTGTCCTTTGAAGATCTTGATCTCTTGCACTCTGGCTTGGTTTGAGGCCATGATCTTGTTCCCGTGCATGTGCAAAGTCAGGGCAACATACCCAGGGTCGGTTACACCGACAGAAGCCCCCGGGCCTGGCCTGATCGCGCTGTCGGGCGTCATCGGGGTAGGCCCTAATAAGTGCATAGGCTGGGGTGCCGAAGAGGATGGCCTCTTCGTGTCTTCTTTGTTTCTTCATTAATCTTGGGTCCGGGCTAGTCTCCGATTTTCCCGTGCGTCGTGCGAACATTAGGGGAAAAGCTTAGATCGTGGCCTACATGGCGTTTGCACCCACGATCACGGGGTGGAAACTGCCATCCCACTTGCTTTCATGCTTCGGGTTCACCTGCCATGTGTTCTCCATGCCTTAGGAAGGGTAGGTGGTGGATGCGGAGGGCATGGGTGTTATTGCGATGGTGTGAAATCTGGCATCCCTGGTTGGAGCGGCGGGTCGACCCTGATTCCCTGCACGTCTGGATGGGAGGGGGGCCATATTGGATGAGCGGGGCGGTCGTCCTTGGGATGAGAGGCCAGCACCTGGCCCCGCCCTTCTATAAAATGAGGGTAGGAACGGTGCCTTTCCAGACGCACCTCTTTCTCCTTCTTTCTTCGTAGTCTTCCTTTGCTCGTCATGGTGAGGGGGCGAGGGCGCGCTGGCACTCCAGTGGAGGTTACGAGGGCTTCTGCTTGATAGTGTGCTCCCCTTCCTCTTGACCCCGCGGCATCACAACCGTCCGCAAGAGGTGAAGGGAGGGGCGAGGCCGTGGTCATCGTGGTGCTCGACGAAGTGGAGGACGGGGTGGCCCTCTGTTTGCGCCCTTGCCGGCGGCTCCTCCCTCGATTGAAGGCCTTGTTGGATACCAGCCTCAGGAGTTCTTCATCAGGTTGTACAAGCCTTTGTGCGGCCACCTTGGTCCTCCTACCCTGTTCGCCCGGGAAATGGAGCTTGATCCTTCGCACGCTTTGAGGCTACACATGAGGGGTCGTGGGAACGGCGGCATGTGGGTTGACGTCGACTTCCCCGCTCCTCATGTTATGTACTTCCGCCGTGGTTGGAAGACCTTTGCCCGTGCCCATAGCTTGATGGAGGGGCACGTTCTCCAGTTCAAATTAATGGAGAGCGGCCTGCTTTCCGTCAAGGTCTTCGGGCGCTTGGGAATTTGCTTAGGGTGCTGCACGGAGAGCTCCACCGATGATGAAAGCTCCTCCCAAGCGAGAGCGATGGGGAGGGCAGTGGCAGCGATGACGATGGTACCGAGGAGGTGGGCGGCCATTCTGACTACGGTTGAACATCGCCCGCATCATCTTCATCGGGCGACAACAACATCATCTACATCTGCATCTCCTCCCGGCATGGCGATTTGCCGGGTAGTTGGATGCAGATGCAGGAGTGGTTCCTCCGGTGGCTTTCCAGGTGGATCCCGGCAGGCTTCCTCCTGGGCTGAAGCTCTGCTATCCTTTCCGTGCCCTGCTGGCCCTGTTGGTGGTGGTCGTTGGGTCGATTTCGTCATGCCCTCCATCGATGCGTTCGTCGGAGTCCCCTTTTGCCCTCTTTGCCTTCCCGGCCGTTCCTGGGAGGAGAGGGGCAAGAAAGGGTATTACGGGGCACTTATCTTTTTTCAATCTTAAATTTGTAGGCATTTGCCAAATTTTAATTCAAATAATGTAGCCACTGGATTCCATGTATGTGTTCAGTAAGGCTTGTACATGTATGAACTGCATATTAATGAAAAAGACAAGCCTTGCCTGGTACTTATGCATGTGTACATCCATGTAGAGGTGATTTGCCTCTTTAGTTAAATAAACAAGTTTTTCCCGGCAGGCCATCCTGCCGGCACCCTTTTCCCACTTTGTTGTCGGGGACCAGAGTCTGCCGGGCAAAGAATGAAGGGGCCAGCCCCGCAAACCCTTTCTCAGCAAAAGGCCACTACGACCACCTAGGCTGAAGCAACGTTCTGTCCAATGGTAGGAGCACCCAAGCTTTGAAGAGTGGCGAAGTTTTCCTATGCACAAGTTTCGTCTTCCATAACACTTATGGACAAGAGGTAGAAATTATCTATTCGGCTTGCCGGGGATCGCAGTGCTGGTCCGTATTCTCATCTTCCTGTAAAACCCAAGTCCATGATAGGAACCTGTAACTTTATGCAGATGAGAATCATGCAGGATGCAATCCTATCTATATGCATATGCAGATGCTCATGAAATGCTTATGCAAATGCTTCTGGAATGGTTATGCATGCATGCAAGTCCGTCGGGGCCCCCAAGTGCTTCGTTTATTTTCCTTTGCACAGGGTCATCGCCCTGGCTTTGTACAAGGGGTTACATGCAATTGAGGCAAGGCCTGTACAAATGGGTGGCTATCGGGCAGGGCCCGACAGCCACGCCTTACGGGTAAAACTTGCAGAGATGCTCAATATTCCATGAGTTTTGCAATTTAATGCCATCTCCGGTCTCCAGACGGACTGCGCCTGGTCCGGTGACTCGTACTACCCGGTAAAGGCCCTCCCACTTCGGTGTCAACTTGTTTGTACCCTTGGCTGACTAAACGTGCCTAAGGACAAGGTCACCTACCTCAGAACACCGAGCATGAACCCTGCGGAAATGATAGTGATGCAGGGCTTGCCGATAGCGTGCAGCACGCGTAGCAGCCCGGAGACAGTTCTCCTCGAGTAGCACAACGTCGTCACGCTAGTGCTGATCTTGCGCTACTTCATCATAGGCAAGCACTCGAGGCAACCCATAAATGAGTTCCGTGGGGATAACTGCTTCTGCCCCATAGACCAGGGAAAATGGACTCTGCCCGGTAGCCCGATTCGGTGTCGTTTTTAGGGACCAGAGGAGTACCGGCAGCTCATCGATCCACCACTACTAGGAAAAGGGCTATAGATAATATGGACATTAATGGTGCACCACACATGTGGTGCGCCACTCCTATAAAGCAGTGGCGCACCATGTGTTGGTGCGCCACTACTAACAAACTTTTTATTATTTTTCAAAAACTAGTAAGGGCGCACCAGGTCACAGTGCGTCATTACTAGTTTTAACTAGTAATGGCGCACCACTCACCCCGTGCGCCACTACTAACAATTTTTTTACTGTTTTTTCATAACTAGTAATGACGCACCAGTGTATAGTGCGCCAATACTAGTTCAAACTAGTAATGGCGCACCACACACACGGTGCGCCACTACTAACATTTTTTGCAAAACTAGTAATGGCGCACCACCTAACTGGTGCGCCATTAGTAACCAGGTTACTAATGGCACATTTGTAGGTGGTGCGCCATTAGTAACCTGGGACCAGCTAGATATTTTGGAGAGCCACCTACCACACTCACTTTCCCCACTTCATTCTCTCCACCTCCTCCTCCAAGCTTGTCTCGTGCCTCCTCCTCCTCACCTCATTTGCACCATAGATTCATCCAAATTAAGTGGTTAAATTACCTTTTTTTATTGGTAAGTAAGGGGAATGCTTTCTTTATGTTGTAGATCTACTTTTTTCTCCCTCCAACAACGTGCACATGCAGTTTTTATGGCCTAGCTAGATCTATGTATGTTTGTGGTGTTGCATATGTTTGTGGTGTTGCATATATGTTTCTGTTTGCAGGTACCGGTATTTCAAGTGCGATAGTGGCCAATATTTTGCCGGAATGTTGATTCATTTCCGTTTCGGCGAGAATTTGGCACTATGCATTCTTTTTATTCCTATTTTTAGGCGAAGTCATGCCAAAAAAACTTGGTTCTAAAATATCGTTTTGCTCTACCCCGCAGGCAACCATGGTCCGCACGATGACCGAAGGCATCGTGAATAGGTTTTTGAGCTCCACGAAGGCCGAGATGCATCAAAAGAACGAGATAGAGATAAGATGTCTGTGTCGAAGATGCAAGCTGAGGAGCCTTATGGACCCGGATTCCGTACAGGTGCGGGACCACCTGCTCTTGTGTTGTTTCATGGATGGCTATCAGTGGCAAGGTGATGAAGATGATTATGAAGTCGTCCATGGGGGCCGGGCAAGAAATGAGGAAGGGCAGCAAGACAACCGCGGCGAGGGCGGGCGAGAAGACGAAGAATCTCCAGGACATGATCACGAAGTAGATGCAGTACACAGTCATCATGTAGAAGATGCCGAACATGATGATGACGAAGATGCCGGAGCATATGAAGGGCATGATCATGAAGATGAAGATGCCGGAGCAGACGATGATGGACCATGGATGGGCTAGGTGCAGGACCCTCATATTCGAGAGCTGCTTCTCAAGCAGACGGATAAGGCTAGAGCTGCCGCCCAAGAGAAAGCCAAGCTGGATCAACTGGAGATAGACGCGGTTACTCCACTGTATGAAGGATGCAGGCCCGAGGATAGCCACCTGAAAGTAACGCTCATGGCTCTGGAGATGAAGGTAAAACACAAACTGACCGACGCATACTTCGGCGAGAACATGTCAATCTGGCACGAACGTCTTCCCAAGGGGAACAAGTGCCCGACCAGTTTTGAGGAGGCGAAGAAACTTGTGTGTCCTCTGGATTTACCGCATGTGAAATACCATGTGTGCATGAACAATTGCATCATTTATTGGGACGAGCACGTGGAGTCTACCATATGTCTGGTGTGCGGCGTCACTCGAAACAAGAAGAGGAAGAAAGCTCCTCCAAAAGTGGTGTGGTACTTTCCGATCACTCCTCGTCTGCAGCGGTATTTCGCGGACCCTATGGTAGCAAAGCTCCTGCGTTGGCACGCGGATATGGAGGAGAAGAAGCGAGAAGATGACGCAAATGATCCAGAGACAAATAAAAAAACAAGATGCTGAGTCACCCTAAGGATGCGAGCCAGTGGCAAGCGTTGAAATTTGAACACCTAGAATTTGGGAACGATCCAAGGAACATCATGCTGGGCGTGAGCACCGATGGAGTCATGTCCGTTTGGCAGCCAGAGAAGCACACATAACACCTGGCCTGTGATTATGTGGATGTACAACCTTCCCCCTGGTTGTGTATGAAGAGGAAGTACATTCACATGATAATGATAATTGAAGGGCCGAAACAACCAGGGAACAACATCAATCTGTATATGGGGCTGCTGAAAGAGGACCTAGACACGCTGTGGAAAATGCCAGCTAATATGTGGGACGCCGCAGAGAAAGAATATTTCCCTATGAGAGCCGCACTGCTCACGATGGATTTTCTGGATGCGTCAGGTGCATGGATGACACAACGTATCACCAGCTAGATAGAGATCCCGGATCTTCGAAAACTGTGTTCATGGGACATCGAAGGTGGCTTTGCAATGATGACTCATGGAGAAAACGCAAGGATCTATTTGATGGTGAAACCGAACCCCAAAGACGCCCGCGTATGAGGAGCGGCAAGGAAATAGACGAGCTGTTGAAAATTGGAAAGATTGCCCACTACGGGGAAAGAAGCAAAAGGCACCAGAGCCGGGAAAGAAGCGAAAGGCGCCAGAGCCGCTGCTGAAGGTATGGAAAACGAGGTCTATTTTCTGGGACTTGTCGTAATGGAAAATCCACCGTGTGCCTCATAGCCTTGATGTCATGCATATCACGAAGAACGTGTGCGAGAGTCTGCTTGGTACCCTTGGGCCGAAAGATGGGCCGAAAGCAAGGGCAGACTTGAAATCAATGGGCATCAGGGAGGAGCTTCATGCTAATGATGATGATGATGAGGCGAAGCAGGACACGGAAAGTCGACACAAAGGCAAAAAGGCCAAGAAGACCGGAAATGACTTCCCTCCCGCGTGCTTCACTCTAAGTCGGGAGGAGATCAATCAGTTTTTGACTTGCCTCGTAGGAGTAAAACTTCCATACGGTTACGCCGGGAAGATAAGCAGATACCTAGACTCAGCGAAGCAGAAGTTCAGCGGGATGAGGTCTCACGACTGTCACGTGCTGATGACGCAGATACTTCCAGTTGCAATCCGTGGGATCGTGGACGCTCACGTTCGTGAAATGCTATTTGGTCTCTGCAACTTTTTCAATGTCATCTCTCGGAAGTCGGTTGGCGTGAGGCAACTCAGAAGGCTACAGGAAGAGATCGTGGTGATACTATGTGAGCTTGATATGTACTTCCCGCCCGCATTCTTCGACGTTATGGTGCATCTGCTGGTCCATATCATGGAGGATATCATCCAACTCGGGCCGACGTTCCTGCACAGCATGATGCCGTTCGAAAGGATGAATAGTTTCATCAAAGGATACGTTCGCAACATGTCACGTCCAGAGAGAAGCATAGCCAGGGGCTTTCTGACCGAAGAGTGCATCTCCTACTGCACGAATTATCTAGGCATCGAGAACCCTGTTGTTCTGCCAGTCAACAGGCACCTCGGTAGGCTCGCTGGTTGGGGTCACCATGAGGGTCGCCGCGAAATGCATGTCGACTTCGAGGGTCGAGTCGCCAACTTTGAAAGAGCAAACCTAGTCGTGCTACAACACATAGACGTGGTCGATCCTTGGGTGGTAGAGCACAAAACCTTTATTGAGAAGACTTACAATGACCGAGGCCAACAGAGGATGGACGGAGATATAATCAAAGAGCACAACTCATGTTTCACACGTTGGTTCAAGCAAAAGCTTCTGTCGTACCCTTTACATGAGGATTCTTCCGCGGAAGAACAATTCATATTCGCCTTGTCACAGGGCGCCGAGCACAACGTAATGACGTATGAGGCGTACGATATCAACGGCTACACATTCTACACCGAGGGAAAGGACATGAAGAGCGATGGTTATCAGAACTCCGGGGTAACAATGGAATCCTGCACCGGTAATGACATGGACAGATACTATGGAAGGATCGAGGAGATCTGGCAGCTGAGCTACGCTGGAGAAAAGGTGCTGATGTTGCGTGTCAGATGGGCCAAGAGCGTCCTAAAACCGCGGGCGCAAACGCCACCGCAAAAAATGAGCCATGGGTACTGGCTTCCCAAGTGGACCAATGCTTCTTCATTACCGACCCGCCAAAGCCCAGTCGTGTTGTCATGAGGAGAGGCAAAAGGAAGATCATCGGAATGGATGGAGTTTCCAACGAGCAAGAATTTGACAAGTACGACGACCCAAAGATGGAACATGACGACGATGATGAAGTACCAGCATAAACCATAAGAAGAAGCAGGACCACCCTACCTAAAGGACGCCCATTCAAGAGAAGAACTCCATTTGTGAAAAATAAGGGCAAGAAGATTGTGAACAGATAGCTAGCTAAGATCGATTGTATTTAAATTGTACCCTTCATTTCTCGATTGTATTTCGACAAATGTTTTCATATTCATAAATGTTTTACCAATTCACAAATGAATGCAACTAAAAATCAAAAAAAATATTAATGATATTTTTAAATAACAAATTTGATGATATTTTTTCATATTCATAAATATTCTAAAATAACAAATTTGATGATATTTTTTCACATTCATAAATGTTTTCAAATTTGATTGTCATTTTCTAAAAAATTATTAAATGCAACTAAAAATAATAGTCCAAAAAAATTACTAATGGCGCACCAGGAGAAGGTGCGCCATTGCTATCAATGTACTTATGACGCACCCCTGGGAGGTGCGCCATTGCTAACCTTCCCCCCTCTATCCCTTTCCCCCTCGCCCCCCGTGCCAGATCCCCCGCCATCTCAATCGCCGCTATAACCCCTCGCCAGATCCCCCTCGTCGCCGATGATCCCCCGCACCCTCCCCCGCTCCACCGCCATCGATGACCCCCCGCACCCTCCCCCGCTCCACCGC
>NC_041387.1:233372528-233463898 GCF_002162155.2 Triticum dicoccoides | reverse complement strand
TGCTGGCCCTCCGCCGCGGCGTGCCCAGCCGACCGAACCCTTTGCGGCCCCCTCCGTCCACTCCAGGAGCCGTGCCTCCTACGTCTGCATCGAGCCCCCGCCCCCACCGTTTTACCAAATGTTTTACCAATTCACAAATGTTTTACTAATTCACAAATGAATGCAACTAAAAATCTAAAAAAAATATTACTAATGGCGCACCGCTAGGAGGTGCGCCATTGCTATCCAAAAAAAAGGTTACTAATGGCGCACCGCCAGGAGGTGCGCCATTGACCGCTGCCATTCTTTTGGTATGCTGTGATTGTGGCATCTACTAAATCTTGAACTGGATAGTATTATCATGTTATATATTTCACCGTTTTGAAAAACGTTATATATATTCATACTGATGTTGACTCTATAAATCATACTTATTGGACATGTTTTACGTGTTGATCCATCAATTGATCACATTGAGAAAGACTTGTAAAGATGATGATCATCTTTTACAGAAAACAATTTCTGTAAACACGTCAGTAACTTTGCTAGTTTGCTAGGTTTTGTCTCCGACCATCGTGTCGTGATGATTTTGCAGGTACGCCGAGAGGCCCTTGAGTTTACTGGAATGTCAATTAACTTCTGTTCCGGCAAATTCGGATACTCCATTTGTCCTATTTTCAGCAAAGGTCATGCTGAAATTTTCCGTGAATTTTAGCATGACTTTGCTAAAAATAGGACATATGGGGTATTTGCGACTAATGCTTGGGCCAGGGTATCTTAGTACTTAATTAAGTAGGATCAACTTCCTCTTGTGTTATACATATAGAAGTGTGATATGTTTACTATCTCTTGGTGTATTAGAATTCTCCTTCCCTTTTCTTGATAGGGTATATTATTAGAAGATACCCATATATATCAGTCAAGCTAGGGTGCCTCGGCATTGATAAACCCTAAAAGATGAAAACTTAACTTAGCATTTAGGGTGCCTCAGCATCGACAAACCCTAAATGATAAAACTTTGGCTTTTAGGGTGCCTCGGTGTCAATAAAAGCCTAAATGATGAAAACTTAGGCTTTTAGGGTGCCTCGGCGTCGACAAACCCTAAATGATAAAAGCTTAGCTTTTGGGATGCCTCGGTGTCGACAAACCCTAAATGAGGAGACAAGAAGAAGGGCGTTAGGAAGGGACTTGGACCTTAGCAAGAACACACTAACATGTTCCATCCCAAAACACCTAGGCAATATCACAAACATCTCTCAATTGTTCCTTGACAATAACCAACTTTTTGGCGACATTCCTCAAGAATTAGGTTATTTGGTCAACTTAGAGATCTTGTTCCTTGACAATAACCAACTTTTTGACGAAACTTTTTTCCTATTTAGAGCGAAACATGGCCCACAACGATGAGGCCGGCGGTTCGGGCAAGCAATTCTGGGAGCTGTCCCAGGACATGGAGGAAGAACCTCACCGCTATGAGGACGCCGTGGAAGACACCGATCCTGACTACACAACCCCTAGTGGCGTCGGGGATGACACCACTGATGGTGCTTCTGAAGATGCCACCACTGATGATGGCAGCACACGCACAGATGGCAGCCAACCGAAGAGGCAATGGAAGGACCGGCGCCCGAACATGCTCGGCACCGTCAAGGAGGAATTTACTGAAGTGTCCTCCGAGGGGCATCCAATGCCGCCCAAAGAATTAGTCAAGGGGTACGCGGTTCAGCTTGGGTGCATTCTCCGGAGCACCATCTCGATCAACGCCGAGAACCTAAGGCATCCTGACCGAGGGCATTTGTGCAACCTGCTCTTCATAAAGCTGCATGAACGATACAAGTTCCGCGGTGACATCGCAAACACACGCCTCTCAGGGAATAAAGTGAACAGTGTCGGACATTGGGTTCCGGTAGATCCTTAAGGTTCGAACACTGGGGTGCGCACGAAGATATCTCCTCTACCGAACTACGTCCGATCGCCTTGTGAGATCTAAGCTGAAAACGATGAACAACACAAGGGACACGAGAATTATACTGGTTCAGGCCACCGTTGTGGTGTAATACCCTACTCTAGTGTGTAGTGTGGTGGATTGCCTTAGGGCCTGATGATGAACAGTACAGGAGAACAACAGCCTCGCGAGAGGTGTTCTTGAGCTGATGCGATGAACCGCTTGGGTGAGTTCGATCGCCTCTCTCTCTCTCTAGTCTTCCCAAAGTATGGATCCCCCTCTACTCTGGTGGCTAGTCCTATTTACAAAGGCCCTGGGCCTCTTCCCAAATATTGAGCGGGAAGGGCGCCAACAACGGCCATTTTGAAGGGGAACATCTAGTACAAGTTATCCTGACTAAAGTTGGTCTTCGGCTGCCAAATGCACTGGCGATGACGCCGTCTTGGGCTCCATGGTGACCTCCATCCTGCCTCTCTGTTGGTCTTGGTCTTGTTGCACTGAAATGGCAGCCTTTGCCTGATGCCTCGGTACTCCACGTCTGTGCTTGCCCCCTTTGCACCAAAGAGGAAACAAGGACACTGCACAGGCCGGCGCCCGCCCGGCCCCCGCCTGGTCTCGATCGTCATGGCTTGCGTCACGAGCACCTCGCGAGGTACCCTGCCTTGATCTTTCCGCCTCCTTGCGAGCCTGCCTGGCGAGGCTGTTCCTGAGGAAGCCTTGGGTCGTCCGCCCCGCGAGGCTTGGCCTCTCGCGACGGTCTTGAGTGTTGTGCTGATGAAGATGGACCGTAACGGGCCACCATTTGAGCCATGCCGCAGCCCACAGACAGGCAAGTTTGGGGACCCCCATTCCCAGAACACCGACAGTAGCCCCCGGGCCCAAGGCGCGCTCGGACTTGGCTTAGCAGAGAAGCGAAGGGGCAAGTGGGGAGCGCCGCGGGCCCCATCAGCCTGCGGCCTTGGGTGCCGCATGGCGGTTGATTGGACGTGGACGTCTCCGCTTCCCCATGCTGCCTCGGCAACCGCTCGAATTGACAAGTCCCAGCATGCAGAAACGGGCCATGATTACCTGCGATCATGGAGGCCGAAGTTGGCTTCCTTCTGTTTATAAATGCAGGAGGGCGCAGGCCTCCGCTGTGCATCTCCCTCCTTGCTTCCTTCTTTCTCCCCATCCCAGCTACTCACCATCTCCCATGGCGCCGCCGAACAGGTTCTCGGCCGCAGAGAAGGGAAAGGCTCGTCGGGAAGGGCCTGACTCTCCCCCGGCCAAGCGCGGCCGAGGTCGTCCACACAAGCATCATGTGGCTCCCGAAGTGGCTTCCCGCGGTCGCGGAGGCGACCCCCTACACGGCGATGGGCGCCAGGTTGTCGAAGGAAGGCGCGCCGTGACTGCGTGGCCTCCCAGGCCGCACTTCCAGTTGGCGGAGGTGCTGCCGGAGTTCGTGGTGCGGTCGGCGGACCCAAACAGCAACTGGCTCCAGCTTCCTTGCTTTTTTGCAGGTGAGCTTCTGGCCGGCGCTCTGGGTGGCCTCTGGCTTCAGGCGGACGGTTGTTGCAGCAGGACCTCTTGGGCTTCACTGGAGGTCTCCGTCGCCGGGAATGTGGCTCTGACCCACGGCTGGCAAACGTTTGCCCGCGTGCGTGGCCTGAGCCAGCGATGCACCCTGCACTTCAAGTTCGATGGCGACACCACCCTCTATGTGAGGGTGTTCGGAGAAGACGGTCGCCGCGCTGGGTGCTGCCCCGAAGACGATGACCGTGGCTGTGCACCAAGCGCCGGCGATGATCGGGATGAAGATGACAGCAGGCGCGTGGTCAGCGGCGCTCGGGGCTCGTCAAGCTTTGGCGGCTCTCTTCGGACGATAGCTCCTCCAGCGGTGGCTGCGACCAGCCTCCGTGCCGTCGCGCTCGCCTGGAGGGAGGTAGAGGGTCAGTCCATCATCGCTCCTCGGTGATGCGGGAGGAGGAGTCTGACTGAGCTCCGGAGGCAGTACGACCCCTCACCGCGAGTTGGTGCCGAACAAGTCGTGTCTATTTTGTTTTTCTCCCTTCCCTGCGCAAAAGGGAAAATAGTGTAGGGCCCCGTGAAGGTGTGTTGGACTATTGCTATTAATATCATGATGTTTTCGCCATCTTTGTGCTGTGTTTTTGTGCCGTATGCCCGCATGCAGGAATTACTTAGCTCGGGAGGACTTGCCGCAGTCTTCGCTTCCCGAGGCTGAGGCCCGCCGCGTGCTTCATGTCCTGCAAGGATTAGTGATGGGGATGGGGATGTTGTAGGTATCCCCATAGGGGATTGTCCCCATTGCCATCCCTATTGGGGCCTCCTTCTCAAGAACCCAAGGCTGCAAAAGACGATCGCGATCTAGCTGGTACCGCGGAGAAACCAAATTGCAACAGGCATCATCTAGTGTTCAGTTCTCAGGAGGCGCCTCTAGCTGCCGCCTTCACCGAGCCTCAGATATCTGAGGTGCGAAATATTATCAGCCCCAACACACTCAAGAAGGCGGTCTCTGAGTAGAAATCGATCCCATTACAGTAGAAGAAGAAGGGACGGAAACGAGAGAATAACAAGGGCGGTGCAAGCCAGCCGGCGTCGAGTACGGTCCATGCTCAGGACGGGCCACCTTCACCTAAGGATATCTCGAGGAGTGTGCATGTGGCGGGTAGGCCGATGCTACTGACTAATCTGCTCAATGCTGCAACTAGTGCTATGCGGAGTCTGCATGACAGTGTTCTTTCTTTGGAGAAGCGGCGTCTCTCTGAGAATGATGTGGCATACCCGGTTTTCGTCGCCAAGGTGCCAGAGGGAAAGGGCTTTGTGGATAGCGCCATCGGGGGTACGATCGTCCTGCGGTTTGATGACATCTTCAATATGTTTAACCTTCATCCGCTGCACTACACCTTCGTTCGGCTATTTTGACTGAGTATGGAGATGCGGATCATTAGAGACAAGACCCCGAACATCGTGATAGTCGACCCCTTGTACATGCATGCCAAGATCTTGGGCAGCATTGGGGACCGACAAGTCGCAAGTTCACACCTCGAAGGCGTCATTCTGGCAAACCCAGATAAGGATAACTTCCTCGTGCCTTACTTTCCCGAGTAAGTCATCCCCTCACCTCCCCGTAACATATGATTTCTTAGATTTCGATCATTCTTTTTTTTCTAACATTCCGTGTTTTGTGTAGTGACACACATTGCACACTCATCCTCTTAAGCCCGAAATATTCCATGGCCACGTATTTCGACTTGGACCATCAGTCGAATAAAGACTACACAAATATCAAGAAAGTTCTTGATGATGTTCTCCCCGGCTACGCCAGATCTGGAGGCACCTTCAGCAGGAGAATTTGTAGGTACGGCAAGCATGTGTTCACCCACAATACAACGTTCCCCTGCGTCAAGCAGCCGCCTGGCAGCCGGAAGGATGCCTACTACGCCCTCCATCACATGCGGGCGATCGTACTGGGCCATAATCACCTTTTGCTACCAAATAATCTCAAAGATTGGGCCACACGCTTGTCGGCAATCTAGGACGCGGACATCAGACAAGAATTCTATCGCATCCAGTCGGAGTTTGTGGAAATCATCCATCAAGATGTCGTTCGTCCCTCGGGGCAGTTCTACCACAGATATCAACCATCCAACAGTGAGATAGAAACAATGCTACAAATGCAGGCTGACAAGACCCGCGATTGCATGACCATCACGAAAGACGGCGGCTTCATCCACACTCCGGTCCCTGAGTTGAGTCGAAAGTAGTGATGCTATGTAGTTCTGAAATGTCGATTGGTTCATGTTGTAATATTAAACTTTAATGAACTTGTATGTCTCCGTGGTTTGGACAGTCGTTCAACTTATATGTAATCGATGCTATTTATTAGTAGGACCACGAATCATGCTATTAATGTGTTGCTTTTCTCTTCTGATCCTTTTGTTGCATACGTATACATTGCTTATGTATTGTCTGTGAATTGCTACTAACGTTTTGTTTGGCTAGTGCATAGAGATTCCGTCGTATGTCGTGTACAAGGGTATGGTTCCCAGAGTCTACGACGACTGGGAGGAGTGTTGGAGACAGGTTCACCATTTCAGCGGTAACAGTTACAAAGGGTACACCACTAGGGCGGAGGCGGAAGTTAGATACACGCGCTATCTAGCGGGAGAGAGGCGGGAGCATTGGAGGAACCGGATGAAGACCAGTTTCATCGCAATGATGCTCATCATGATGACCACAACTCTCTTCTATGTGATGGTAGTTTAGATGATCGATATCGACTTGTAATGTGAAGACAAACTCGCTACTCGCGGTCTCGAGACTTGTAATGTTCTAACTTTGTTCGGTATTTTAAATTCGGAGACTAATATGATGAATTGTATTCGGAGACTAATCTTTTATTGTATTCGATAAATCTACTGTTTATATGTTGTGCTGTCTATATTCTGTGCTGTAATATGTTTTGTAACCTGTGCAAATATCAGAAAAGAAAAAAAATAATCCCTAATATTCATACTAGTGGCGCACCACTCTGCACTTTAGTGGTGCACTGCAATAAGCACACTAGTGGCGCATCATCTACAAGTGCGCCATTAGTAAGCCAGAGCACAAGGTAAATATGGCCCCCTGGGAGGCATACTAATGGCGCACCGTGTGATATACTAATGGCGCACTCCCTGGTGCACCATTAGTATCTGGTATACTAATGGTGCACCAGGGGTGCGCCATTAGTTTTAATTACTAGTGGCGTGATGCTAGTGGCGCACCTGTAGTGCGCCATTAGTGGCAAAAACAGGTGCGCCACTAGCAGGCCTTTTCCTAGTAGTGCACCGCCTACCACGCTTTTTCAGCTTGTCAAAGGTTCTTCTTTTGAGGCCTTGCAACACTTCAGCATTCACCCTTTCAGCTTGTCCATTTCTTCTGGGCTGAGCCACAGAGGCGAATGAGATCTTGCTTCCGAGGGTGTGAACATATTCGATGAAGGCGCGGCTTGTGAACTGGGTACCGTTGTTGGTGATTATCCTTGCCGGAACTCCAAAACGGCACACCAGTTCTTTCAAGAATTTGATAGCTGATTGAGTAGTCACCTTTCTCACGGGAGTCACTTCCGGCCACTTTCCAAAGTTGTGGATGGCAACGAACAAGAATTCAAAGCCCTTGATTGCTGGGGGGAAAGTGGCCAAGGATATCGAGCCCCCAGACCGAAAATGGCCATGATAAAGGGATTTTTTGTAGAGCTTGGGCAGGCAGGTGGATATTCTTGGAATGGAACTGGCAGGCTTCACATTTCGTGACTAGCTCGATCGCATCTTGGAGGGCTGTGGGCCAATAGAATCCTTGACAGAATGCTTTGCCAACTATTGCTCTTGATCCAATGTGGGAGCCGCACATGCCTCTGTGTATCTCAGCCAGTAGTTCCTTTCCTTCTTCCCGGTAGATGCACTTCAATTTCATAATGTTGGGCCTCCTTCTATATAGAGTGTTATTGACAAACTGGTACATACTGGCCCTCCGGGCTACTCTTTCAGCTTCATCTTGGTCATTGGGGAGTTCTCTGGTTTGGAGAAAGTGGACTATGTGCCTTGCCCAAGTTGGAGCTTGAGGCTCGGCAACAAGGACTAGCAGCACCTCCCCAACTGCGGGGGCGCACTCCACATCTGCGGGGACCGTGGTCCCCGCAGGAGGGTGCGGGCCGGCAAGTTGTGAGTTTCTGGTAGGGTCCTTGTCAGGAGCGCGAGGCTCTACCGGGAGGGGTTATCGGAGTGCATCTTTAATCTCTTCTGGGCCATCGTTGCTGGGGATACGCAGGGCTGAGTAAGATGGAGAACAAAAGTTCCTAATTCAATAGGAAGCTTTTGCACAACACACTTTAATAGATGATCAACTATGCTCTTTTCCGCACGGGGCACGTGCTCTGTTTGCAATCCGTCAAAGTGCTCCTCCAATCTTCTCACTTCCTCGATGTATACCTCCATCAATGGACTTTGATAATCTTTGTTGACTTGTCTCACCACAAGCTGTGAATCTCCTCGAAAAATCAACCTCTTAATTCCCAATTCTGCAGCATTTCTGAGCCCGGCAAGGAGCCCTTCGTGCTCTGATGTATTGTTGGTAGCCTCTTCCCGGGCAAAATTTAATTTGGATGACGTACTTCAAGTGCTCCCCTGAGGGTGCGACAAGAAGCACACTGCTACGTCTTGAGCTTGCGTTGGTTTTCCTTGAAGAGGAAAGGGTGATGCAACAAAGTAGCGTAATTATCTCCCTCAGTTTTTGAGAACCAACGTATCAATCCAGTAGGAGGCTCCTCAAAAGTCCCACGCACCTACACAAACAAACAAAAACCTCGCAACCAACGCAATAAAGGGGTTGTCAATCCCTTCACGGCCACTTGCGGAAGTGAGATCTGATAGAGATAATATGTCAAGATAAATATTTTTGGTATTTTGATGATATAGATAGGAAAAGGAAAGATGCAAATAAAAGTAGATTGTAAACTTGTATGATAAAAGATAGACCCGGGGGCCATAGGTTTCACTAGTGGATTCTCTCAAGATAGCATAAGTATTACGGTGGGTGAACAAATTACTGTCGAACAATTGATAGAAAAGCGCATAGTTATGAGATTATATAGGCATGATCATGTATATAGGCATCACGTCCGCAACAAGTAGACCGACTCCTGCCTGCATCTACTACTATTACTCCACACATCGACCGACTCCTGCCTGCATCTAGAGTATTAAGTTCATAAAGAACAGAGTAACACATTAAGAAAGATGACATGATGTAGAGGGATAAACTCATGCAATATGATATAAACCCCATCTTTTTATCCTCGATGGCAACAATACAATACGTGCCTTGCTGCCCCTGCTGTCACTGGGAAAGTACACCGCAAGATAGAGCCCAAAGCTAATCACTTCTCCCATTGCAAGAAAGATCAATCTAGTAGGCCAAACCATACTGATAATTCGAAGAGACTTGCAAAGATAACGTAATCACACATAAAAGAATTCAGAGGAGATTCAAATATTTCTCATAGATAAACTTGGTCATAAACCCACAATTCATCGGATCTTGACAAACACACCACAAAAAAGAGTTACATCGAATAGATCTCCAAGAAGATCAAGGAGAACTTTGTATTGAGATTCAAAGAGAGAGAAGAAGCCATCTAGCAAATAACTATGGACCTGAAGGTCTGTGGTAAACTACTCACAACTCATAGGAGAGGCCTTGGAGATGATGTAGAGGCCCTCCATGGTCGATTCCCCCTCCGGCGGAGCGCCGGTGAAGGCTGCAAAATGGGATCTCGCGAATATAGAAGGTTGCAGCGGTGGAAATACTTTGTCGTGGTGCTCTTGGATGTTTTCAGGGTACGCAGGTATATATAGGAGGAAGAAGTAGGTCAGTGGATACTCGAGGGGCCCACAAGGGGGGGGGGCATACCCACCCCCAAGGGGCGCGCCGAGCACCCTCATGGCCGCCTCCTCTGTTGCTTGACATCCACTCCAAGTCCCGTGGATTGCGTTTGTTCCAAAAAGATCGCTTCCAAAGGTTTCATTCCGTTTGGACTCCGTTTGATATTCCTTTTCTTCGAAACACTGAAATAGGCAAAAAATAGCAATTTGGGCTGGGCCTCCGGTTAGTAGGTTAGTCCCAAAAATGATATAAAAGTGTAAAGTAAAGCCCATAAACATCCAAAACGGGTAATATAATAGCATGGAACAATAAAAAATTATAGATACGTTGGAGACGTATCACATGCCAGCCCCTGCACCTTGTAGGGAAGAGGCACCACCAAAATACATGATCCATTCTTGGGGCGCCTCCTTGCCGGGTGTAACTATCTCTATCACTTCCTCATTAGGGGTCAAGCTCTACCAATGGCCTGCTCTGGATTGTTAATGTGCTCTTAAACTTCAAACCGAAACTAGACAGCTCCAAAGCCCATTCCACTATTCTTTGCAACGTGAAGCATGTGACAGCCGTAATCTCATGGGCTTGGAAGTAGTGGTTGTCAGCATTCTGGATACGGGGGTACCCAGACTTGCCTGCCTGCGGCCCACGATGTGGATCCATTGACGGCTTAGTACGGCCCAGATTCAGCATCAACAACTCAAGACCT
The DNA here is from genome assembly GCF_002162155.2 of Triticum dicoccoides. Taxonomy (NCBI): domain Eukaryota; kingdom Viridiplantae; phylum Streptophyta; class Magnoliopsida; order Poales; family Poaceae; genus Triticum; species Triticum dicoccoides. Next base: position 233,453,846 of record NC_041387.1, on the reverse strand, counting down.
TTGCGAGGGGCCATGCTCCCGAGGATCGGGCTCCTCAGGCTGGCTCCCGAGGAGCGAAGATTTCTATGCAAGGTACACCTCACGAGGTTCAGCTGACGTGAGCCATGATGACAAAGTCCATGTGGGCGCCAGTAGGCGCAGTGTACCGGTTACCTCTTTGGTGCAAGGGAGGCAAGCAGCAGGTGCGGAGTCCCGAGGAATCAACCAAAGGTTTCCATTTTGGTGCAACAAGACCAAGATCACCAGGACGGCGGGACGGAGGTCATCGCCGAGCCCACCGCAACAGCATTACCAGAGGCTTTTGCAGGCGAAGACCACCTTCGTCAGGATAGGATGTACTTGTTGTGTCCCTTCAAATCTGGCCGTTGTGGGATCCCTTCCCGCCAACATTTGGGAAGAGGACCAAGGCCACTATAAATAGGACCTAGCCACCACCATAGAGGGGGATCGAATCCATTCCACCCTCACCACCTCACTAGCTCACTTGAGCTCAAGAACACCTCACCTCCTGAGGCTGTTCAACTACTATACTAGTTCATCCTCAGCCCCTCGAGGCAATCCAACACAAGGCTGGAGTAGTGTATTACACCGCAAGGTGGCCCAAACCACGATAAACTGCCGTGTCTCTCTTTCCCTTCGAGTTTGTCGCGCTGGGCTGTGAGGTTCGCGAGTTGGCAGACTTGGTAGGTTGAGATATCCGCACGCACCCCTTAGTTCGACCCTCTCAAGGATTTGCGGAACCCCAAATCTGAAATTTGGCGTGGCAGGTAGGGGTGCATCGGAGATCCGCTGCTTTGTCTGCCACATTCTGTCGCCGGGTCCGATGGCAGGTGCTCCCCCGTCGACTAGGCCGTGGTGCACCTTTGTGGGAGCCATGGGCCTCCGCACTTTCACCCTCGCCTTGTGACAGGTGGAGTGTCCACCCAAGTTCAAGACGGAGATGCCGCCCCGCTACGATGGTGTGGCGAATCCGGCTGGCTTCCTCCAGGCATACGAGGAGGCAGTTTGGGCGGCCGACAGCGACAACAAGGTGATAGCCAACTGGCTCCCCATGGACGTCGTAGGCGCGCCTTGCGCCTGGCTGCTCAACCTGTCAGAGACTTCTGTGGCCTCCTGGGAGGAGCTGCGCGGCTTCTTCATCGCGCACATTGCAGCACCAGCTGTCGGCGTTCTGGGAACGGGGGTCCCCAGACTTGCCTGCCTGCGGCCCGCTGTGTGGCTCCGCTAGTGTCCTAGTACGACCCGTCTTCATCAACCAACACTCAAGACCCTCGCGAGGGGCCAAGCCTCGCGGGGCGGATGACACAAGGCCTCCTCAGGAGTGGCCTCACCATGCAGGCTCGCGAGGAGGCGGAGAGATCAAGGCAAGGGGTACCTCGCGAGGTCCTCATGACGCAAGCCATGACGACCTGGACCAAGCGGGCGCCAACCCGCACAGTCTCCTCGTTTCCTCTTTGGTGCTAAGAGGGCAAGCACAGGCGCGGAGTACCGAGGCATCAGGCAAAGGTTTCCATATTGGTGCAACAAGACCAAGACCAGCAGGACGGCAGGGTGGAGGTCATCATGGAGCCCAAGATGGCGTCACCGCCAGCACCTTTGACAGGCGAAGACCACCTTTAGTCAAGATAGCTTGTACTAGTTGTCCCCTTTCAAAATGGCCATTGTTGGATCCCTTCTCGCTCAATATTTGGGAAGAGGACCAGGGCCTCTATAAATAGGGCTAGCCACCACAACAAAAGGGACGGATGAATTCCTCCCCAAGAGAACCACCAAGCATAAGAACACCTCTCCTCCCGAGGCTGATCTTCCCGTGTACTGTGCATCATCAGCCCAGGAGGCAATCCACCACACCACACACAGGAGTGGGGTATTACACCACACCTGGCCTGAACCTGTATAAATCTTGTGTCTCTTGTGTTGTTCATCGAGTTAGCTTAGAGATCGCGGCGAGGCTGAGGGCGTGTTTCGGTAGGAGGAAATCTTCGTGCGCGCCCCAGTGTTCGAACCTTAAGGGTTTTACTGGAACCCGATATCCGACATTTGGCGCGCCAGGTAGGGGTGCGCCGAAATCTTCTTTCCGCCGATCTGCATCCCACCGCTTCATCGCATCCATGGCGGACGCCCGCCGAGCCCGCGCCGATCGCCGGGCTGCTCTCGCCGGTCGCGTCGACCAGACGGCTCCTATCGGCGGGCGTCCTCGTCGTTCTCTGTCGCCTGCCGCCAACGCCACCAACAGCCCGGCGGGGAATGAGCAGCAAGCATCCTCGCTGCATCCCTCGGTGCGGAGGGAAGGCTGCACCGCCACTCCGTCACCGACCCCAGCTGGTTTCTCGTCCCATGCTTGCCGCGCCCCCACGGATGCGCAGGCTGCGCTGCTTCTGGCACATGACCTCCTGCATTACCGCCCTATCGATGACCTCTACGAGGAATGGCTCGCTCACATCACCGAGCTCGTTACGCCGCAGGGGCTCTCCCGCGCCGTCCCTCTTGCTGCCTCGCCCTCCACCAGGTATGGGCGACGTGGCTCAGGGAGTGCCTCCACCACCTCCGCTCCAAGACGGCACCCTCACTCCAAGGCGTGTGGCCCCTGGACGTGACCCACCGCATCTAGCACCCGCATAACAAGAAAGAAGTTGCCAGGAAATCTCTCGGCCACAAGAAGGCGCCCCCGTGCTCGCTGCACCAGCATGACAGGACTGTATACTGCACGTGGCGGCGGTGCGCAGGTACCATCAAGAGCAAGCTCCGCGTCAGCAAAGGGCTCCGGTGACCAATGCAGGTTGCCGCGCCTTCACCACCGAGCTGTGTAGCTTCGCCTGGCCGGGCAAGTTCAAGCCGGATCTGCCTCCTCGCTATGACGGTACCGCCGACCCCACGGAGTTATTGCATCTCTACGAGCTGAGCATCGAGGCGGCCAACGGACACGAAAAGGTCACGGCGAACTGGTTTCCCATGGCGCTCAAGGACGGTGCCCGCACCAGGCTCCTGAACCTGCCTCCCGGCTCGATCTCCTCCTGGGACGAGATGCGCAGCCGCTTCATCGCCAACTTCCAGGGCACTTGTGACCCCCCTGGCCGCGGGTGACCAGCGCCGCATCAGGCAACAGCCCAGGGAGACCCTGCAGAAATACATCCAGCGCTTCAACAGTGCCCACCTCAAGATCTCCAAGGTGAGGGACAAGGCCATCATCTCAACATTCTCTGATGGCATCCGTGACCTTAAGATGAAGGAGGAGCTCACCATCCACGAGGAGTTGTGCACATCCCTGGAGCTATTCAACTAGGCAACCAAGTGCACAAGAGCTGTGGAGGGACGCCTCTCCCTCCTCGACCTTCCAGCTGCTGACCTAGAAGAGAAGAAGGCCAAGGCCAAGGACGTGAAACGCAAGGGAGTAGCCGTGCTTGCGGCAGAACCAGACACGAAGCATGGCCGGGACCAGCCGGAGTCGTCCAAGGGCAGCTGACCATTCTGTGCCTACCACAACCTCCACACCCAGAACACCAGCGACTGCCAGGAGCTCAGGGCCGTTCGAGAAGGACGGTTCGGTCGACGCCCCGAGCGCAATGGCCGGGGCTACGACCAAGGACGATCGTGGCCCTCGCTAGGAGTGGCGTGACCGACCTCGTGAGGATCGCTTGCAGGGCCTCCCTCATGAGGGCGCCTGGAGGGATCAGCCTCGCGTGGACCGCCCGCAGGGCAACGCATGCCTTCCACCTCTACCGCCGCCGCCAAGAAGGAATGACGACCATTATCAGGACGAGGGGGCTGGGGGGCTTCCAAGAGCCGCGTGCTATCGCTTGCATCTTGGGCGGAGCTCAGGCCCTAGCCTCTCAGCGCATCTTCAAGCAGTTTGCTCGCGAGGTGAATGTAGTCCTCCCCAGGCTTGAGGCCACGTGCCCACTCAGGTGGTCCAAGTCCGCCATCACCTTTAGTTCGGCAGATCAACTCAATTGTGCGGCTACTGCTGGGGTCCCCCCGATGCTTTGTTCCCCAGTCATCAACAACATGCAAGTCACCAGGACCCTCATCGATGGCGGTGCAGGGCTTAACGTCCTGTCATTGAGATGTTCGACACCCTCCAAGTGTCGTATGATCAACTCTAGCCTAACAAGCCTTTCTCAGGAGTCACTGACGGTTCCACCACCCTGATAGGGCAGGTCCGCCTCCCTATCATCTTCGGCAAGCGCGACAACTACTGCACTGAGCTCATAGACTTTAACGCACCCACATCGACTTGCCGTACAATGCCATCCTCGGGTATCCAGCCGTGGAAAAGTTCATGGCAGCGACCCACCACGGCTACAACGTCCTCAAGATGCCATGAAGCGGCAGAATCATCACGATCCCCTGCGAAGAAAGAGATGCGGCGTGCTCCCTCGAGCGTGCCTTCCAAGCTGCATCAATCAAGGACCCGGACAGGAAGGGCAAGAACCCTCCGGAGTCTACCCCCAAGAATAAGAAGCAATCAATCAGTGCGAGGCCTCAGGAGATCGGCATCTCAGGTGGTGCCACGTCAGGATCGGCGCCCGTGCAAGGGGCGCCCCTTCCGTCGCATAGGAAGGCACGCCTGGTGCCCTCCTCGGGCAGGGCTCAGGGGTTCCCTTGTGGAGGGCCTCAGACCTTGCCAACATCACAAGGGAGGCACTGGGGCACCACTTGGAGGCGTGCTTCCAACACGCTTCCCTCAGGAAGGAACAGGGCGTGGAAAGCCCAACCCTCAGGAGTTCATCACCAAGACCACTCAGGAGCTTCAGGAAGCAAGAGCCATGCGCAGCGACCACTGCTTGCCTGGTGTGGCCCCTCATCCAAGCGAGGGATGGTGGGATGCACGTCTGCATCGATGTCCCAGGGCTCAACCGAGCCACATCTCAGGAGCGCCTCTAGCCTTCATGCGTGGGATGCTGCGAGGGTCCGCCGCACAGCTACATTCGCATGCCTTTCGGCCTGCACAACGCGGATGCCACCTACCAGCGTCACATGCAGAGCATTCTGGCGGCTCAGGAGGCCAGGCATCACGCGGTCCTGGCGAAGATGGAGGCGGTCCTCAAGGAGCCACCTGGACCCCTAGAGCCTCCCGAGACTCACGGCCCTAACGGCTCGTGAGGGACGGCCTCTTCCCCGAGCATCTTCAGCTACTCCAACACCCCCCTCTACAATGGAATCAGGTGACATCTTCCAAGTTCATTTCAGCTAGGAGGGCCCTCAGGGCTGCATCATTCCCAGGCCACGTGGGTCCGTCCCTGCGGCATGTATCCCTTTTTCTTATGTCCTTAGTTTACCTTGCTGGGGGCGCCCCTCGGGCTGCATCATCCCCAGGCCGCTTGGGTCCGACCCAGTGGCATGTATCCCTCCTGCATTTACCTAAGATGGTTTGCCTTACATGCCTAACCTGCCTGTGATTATCGCCTGCTCGATTGACGTCTACCATGGTAGCCGCTCGCACTGGCACGGTCCTTGTGCATGGGTCCGTCTCTGCAACGGTGACAAATCTGAGTGGTCGAGCTCTGGCCCGCGGCAGCCCCGCATGCGTCACCTCACCAGGCCCTCAGTGCCCTCACCCCTCTCTCAGAACAGCCAATGGCCGGCCGGCTATCGTAATGGCAACCCATGTTTTTCTCGTGCTGATTTACAGGAACCTCCTGAGGAATTCAGCGGGCGGCACCACGAGCTCTCTCTCTCTTTCCCACGCAATCCGCTTGTGCGTTAAATGGGGGTCTCCCGAGCATCGCGATTCAGGAGCTCTTACTAGCTCTCCAGCCCTCACCCCCTGGCCTTGACCATGGCATTGCGACCTGGCATACCAGCGGCAGCTGAGCTCGCTCGAGGGCCGGGACCTGAGGACATAGAGCATGAAGGAGAGTGCGGGAAGAAGGGGAAAGCTCGCGAGGGCCTAACCTAGCTGCGCCACGGTCGCTGGTGCACAAGTCTCGTGCAACACAAAGGGGCGACTCCAGATTATCAAGATAAGTTTCACGCCTGGAACAACTAATCGTTACAACATGAGATTCTCACTTGCTACAGATCTGTGACGGCAACATTGCCTTCCTTTCTCGCCTCTCGGCGGCTGCTTGCATGCTAAATGGGACCTCCTGATCATCACGCCCCAGGGGCTCTTACTAGACCTTGGGCCGCTAACCTCCTAGCCTTGACCACGGCATCACGACCTGGCATACCAGCGACGGCTGAAGCCGGCATGGGGACCGGGACCTGTCAGCGTAGGGCACCAAGTCGTCACGGACTTGGAAAGGGGGAACCAAGACGGGACAGGACAAGCATTCGCACGATTTCATAATAAGGCTAACATCAACAGAAGACATCGTAGACCCTTTACATGCCCCTGCGGGGTGCTTCTTGATTCTTCGCAGGGAACAAAAGGCAAATTGCTCTAAGGATGCCTATCTACACGCGCCTACGTGGCCGACTCCATCATCAACAGTGGGCCACGAGAGGTCGATGCCAACCCCATCCAGATCAGCGGTGGCGACAACCCGATGCGGCCATCTTGCCCCTAGCGCGGCACAAGCTCGGCGGCACGTAGCTATCGCCGCTCGTCTCTAGAGTCTCGAAGAGCTCGGGAGAGTCGCTGGACTCCCAAGCGTCGCTGCTACTCCGGAGGAGCTGTTGGGGGAGCGAACGGCGGGGCCGTTCCGTGCCGCATCGATGTCCTGACTGCTTCCTCTGGGGCAGCACTCCAGGCGGTGGCCTTCCGTGTCGAAGACCTTGAAGAACAAAGTGGAGGCACCGTCGTACTCGAAATGGATCACAATGGCGCCTCTCGTTAGGCAGACCCGGGCGACCTCGCCGCAGCCTCGGGTCATGAAGATCTTGCACGAGGAGATGACTTCAACCTCTGCTCCGGTTGCCGGAGCGCCACAGTCGGCATGCCGCAGCCAAAGCTCGAGAGGCCCCCTCGGTGGCATCTTGGTGGCAAAGAATGAAGGGAAGCGGATCCAGGTTCTTGGAGGCATCGCCGCATGCAGCACAAGCTCGTGAGAGGAGTCCGCGGCATGGACTCCAAGAGCAACGACGCGCGTCGCCATGGTTCGCCGACCTCGCCTGTGACGTGGGCGGCGTCCCTCGCCGTCCCTTTCTCCGGAACCCTCGGCCTGGGCGTACAGGGGCAGTGGGAACCCAGGAGGTGGCCTCTCGCACCATGGCCTCGTCATCTCCAGCCCCGCGACCTCGCCACAACGGTGGACCGGCCTCTTCTTCGGCGGGAGCGGATTAGGTCCATCCCGGGGTGCGTTCCCCTTTTCTTCGGCCAAGAATCTGCGAATCGGTGCCATAGGCGTCAAGGCTGAAGGTGGAGTAGGGAAGAAGAAGCAGGTGGAGCAAGAAGAGACGAGCGACGAGGCCTATCGCCCCTCCTCATTTATAGCCCAAGGGAGGCCAACCGTCGACCTCCACGATCACAGGTAATGATGACCCTTTTTGCATGCAGCAGGGACTCGTCAAGTCGGGCAGTTGCCGAGGTAGCATGGGGAAGTGGAGACACCCACGTCCAATCAGTCGCCACGCGTCGACCAAGGCCGCAGGCTATTGGGGTCCGGGGCGCTGTGCACTTGCCCTTTGGCTTCGCCACTAAGCTAAATCCGAGCGCGCCTTAGGCCCAGGGGCTACTGTTGGCATTCTGGGAATAGGGGTCCCCACACTTGCCTGCCTGCGGCCCGTGGCGTGGCTCCGCTAGTGGCCCAGTACGGCCCATCTTCATCAACCAACACTCAAGACCTTAGCGAGGGGCCAAGCCACGCGGGGCGGATGACACAAGGCCTCCTCAGGAGTGGCCTCACCAGTCAGGTTCGCGAGGAGGCGGAGAGATCAAGGCAAGGGGTACCTCGCGAGGTCCTCGTGATGCAAGCCATGACGACCTGGACCAGGCGGGCACCAGGCGGGCGACAGCCCGCACAGTGTCCTCGTTTCCTCTTTGGTGCTAAGAGGGCAAGCGCAGGCGCGAAGTACCAAGGCATCAGGCAAAGGTTTACATATCGGTGCAACAAGACCAAGACCAGCAGGACGGCAGGGGGAAGCCATCGTGGAGCCCAAGACGGTGTCACCGCCAGCACCTTTGACAGGCGAAGACCACCTTTAGTCAGGATAGCTTGTACTAGCTGTCCCCTTTCAAAATGGCCGTTGTTGGATCCCTTCCCGCTAAATATTTGGGAAGAGGACTAGGGCATCTATAAATAGGGCTAGCCACCACAATAGAAGGGACAAATGATATCCTCCCCAAGAGAACCACCAAGCACAAGAACACCTCTCCTCGCAAGGCTGTTCTTCCCTTGTACTGTTCATCATCAGCCCAAGAGGCAATCCACCACACCACACATAGGAGTAGGGTATTACACCACAACAGTGGCCCGAACCTGTATAAATCTTGTGTCTCTTGTGTTATTCATCGAGCTAGCTTAGAGATCGCGGTGAGGCTGAGGGCGTGTATCGGTAGGAGGAAATCTTCGTGCGCACCCCTGTGTTCGAACCATAAGGCTTTTGCTAGAACCCAATATCCGACACCGGCGCCCCCCATTGTCGTAGCTCTCCTGGGTGGCCCGCAGGCTCCACCCTCCGACCGCCACATCAAGCAGTTCTACTGCCGAATAAGCGCCGCCCAGGTGCAGTTGGGGGCTCCCCTGGGCTGGGCGGCGCCCAAGGACGACCTCACCTTCGGCCCGCAAGATCACCCAGCTGCCGCAGCGGGAGTAGGCGCGCTCCTGATGCTCTACACCCCACCATCTGCAACATGGTGGTCACCAAGACCCTCATCGATGGCGGAGCTGGCCTCAACGTGCTCTCCATGGAGGCATTCGGCCTGCTTCACGTGCACCGCGGCCGACTCCGCCCCACCAAGCATTTCTTTGGGGTTGGCGACGGCTCCACCAGCCCCCTGGGGCAAATCCTCCTCCCTATCACTTACGGGACCTGCGAAAATTACTGCACCGAGCTCATCGACTTCGACATTGCCCGCATCGACCTGCCATACAACGCCATCCTTGGGTACCCAGCCCTGGCCAAGTTCATGGTGGCAACTTATCCAGCCTACAACCTCATGAAGATGTCAGGCAGCAGCGGTGTCCTCACAATGGCAGGAGACACCAAGGACGCGTTGTAGGCCCTCAAGCTCGCCTTCAAGGCTGCGACATCCGCAGAATCGGGAGAGCAGGGCGGCCCTGAGGCTCCAGGGGAAGCACCAGCCAAGAAGAAGTAGTTGCTTTCCCAAGACCAAGCCGAGACGAAGCAAGTGCCAGTTGATGAGGATGGGGCGTCAGGCGTCACCTTCACCATTGGAGCCGGCCTCCTCCCGGCCCAAGAGAAAGTGTTGATCAGCTTCTTGCGTGGCAAGAAGGAAGTGTTCGCATGTTAGCCCAAGGACCTAGTTGGGATCCCGAGGGGAATGATCGAGCACCACCTGAGGGTGTGCCCAAACGTGCACCCATAAAGAAGAAGGCCCGGTGATAGTCCACCGTGAAGCAGGCATTCATCTTCCAAGAAACCCGCAAGCTGCAGGATGCTGGTGTCATTCGGGAGGTGCGGTACCTGGAGTGGCTGGCGAACCCAGTCATCGTCGCCAAGAAAGGGGGGAAGGAGCGCATGTGCGTCGACTTCACCAACCTCAACAAGGCTTGCCCTCATGACCCCTTCCCGCTTCCACGCCTGGACCAGATCGTTGACTCCACTGCCGAGTGCAACCTGTTGTGCTTCTTGGATGCCTTTTCGGGCTACCACCAGATCAAGATGGTTGTGCAAGATGTAGATAAGACGGCGTTCCTGACCCCCTGCGGGGTGTACTGCTACACCTTCATGCCCTTCAGACTGTGTAATGTTGGGGCTACCTTCCAGTGGCTGATGCACATTGCCCTAGGCCGGCAGCTTGGGAGGAACCCTGAGGTTGACGTTGATGACATAGTGGTGAAGTCTCGGGAGGCGCAAACTGTCGGTGTCAAAACCGGCGGATCTCGGGTAGGAGGTCCCGATCTATGCGTCTAAGGCTAATGGTAACAGGAGGCAAGGGACACGATGTTTTACCCAGGTTCGGGCCCTCTCGATGGAGGTAAACCCCTACTTCCTGCTTGATTGATCTTGATGATATGAGTATTACAAGAGTTGATCTACCACGAGATTGTAGATGCTAAACCCTAGAAGCTAGCCTATGATGATTATGATTATGTCTCTATGGACTAAACCCTCCGGCTTATATAGACGCCGGAGGGGGCTAGGGTTTACGTGAGTCGGTTACAAAGAAGGAGATCTAATATCCGGATCACCAAGCTTGTCTTCCACGCAGAGGAGAGTCCCATCCGGACACGGGACGAAGACTTGAGTCTTGTATCTTCACGGTCCAACAGTCCGGCCAAAGTATATAGTCCGGCTATCCGGATACCCCCTAATCCAAGACTCCCTCAGTAGCCCCTAAACCAGGCTTCAATGACGATGAGTCCGGCGTGTAGATTGTCTTCGGCATTGCAAGGAAGGTTCCATCTCTGAATACTCCAAAGTACCCGTTGTAACAAACAGTGTCCGCCTCCCCATCAATGTTGTACTCCTCGGCTTCTGTGCTTCAATAATGGCCATCTCCATGTGTCGAGCGAATACGAGGAGCCGGAGCATTTTTACATTCGCCACCCCGGCCCAGCAGACCAACCGTCTATTTGAATCTACGGGGATCCTCGACCCAAATCTCACCTTCTTCCCTTGAGCAAGCATCAACAGAGCACATCAGGAAAAAATTATCCCAATATGGCCAGCCGTCGTGGCTCCTCTTCTCGATCCCTTAGCTCTAGACCAGGTGATTGGGAAGAATGTTCTATTCCCCATAGCCGTTTAATAGAGTTACAGACCCAAGAGTTTCTTCCACTAGCTTCATGGTCCTCGTCCGAGCCGGACTAGCCACCTATAATGGCGGGGAGCAAGCGGAGAGATCTCCTAATCCATCCTGGGGGAGTGAATATTCCTTATCCCGTATCTGCTAAGAGGCGTCGGGTTTCCAATCCACCCATTCCTTCGTGGGCTCCTGGAGTTCTATGGCCACCAGTTGCACAACCTCACCCCCGCCTCCGTGCTGCACATCGCAGGATATGTCTCCCTTTGTGAATTATTCCTGGGCTGCGAGGCTCACTTCGGGTTATGGAAGTAGTTGTTCTGCCTCGTCCCCCGCAACCAGGGGGAATCCATATGTTAAGTGGGCGGAGCCGGAATATGGTGCGTCGCCGAGACCTGATACCTGACCGGTACTCCCAAGAAGGCATCTGAAAACTGGCCCTCGGACTGGTTTTATGTTGATGACGTTCCCCTTCCGGATCCAATCCGGATGGGCCTCCCTGAGTTCAATAATGCTCCGCGGAAGACACGCCGAAGTTGGCGCCCTCGGGGCCCCCAAGAGGAAGATACCAAAGAAGTCCACTTCCTGATGAGCAGGATAAAGACACTGGCCAAATCAGGGCTGACTATAGTCGAGGTTATAGCAATATGCATAATGCGGGGGGTGCAGCCACTTCAATATCGGGGGAAGCCCATGTGGCACTTCAACAGGGAAGATGATGCCACCCGCTGTGGTCGTAAAGGTCCAGACTCCACCTCTGCTCTAGCGAGCATACTATCCGATTTGTATAAAGCAGAAGAAGAAGAAGAAGAATTCCTTCATATTAAACCGCGGGACGGTTTTTCCATGTACAACCCCCAAGCTGGGTAAGTCGTCATTCTTTCCCCCACTCTATTCATTCTGGCGCCCTTCATCACAATCATTTACCTCAATATTTCTAAGCAGGAACTGAGGAGGGCCGTGGAAGTATTCAACAGCCCCTCCCCGCAGCTAGAGGACCCTGGAAGGGCCTTCGATCCAGGACTTGAAGAAGATCCGGAAATATCTGTGGAGCTTGTCAACGGTACATTTTATCGGGCCAGCTGCGATGGCGCCTCAGTGGCTATTATTGCAGACTATCCCGAAGTGCTACCTGCGTCTCTTGTAAGCAAAGCCGAAACCTTATCCTCTGAAGAGGACTCCTTTCTTATACCATGCCTTATGCATAAAAATCTTGTATTTTTATAGAGACGACCATCGGAACACGGCGCCGAGCCCCTAGGGGCTCATCGACAAAGGGCGTCCGGGCCAGGCAGGCTTAAGAGGATGGCGGTTAGGGCAGAAACACCGTTGGAAAGGTATGGTTAGAACCTGCTCCGTGATTATCGTGTTTGAAATATAACAGCGTCCCTCATATCCCGGCAGAAAGAGGAGTAGCCGGACTATATCCGGAGATCCTGCCGGTCACGCCTCTACCAGTCGGATTCCAGAACCGGCTTCGAGAGCGGAGGCCAACGTGGGGCCGATGCCGAATTGTCCCCCGACAGAAGATGCGGATATGCTCTCCACCAGAAATTCCAAAGTAGAGAGCGGCATGAACCACCGGCGCCGACGGGCCATACATCACAATAGCATCTTTTCCAAAGAGGCATTTAATGCTTTCAATTCGGGAGACGCGTACATCTGAGCTGCTCAAGGCAGGCTCGCCCGAGCGACGGACCAGTATGCAAAAGATATACGGGTAAGGAAATTTGATAAGCATGTATAGCAGTAGCCTCTGTGACTTGAAACGGTTGGAACAACTGATTTAAGGATCATTTTATGCACATGTACTTGTAGAGAAGAATTCCCAATTGTCTCAAGAGCTGGAGGAGTGCAAGACCCAGCTGAGGGCCGCGGTTGCCAAACTAGAGGAATCCTAGAAGGCCTCTTCTGGTAACATTTGTCTCAATAGAGAAATCTTAAAGGAATATACCAGTTAGTAATTTGCTTGCTTCATAAGTCTAATAGAAAATTCTGCAGACAATCCCGGGATGAATCTGGAGATCGTAAGAGATAGCAAGTCATATCTCCAAAGACAACTAAAGGCAGGAGAAAAACAATCTCCAAGATGCCAACGTCCGACTTAGCGTCGAATTGTCAGATGTTCGAACTCAGCTGGCGGACTCCATGAAGGAGAGCAAGAGGCTTCGTCGCGGCATTTATGGTATGTGCCTAAACGAACTGCGGTATAGTTCGGCGAGGAAGCCTATTAAAAGAGTTTATGTCTATAGGGATGTTGACGGGCCGTCCTGAAGAGGACATGCCCGGGTCCGCAGGCGATTTACTGCAAGATCTCTCACAACTGCACGAACGAGTGCGGCAGGTGATCCAGGGTATTGCCCAGGCCTTGTGGCCATACGCTTCCCTGCCAGGAGGCATGGGGGAGCTCATGGATATGCTCCAGGGAGCACGGCGGCGCTTCCGGTTGTGGAAGGTGTCGGCCTGCCGACAAGGTGCAAGGGAAGCCTGGGCCATGGTGAAGACGCGCTACACCAAGCTTGACCCGAACCATATGGCCGAAGTCAGACTGGCAGGGCCGGATGGGCAAGAGATTCCCGTGAGTCTGGTGTATGACTAGGTAGCGTTAGCCGCAAAGTATTCCCAACAGGATTGCAAGCTAGATAGCCTGTTCGATGGTATAGAGGAAGAATATAGTCAGTCCAAGTGACTATAAATTGAATGGACATATGTAGCCCCTAGCCGGATTAAAAATATTTTGTCATGGCGGACCTTTTTGCTTCAGCCCCTGGATCCGACAGTCCGGGGTGTATCCGAATACCCGCTCAGTTATGCAAAACCGGGGTACGCGTGGAGACCAGGCGTAGCGGTCATAAGTTCTTGAACAGACAAGTAACCAACTAGTTATGTTATATTACATGGGTAGTAAGAAACATCTTCGAGGGAGAATAGTTCCGTTTGGGGTTCCTTTCCCTGGGTATGCATGCATCAATGTACATGTCCGAATTGTGAACAAAAACGTAGGATACAAAACATCTGGGGATTCACGTTGTAATAAACGAAAGAAACATCTTTTGTTCACCGACCGAATATTCCCTTAAGAATGCTAGCTTTCGGCTTCACCCAGTCTGAGGTACACATCCGGCTGAACCGGCAGAAACAATCGCAGAGGTGCTCCCCTTATTCCCTAGCCGAATTAACGGAAGCGTAGGGCATAAACACAAGAGCCAGGGAACCCAGCATGGCCACATCTTAAGTCATATCGATGCATATATTGGTGAATAAAAGGCATATATGGAAAAATAACCCATATGTGGGAGGCAGGAAGCCGTGAAGGTAATTATATTTAGCTTCCGCATAGGAAGCCCCCAGGTATGGTGAACACACATAGTCCGGCCGGAGTGATCCGAACGCCCGCACTGTATTGAATACTTTGTGTGAAGGGGGGAAAAGGGCGAGAAAGGAAAAAGGGGGAACATAATTAAAAGAGCGTGGGTAAGGAGACGAACACTGAGTTCGGCACTAGGCGTAGAATCTCCACAGTTTAGCCGCGTTCCATGGGTTCGTCTCAAGTCTGTAATCGGATGGGTTACGTAGGTGGCACGCTCCTCCAGTGAGAACTTTATCAATAATGAAGGGACCCTCCCACTTAGGTTTGAGCTTGTCCTTCTTCTTCTCCAATAGGCGTAGAACGAGTTCGCCAATATTGTAAATTTTGGTCCGCACTTCTCTACTTTGATACCTTCGAGCCTCCTGCTGATATAATGCGGAACGGCCTTTTGCGATGTTGCGCTCCTCCTCCAGGGCATCTAAGTTGTCATGCCAATCTAACTCGGCTTCCTTCTCTTCGTACAGGCGCACGCGATGTGAGTCGTGGATTATGTCGCAGGGTAGTACTGCTTCCGCGCCGTACACCATAAAAAATGGTGTGTGTCCCGTGGTGCGATTCGGCGTGGTCCGCAGCCCCCAGAGTACGGAGTCGAGCTCCTCGACACAGTGCGTGTCCGATTCTGTCAAGGACCGCACTAGTCTGGGTTTGATGCCACTCATAATGAGACCATTTGCACGTTCGACCTAGCCATTTGTTTGGAGATGGTAGACGGAGGCGTAATCGAGCTTAATTCCCATGTTGCCGCACCAACTTTTCACTTCATCGGCTATGAAGTTTGAGCCATTGTTAGTGATGATGCTGTGGAGGATGCCGTAATGGTGTACAACCCCTGATATGAAGTCTATCACTGGTCCGGATTCGGCCATTTTAATTGGTTTGGCTTCTATCCATTTGGTGAACTTGTCCACCATGACCAATAAGTATTTTTTCTTATGGCTTCCCCCTTTAATAGGTCTGACCATATCCAACCCCCAGACAATGAAGGGCCAAGTAATGGGGATTGTTTGGAGAGTGGTAGGGGGCATATGGCTCTGATAGCCAAAGAGCTGGCAACCGACGCAGTGTTGGACAAGGTCCTATGCATCTGCTCGGTCCTTCGGCCAATAAAAACCTGTACGGAACACCTTGCTGACAAGTGCCCGAGCCGCAGCGTGGTGCCCGCCGAGTCCGGCATGGATTTCACCCAAGATCTGCCGCCCTTCATCTTCGGAGATGCATCTTTGGAGCACTCCGGTTGCACTTTTCTTATAGAGTTCTCTCTCATGGACTTTGTAGGCCTTTGAACGCCGCATAATACAACCTGCTTCATTTTGGTCCTCAATGAGCTCCTGCCTATTTAGGTAGGCCAAGAAAGGCTCGGTCCACGAGGAGATTACAGCCATGATTTCATGGGCCGAAGGTGTTATTTCGGTGGCGGAGCCCCCGATTACATCAGATGGTTCGGAATCTGGGGTTGTATTAAGAGTCGGGCTAGTATTGCCGGACTCCCCTTCCCATACCACGGATGGCTTGAACAGCCTTCCCAGGAATATATTAGATGGGACAGGGTCACGTTTAGCGCCGATGAGGGCGAGGATATCCGCCGCTTGATTGTTTTCTTGAGCCACATGGTGGCATTCGAGCCCCTCGAAACGAGCTGACATTTTGAGGACGGCATTGCGGTATGCCACCATTTTTGGATCCTGGGCATCAAAGTCTCCGTTTATTTGTGATATTGCAAGGTTTGAGTCTCCGCGCACTTCCAGACGTTGAATGCCCATAGAGACTACCATCCGAAGACCATGCAACAGGGCCTCGTATTCGGCCGCGTTGTTGGAGTCTGTGTATAATATTTGGAGTACGTATTGGACCATGTCTTCGATGCGGTATGTCAGGACTACACCCGCTCCCAATCCGGCCAGCATTTTAGAGCCGTCGAAGTGCATGATCCAGTTGGAGTACGCGATGTACTCTTTAGGGAGTTCAGCTTCTGTCCATTCGGCGACGAAGTCGGCCAATACTTGTGACTTAATGGCCCGCCCTGGTTTGTATGTTATGTCAAACGGAAGGAGATCGATGGCCCATTTAGCAATCCGTCCCGTGGCATCGCGGTTGTTTATTATGTCGTTGAGTGGTACTTCGAAGGCCACCGTAATTGAACACTCTTGAAAGTAGTGTCATAGCTTCCGCGATGCCATGAAGACAGCATACGCTATCTTTTGGTGGTATGGGTATCGGGATTTGCATGGAGTGAGGACAGTGGACACGTAATATACCGGCTTTTGGAGCGGGAACTTGTATCCGTCTGCTTCTCATTCGACAACGAGCACTGCGCTTACAACCTGATGTATTGCAGCTATGTATAATAGCATAGGTTCGCCGGTATTTGGCGTGGTCAGGACTGGATTGTTAGCCAATAGGGTCTTTATTTCATCCAGTCCGACCGCAGCTGCATCCGTCCACAAGAAGTGTTCAGTGCGCCGAAGAAGGCGGTACAGAGGTAGTGCCTTTTCTCCTAATCGGGAGATAAAGCGGCTTAAGGCAGCCACACATCCAGTGAGTTTCTGGATATGTTTGAGGACTGTTGGGATAGCGAAATGTGACAGAGCTCGGATTTTTGCCGTATTTGCTTCGATTCCTCTATTGGAAATGAAGAAGCCGAGCAACTTCCCGGAGGGTACGCCGAAAATACATTTTTCCGGGTTGAGCTTGATGTCGTATGTTCGGAGGTTGTCAAACGTAAGTCTCAAGTCATCTACTAAGGTTTCTACTTGTCTTGTTTTTATGATGACGTCGTCCACATATGCCTCCACTGTTTTGCCGATTTTCTTCTCTAGGCATGTTTGAATCATGCGTTGATACATTGCGTTGGCATTTTTGAGTCCGAAAGGCATAGTGTTGAAGTAGAAGGGACCATATGGCGTTATGAAGGCCGTTGCGGCTTGGTCGGACTCTGCCATCTTTATTTGATGGTATCCGGACTATGCGTCGAGGAAACATAGTGGGTCGTGTCCTGTGGTGGCATTGATGATTTTGTCGGTGCGAGGGAGGGGGAAGGGATCCTTGGGGCAAGCCTTGTTGAGGTCTTTGAAATCGACGCATAGGCGCCAGGATTTGTCATTCTTTGGTACCATTACCAGATTTGCCAGCCAATCCGGATGCTTGATATCTCTGATGAATCCGACCTCAAGTAGCTTGGTTGGCTCTTCTCCCATGGCTTGCCGTTTAGGCTCTGAGAAGCGCCTAAGAGTTTGTTTGACTGGCTTGTATCCTTTCAGTATATTGAGGCTGTGTTCGGCCAGCCTGCGTGGGATGCCCGGCATGTCTGAAGGATGCCAGGCAAAAATGTGCCAATTCTCGCGTAGGAAGTCTCGTAGTGTGGCATCCATTGTGGGGCTCAACTGTGTCCCGATGGAAGCTGTCTTTGCGGGGTTTGTTGGATGGACCTGCAATTTGACTATCTCGTCTGCGGGTTTAAATGAGGTGGACTTGGGTTGTTTGTCGAGTATCACGTCGTCCCTGTCCACCATGGCTCGCAGCATAGTTAGTTCTTCGGCCGCTAGGGCTTCGGATAATGCTTCCAGGGCTAGTGTTGCAGTTTTATTTTCGGTGCGGAGTGCGATGTCCGGATCACTAGCTAGAGTGATGATTCCATTTGGTACGGGCATTTTAAGCTTCATATACCCGTAATGGGGTATGGCTTGAAAGCTCGTGAATGTGTCCCGCCCTAAAAGGGCGTGGTATCCGCTGCTGAAAGGAGCCACTTGGAGTGTGATTTCTTCGGACCTGTAATTCTCCGGGGTGCTGAATATCACATCAAGTGTGATTTTTCCTGCACACCATGCCTCCCGACTAGGGATGATTCCCCTGAAGGTCGTGCCGCTGTGCTCAATGCGGCTTTTATCAATTTCCATCTGGTTGAGTGTTTCTTCATGGATCAGGTTTAATCAGCTTCCGCCGTCCATAAGTACTTTAGTGAGCCGAAAGACGTCCACGATTGGGCCAAGAACCAAAGCGGATGGTGCCCGGACTGTCTGGAATTGAGGTTCGTCACTGGCACTGAAAGTTATAGCAGTGTCGTTCCACGGATTTATTTTTGCCACGTGGCAGATTTCAGCAAAATTTCGATGAGCTCGCTTGCGCCTATTATTTGAGGCGAAAGTCTCGAAGATGGTTAGTACCGCATTGTTGTCTTTGGCGGGATGTTTCTCTGCTTTATGGTTTACAAGAAGATCCTCGCCTCTTTTTGCTACCTGCCAGAGTATCCAACATGCTCTAAGGCTATGCATTAGCGTAGTATCCAGCGTGATGTGAATCTTGCATGTCCCATTGAGCCATTCTTCCAATACGGCTCCACGCCCTAGGGTGGGATTTGGTTTTTTAAGGATTGGATCGGGTATGTTACGGGAGTTTGCCCTTTTAGCTCGGAGGAAGGGTTTAGTGAGAGCCGGATTATCCCAAAAGTCTGTTTGGGTTTTCCAGGCACTTTCCATCGCACAGTACTTCTGTACTATGGCTGCTAAGTTGGCAAAGTGTACTATGTCACGGCGACTTATAGCATTAAGGATCCCTTTGTTCGTGCATTTTTTGCAAAAAAGTGAGATTGCGTCTTCCTCGCGACAGTCCTTGACCTTGTTTATCACAAGGAGGAATCTGGCCTAGTAGCGATGTACTATCTCTTGGGGCTCTTGTCCAATGTGGGATAGACGGCTTAAGTCTTCGTTGGTGGGCGTAGTTAAATCTGGATTCTAATCCGATCTAACGCCCAGGGGCAGAGGAGCTTCTAGGATTGGCAGCTCGGGTTCCGGGGTGCTGCCCGATTTTTCCGACCCGTTGCTCGATTCTAAGTTCGGGGTCCGGGTCATGTCCTCCTGCAAACGGGTATCCGGCTCAGAGAGCTCGGTAATCCGGACATAGTTCGTCCTCAAAATAGTGGGATAGTCCATGTGTGGCTCTTCCACTACTGCTATCTCGTGGGTGACCGGTGGGGATTTAATATCCCATTGGTCGGGTTTAAGCCCAATCCGATCATAGTCTGTAGCGACACCCAAAGTGGTGATGTGATCCAAGAGCTCATTAAGGGAGGAGAGATCAATTGGATCCATCTGTTAGGCGAGTTCCGAATTGACGTGGATGCCGTTTTTGATGACCCGAGAGGTCATCGTTGGCGTGGAAACCGATTGGGCGGCCATGACGAAGCCGCCTAGTCGCAGAGTTTGGCCTAGCGCCAGTGCTCCCCCAGAGGTGATGTTGTCCTTGACAACGAGATGAGCCATCGAGCCTTGCAGCGACGACACAAAGGAACTCTCAATGAAAGCACCAATGTCGGTGTCAAAATCGGCGGATCTCGGGTAGGGGGTCCCGATCTGTGCGTCTAAGGCTAATGGTAACAGGAGGCAAGGGACACGATGTTTTACCCAGGTTCGGGCCCTCTCGATGGACGTAAAACCCTACCTCCGGCTTGATTGATCTTGATGATATTAGTATTACAAGAGTTGATCTACCACGACATCATAGAGGCTAAACCCTAGAAGCTAGCCTATGATGATTATCATTGTGTCTCTACGGACTAAACCCTCCGGTTTATATAGACACCGGAGGGGGCTAAGGTTTACACAGAGTTGTTTACGAAGAAGAGATCTAATATCCGGATCGCCAAGCTTCTCTCCCACGCAAAAGATAGTCCCATCCGGACATGGGACGAAGTCTTGAGTCTTGTATCTTCACAGTCCAACAGTCTGGCCAAAGTATATAGTCCGGCTGTTCGGATACCCCCTAATCCAGGACTCCACAAACCCCGATTGAAGATATGAAGGAAATGTTTGCCAGCCTAGGAAAGGTGGACCTACGGATAAATACCGAGAAGTGCGTGTTTGGGGTCCCCTCTGGCAAGCTGCTGGGTTTCCTAGTGTCGCAGAGAGGAATCGAGGCCAACCTGGAAAAAATCAAGGCCATAGAAGACATGAGCCCTCCGCAGACGCTCAAGGAGATGAAGAAGCTGGCGGGCTGCATGATCTCGTTGGGGCGCTTCATCTCCAAGCTGGGGGAATGGGCTCTCCATTCTTCAAGGTGATGAAAAAGAAGGGGCCGATTGAGTGGACCCCTAAAGCTGATGTAGCCTTTCAGGACCTCAAGAGGTACCTGACCAGCTCGCCGGTGATGGTGCCGTCGCGCCCTCTCGAGCCCTTGGTGCTCTATTTGGCCGCCGCCGCTCACTCTGCTAGCGCTGCTCTGGTGGCGCTAAGAGAAGAGCGACCTATCAAGAACCCTCAGCAGGGCACCTGGTCAACAATCGAAGCGCAACAGCCTCAGGATGGTGCTCCCGAGGCCTCAGCTGACCCGACAGCTAATGTCCCTCCTGAGGCTCAAACCGACCCCTCAGCCGGAGGGGCTCCTGAGGCCGAGGTTCACAAGGCCGCAGCTGGCGCAATAAGTGATGGGACCCCCGAAGGTCAGCATCCTCAAGAAACACAAGACCTCACCAACACCTTCTCCCTCGTCAAGCATCTGGTCCACTTCGTCAGCACGGTGCTACGGGAGGCACGGGCGCGCTACCCCATGCCCCAAAATATTTTGCTCGCACTCCTTGTCGCCTCGTGAAAGCTGTGCCACTACTTCTAGGGCCCACCCATCAAGGTCATTCAGCCTACCCACTGGAGAGGGTACTCTGGAGCTCTAACGCCGCCAGGTGGGTTGCAGAGTGGAACATGGAGCTACAGGCATTCCAGCTCGAGTTTAGCACCACCAGTGTCATCAAGGGTGCAACTCCCGCAGATTTCATGGCGGAGTGGACTGACATCCCTGACCATGGAATATGCGAGGATCGCTCCCTCTTGCCTGGAGACAAGGTGCCATGTACTTTGATGGCGCGTTCTCACGGCAAGGCGTGGGGGCTGGAGCCGTCCTTATCTCACCCTGCCAAGGACAAGCTCTACTATGTTGTACAACTCTATTTTTAGCAGGGCGAAAAGGTCTCCAACAAACTTTTCTACAAAAGGACTTATTGTTCGAGTAGGAAGATTTCGGTTTTCCTCCTTCCCTCTGTTCAATAAGAAGAATTATTTGAAATGAAACAAATTCCTCTCCATTCTGTTGTGCTCAGCGAAGGAACTACCTAAGCACACTTTTGTGGATCCGTAGAGTATGAAGGCTTGATCGCTGGCCTTAGAGACGAGGCGGCGCTGGGAGTGAAGCGCCTCACCATCAGGGGCGATTCCCAGCTCCTCATCAACTTCTCCAACAAATAGTACACACCCAAGGACGAACACATGGAGGCATACCTGGAAGAGGTACGCAAAACGGAGAAACGATTCCTGGGCATGGAATTGTAGCATGTGCCATGAGGTACGAACAAGGAGGCGGACAACATCGCCAAGAGGGCATCCCGGAGGCTACCTCTGGAGCCAGGGGTGTTTGAGGAACGACTCTTCAAGCCATCGGCGGTTCCTCCCACTATAGCACCAGTGCCATCTCAAGAGGACCTACCCCAAGGACCAGCAAAAGGTGGCACGGCCTATGGCCCATCCTCAGGGGCCCGCCTCCTCCTCGCACTCGAGCCTCAAGAGGGGTGCTGGACCGAGGAGTTCAAGACGTACCTGCTTCAGGGGACCTTGCTGGAGAAGGAGGAGGATGCCGAGCATGTGGCTCACCAGGCCAACACGTACTGCATCCGGGGCGGTGAGCTGTACCGCAAAAGGCCTAATGGCATTTCTTTGCGATGCATCTCCAGGGAGCAGGGGCTCGAGCTGCTAGCAGACATACATGGTGGAGACTGCGGACACCACTCTTCATCACGTGCCCTCGTGGGCAAGGCGTTCTGCGATGGCCTCTATTGGCCCACAGCACTCAACAACGCCACTGAGCTGGTACGCTCCTACGAAGCATACTAGTTCCACGCCAAGCAGATCCACCAGTCCGCGCAAGGCCTCCAGAGTATCCCGCTCACATGGCCGATCGCAGTCTGGGGCTGGACATCTTGGGGCCATTTCCCCGAGCACCATGGGGCTACCACTACCTCTACATCTCCATCAACAAGTTCACCAAGGGGGCAAAGGTAGAGGCTGTCCGCACCATCCGAGCCGGGTCAGCCATCAAGTTGATCAAAGGCCTCATGAGCTGGTTTGGGGTTCCTAACCGCATCATCACCGACCATGGCTCGCAGTTTACTAGCAACATTTTCAAAACATATTGTGCTAACCTTGGAACATAGATATGCTACGCCTCAGTGGTGCACCCTAGGAGCAACAGCCATACCGAGCATGCCAATGCAGAAGTCTTGAGAGGCCTCAAGGCGAGGACCTTCAAAAGAAGCTCGAAGCCTACGGCAAGGGCTGGCTCGACGAGCTCCAGTCCATGCTATGGTCCATCCGCACCACCGCGACCAAGCCGACGTGCGAGACACCATTCTTCCTCATCTACGAAGCTGAAGCGGTTCTCCCACACGAGGTCAAGCATCGCTCCACGCGGGTCCCGGCGTTCGATGAGGCATGTCAAGGCACCACACAGGGGATGGATCTCGTGCTGGGGGAGGAATGCCACCGTGAAGCCACACTCCAAGCGGTAAGGTACCAGCAGGCGCTACGGCGGTACCACTGCCGCAACGTCCGCTCCAGGACATTGTAGGTGGGTGATCTCGTCCTAAGGCGGGTGCTCTCCAAGGAGGGGTTGCACAAGCTCTCTCCCATGTGGGATGGCCCATTTAGGATTGCCCATGTCTCCAGGCCTTGCACCGCGCGCCTGGAGACACAGGACGGGGTCCCCATATCCAGAACACGTGGAACATCCAGCACCTTCGGAAGTTCTACCCATGAAGCATGGCTCCGGCTTGTGAAGGTCTCCGCTCATGACACTCTCACATAATATTGAGTGGGGCTGTACACGCCCCGGAGTCTCCTGAGAGCCACCCTGGGGCCTCACGGGGGCTTCCTCCCACGTCCTAGTTGTAGCACTTAGCTCGCGCTGGTGCGAAGACTGGACTAGGTGCGGACGCGGTTGTTCATTTTTTTCGAAGTTGCTTCGTAATATATTAGTGTTCTTTAATTCGGTTGGTGCTTTCGTGCTTTGGTTCGCCAAGTTGGATTTTCTCTCCTCTCGATTCGTTCGTTCTTAGCCTGGGCCAGGAAGGAGTGGCAGTTGCCCGTCGCTCTTCCTTGCGCGTGGGGGCTAGGCAGGTGTGTGTGTACGGGCCTGCCCTCGCACAAGCACACCTCGCTGAACCCCGTTTGTCGGCGTTCTGGGAACTGGGGTCCCCAGACTTGCCTGCCTGCGGCCTGCGGCGTTGCTCGAGTGGGGGCCCAGTGTAGCCCAACTTCATCAGCTCAGGCTCAAGACCCTCGCGAGAGGCCAAGCCTCACGGGGTGGAAGACAAGAAGCTTCCTCAGGAACTGCCTCATCAGGCAGGCTCACGAGGAGGTGGAGATATCAAGGCAAGGGCACCTCGCGAGGAGCCCATGATGCAAGCCATGACGATCGAGACCAGGCGGGCACCGGCTTGTGTAGTGTCCTTGTTTCCCCTTCGGTGCAAAGGGGGCAAGCACAGGCCAAGGCATCAGGCAAAGGTTACCGTTTCGGCGCAACAAGACCAAGACAAGCAGAACGGCAGGATAGAAGTCATCGTGGAGCCCAAGACAGCGTCATCGTTAGAGCCTTTGGGAGCCGAAGACCAACTTTAGTCAGGATAAGTGTACTAGATGTTCCCCTTCAAAATGGCCAATTGTTGGCGCCCTTCCCGCTCATTATTTGGGAAGAGGCCCAGGGCCTCCCTCTATAAATAGGACTAGCTACCATAGGGCAGAGGGAGATCCAGATCACGCATAGACTAGAGAGAGGCGACTGAACAGATCCAAGCAGTTCATCGCACCAGCTCAAGAACAACCCTTCGCGAGGCTGTTCCCCCTTTGTACTGTTCATCATCAGCCCCTGAGGCAATCCACCACACCACACACTGGAGTAGGGCATTACACCACAATGGTGGCCTGAACGAGTATAAACCTCGTGTCCCTTGTGTGTTCTTCTTTCTAGCTTAGATTCATTGCAAGCCTTTGAGACGTGAGCTGGTAGGGGAAAGATCTCCGTGCGTACCCCAGAGTTCGAACCTCAAGGGTCTACCGAAACCGGAAATCTGACATTTTGCGTGCCAGGTAGGGGTGCGCCAGAATCTTTCTTCCGTTGGTCGTGTGTGATCTTCCGTCGTGGCCATGTCTGACGCTCGCCGAGCCCGCGCCGAGCGTCGGGCTGCTCTCGCCGCTCGAGTCGCCTAGACGGCTCCTGTCGGCGGACGCCCCCATTGTTCCCTATCGCCTGCCGCCAAGGCCGCCACCGGCCCGGCGGGGAATGAGCAGCATGCCTCGTCCCTCCATCCTTCGGTGCGACGGGAAGGCCGCACCGCCACCCCGTCGCTGACTCCAGCCGGTTCGTCATCCACGCCCGTCGGGCCCCCACGGACGCGCACGCTGCGCTGCTCCTGGCGCGTGAGCTCCTGCACTACCGTCCCATCGACGACCTCTACGAGGACTGGCTCGCCCGCATCACCCAGCTTGTCAGTGCCGTAGGGGGCTCTCCTATGCCCTATCTCTTGCTGCCTCGCCCTCCATCCTATGCAGGAGGCGAGGAGCAGGAGGTGCCTCCGCCACCTCCTCCCCAAGAAGGCGCCCTGGCTCCAAGGCGCGCGGCCCCAGGACGAGACCCTCCGCGTCTGGTGCATGCGCGACAAGAAAGGAGTTGCCAACAAATCACTCGTCCCCAAGAAGGTGCTCGCGTGCTCCCAGCACCGGTGCGCCATGACCGCATCCCTGCGCCATCGCGTCAAGACCCCACGCTGCTCCAGGCAGCGGTGCGCGGGAATCCCCAGGAGCAAGCCTGGCCTCAGTAGAGAGCTCCAGTTGCCACCGCAGGCTGCCGCGCCTTCACCGCCGAGCTGCGTAGCGTCGCATGGCCCGACAAGTTCAAGCCGGAGCTGCCTCCTCACTACGACGGTACTGCCGACCCCGCGGAGTTCCTCCATCTCTACGAGCTGGGCATCGAAGCCGCCAACGAGGACTCAAAAGTCATGGAGAATTGGTTTCCCATGGCTCTCAAGGACGGTGCCCGCACCTGGCTCCTGAACCTGGCTCCTGGCATGATCTCCTCCTGGGATGAGATGCGCACTCGCTTCATCGCCAACTTCCAAGGCACTCGCGACCGTGCCCTGGCCATGAGTGACCTGCGCTGCATCAAGCAACAACCAGGAGAGACCCTGTAGAAGTACATCCAGCGCTTCAACAACGCCCGCCTCAAGATCCCCAGGGTGACTGAGGAAGCCATCATCTCAGCCTTCTCCGATGGCGTGCGTGACATCAAGATGAAAGAGGAGCTAGCAATCCATGAAGACCTATGCACATCCCTGGAGCTATTCAACTTGGCGACCAAGTGCGCTAGGGCTGAGGAATGGCGCCTCTCCCTCCTCGAGCTTTCGGCTGTCGATCAAGAAGAGAAGAAGCCCAAGGTCAAGGACGTGAAGCGTAAGGGAGCTGCCGTGCTCGCAGCAGAACCAGACACCAAGCGAGGAAGGGGTCAGCCTGAGTCATCCAAGGGCAGCCGGTACTGCGTGTACCGCGACCTCCACACCCACAACACCAACGGATCCTAAGAGCTCAGGGCCATGTGAGATGGGCATATCCGCCAACGCCCCGACAACAACGATCGGTGCTACGGACGAGGAGGAGGCAGAGGTGGAGGATGATGGGGAGACCGTAGCACTTGCCAAGGGTGGCGCGACAGACCTCGCGAGGACCGCTAGCAGGACCAGCCTCGCGAGGGTGGTTGGAGGCATCAGCCTCGTGTGGATCATCCTCAAGGCAACACAAGCCTCCCTCCTCTGCCACCACCGCCAAGGGGGAATGAAGACCATCATAAGGACGAGGGGGCTGGGGGATTCCAGGAGCCGCGTGCAATCGCCTGCATCCTGGGCGGCACCCAGGCCCTAGACTCTCAGCGCATCTTCAAGCAGTTTGCTCGCGAGGTGAATGCAATCCTCCCCAAGCTTGAGGCCACGTGCCCTCTCAGGTGTTCAGGGTCCGCTATCACGTTCAGCTTAGCGGATCAGCTCAAGTGCGCGTCAACGGGCGGTGTCCTCCCGATGCTTTGTTCCCCAGTCATCAGCAATGTGGAAGTCACGAGGACCCTAATCGATGGCGGAGCAGGACTCAATGTCCTGTCCGTCGAGACATTCAACAATCTCCAAGTGCCATACGATCAGCTTCAGCCGACCAAGTCTTTCTCAGGAGTCACTGATGGTTCCACCATTCCAATTGGGCAGGTCCGCCTTCCAGTCACCTTTGGGCAGCGCAACAACTACTGCACCGAGCCCATTGACTTTGACGTTGCCGACATTCGCCTACCATACAATGCCATCCTCGGGTACCCAACCCTGGCCAAGTTCATGGCAGTGACTCACCATGGCTACAATGTCGTCAAGATGCCAGGAAGCGGTGGAATCATCACAGTCCCCTATGAGGAAAGGGATGCAGTGTGTTCTCTTGAGAGTGCTTTCCAAGCCGCGGCAGTCGAAGACCCAGATCACAGGAGCGGAAGATTTCCCGAGGCAGTCCCAAAGAAGAAGACTTCACCTGGCCCAAACCCTCACGAGGTAGGCACCTCCGGAGGTGTTGCGTCAGGATCTGTGCCCGTTCAAGGGGCGCCACCCTCTGTCGCATAGGAAGGCGCGCCCGGCGCCCTCCTCGGGTAGGGCTCAGGGGCTCTTTCTTGGAGAGCAACCGACTTTGCCAAGGTCACAAGGGAGGCACTCGGGCACCACTTGGAGGCGTGCTTCAAGGCACGTTTCCCTCAGGAAGGTATGAGGCGAGGAGGGCCAAACTCTCATGAGTTCATCGCAAGGAACATTCAGGAGCTACAGGAGTCAAGAGTCATACGCGATAGCCGCCGCTTGCCCGCCGTAGCCCCACATCTAGGCAAGGATGGTGGGCTGCGCGTCTGCATCGACATGCTCAACCGAGCCGCATCTCAGGAGCGCCTCTGGCCTTTGCGCGTGGGTGTTGTGAGGGTCCACCTCACAACTATGTTCGCATGCCTTTCGGCCTGCTGAACGCTACCTCTGCTCATCAGCGCCCGCTGAGGAGCATTCTGGAGGCTCAGGAGGTCATTCATCGCGCGGTCCTGGCGGAGATGGAGATGGCCCTCGAAGATCCACCTATACCCCTGGAGCCTCCCGAGGCTCCAGGTCCTGAGAGCTCGTGAGGGTCGGCTTCCTCACCGCGCACCATCCACAACTTTGGCATCCCTTCATCTTCAACCATATCAGGTGACATCTTTCAATGTTCCATTTTCAGCTGGGAGCGCCCACAGGGCTGCATCATTCCCAGGTCATGTGGGTCCGTCCCTGCGGCATGTATCCGTTTTGCTTATGCTCTATACCTACCTTGTTGGGGGCGCCCCTCAGGCTGCATTATCCCCAAGCTGCTCGGGCCTGACCCAGAAGCGTTTGCCTTTTCTGCATCTATCTAAATGGATTTGCTTCTTCATGCTTAACCTGCTTGACATAATTGCCTGCTCGATTGACACCTACCTTTGGAGCCGCTCGCTCTAGCACAACACTTGCGTACGGGTCCGTCCCTACAACGCCGATAAATCTAAGTGGTCGAGCTCTGGCCGCGGCAGCCCCGCAAGGCGCCACCTCACCAGGCGCTCAGTGCCCCAATCACTCTCTTGGAGCGTCCAATGGTTGGCTGGCAACCGTAACAACAGACCT
This sequence comes from Triticum dicoccoides, assembly GCF_002162155.2. NCBI lineage: Eukaryota > Viridiplantae > Streptophyta > Magnoliopsida > Poales > Poaceae > Triticum > Triticum dicoccoides. The sequence goes on along the minus strand of NC_041387.1, from coordinate 233,425,940 downwards.
TGTTTCCCCTCGTGATTGGTATGCAGGACCCACTCCAGAAGCAACGCTGGGGACGTCGCGAGCTTTCTCCCCTTCTCTCCAGCACAAAGCGCTTGCACGTTAAAAGGGGGGCGCCTGAGCATTGCGACTCATGGGCTCTTACTAGCTCTCCAGCCCTCACCCCCTGGCCTTGACCCACGGCATCGCGACTTGTCATACCAGCGGCGGCTGAGCTCGCTCGAGGGCCGGGACCTGAGGATGTAGAGCACGAAGGAAAGTGCGGGGGAGAGGGAAGAAGCTCATGAGGACCTAACCCAGCAGCACCTCAGCTGCCACCATGCAGGCCCGGAACCCCGTCGAATACTACTCCAAATCCATGAGATAAGTCACGCGAAAACTGAATCGACTCAGCGCTAAACCCTCGCCTAGTGCAGCTCTATCACGGCAATGTTGCCTACCTTTCTTGCCTAGCGGAGGCTGCTTGAGCGCTAAAGGGGACCTCCTGAGCATCGCGACTCAGGGGCTCTTACTGGACCTTGGGCCGCTCACCTCCTGGCCTTGACCACGGCATCGCGACCTGGCATACCAGCGACGGCTGAAGCCTGCCTGGGAACCGGGACCTGTCAGCGTAGAGCATCAAGCCCTCGTGAGGAAAGAAAGGGGGAGCGGAGCTGGGGCAGAACACGCATCTCACAGCGTTCATAATAAGGATATAATATTGACAAAAGACATGGTAGGCTCCTTACATACCCCCGTGGGGTGTCACTTCGATTCCTCGCAGGGAACAAAAGGTGCTAATCCTAAGGAACGCTAACTACGCGCGCCTCCGTAGGAGACGCCATCATCAACAGTGGGCCAACAGGCGCCGACGCCAACCCCATCCAGATCAGCAGCGCCGACGGCCTGAAGCACCCGCCCTGCTCCGAGCGCGACGCGAGCTCGGGGGCTCGTAGCTGTCGTCGCTCGTCTCCGGGGTCACGTAAAGCTCGGCGGAGTCGCTGGACCCTCCGACACCTCCGCTGCTGCCTGAGGAGCCGCTGGGGAAGCGGTTGGCGGGCCTGGTCCTCGCCACGACGATGCCCCGGCCTCCTTTCTCAGGGCAGCATTCTAGCCGGCGTCCTTCTGCGTTGAAGACCTTGAAGAACATCAAGGAGGCGCCATCGTATTCGAGGTGGATTACGAGGGCGCCCCCTGTCCGGCAGACCCGGGCGATCTTGCCCCAGCCACGAGTCATCTAGACCTTGCCCGGAGCGACGACCTCGACCTCCGCTCCGGTCGTAGGGGTACTACAGTCAACGTGCTGCAGCCAGAGCTCACGAGGCCCCCTCGACGGGATCTCGAAGGCGGAGGAGGGAGGAAGGCGAATCCAAGATCGAGGAGGCATGGCGGCATGGAGCACAAGCTCGTGAGAGGAACCCTCGGCATGGACTCCAGGGGGGACGATGCGCATCACCATAACCCGCCGGCGACGACGGCGGCACCGACGGTGTCGCTCGATGCCTTCTTCTCCAGGGCCCTCGATCCGGGCGTACAAGGGTAGCGGAAACACTGGCGGCGGCCGCTCGTACCAGGGCCTCGATGCCTCCAGCCGAGCACCCTCATCTCGGCAGCAGAGGACTAGCCGCTTCTCCGGCGGGAGCGGGTCGGGACACTATCGGGGGGCCTTTCCCTTCTCTTCTGCAGAAAACCGACAGATAGGTGCCATTGGCGTAAGGTGGAGCAAGGGCGAGGAAGAAGAAGAAAAGGAGTAGCAGGAAGGGACGGACTGGAAGGGCTCGCGCCATTCCGTACATATAGCCGGATGAGGCCAACCGTCGGCATCCACGATTGCAGGTAAACATGACCCGTTTTTGCATGCAGGGACTTGTCAAGTCGTGCGGTTGCTGAGGCATCATGGGAAAGCGGAGACGCCTGTCAGGACCCCGACTCAATGTCACATCGATCTAGCCTGTAACACCTCATATCACTTTGCGGCCTCACGCACGGTATTCCCACGGGTGTCGCCTTACCTTTGCCCGGGACCGTTTGCGCCTTTTGGCTCACGTATATGATGATGTCGCTAGCATCCATATGATAAGGAGCCCGGGCTGACATGACTAGTCGTAAACCCAAAGTGGCACAGACTTACAGGGACAGGCATCCATGACCCAGCATCGAACTTGTCGGTCATCAGCAAGTGGGTCCGGGCTGTAGCACTGGGCTAGCAGGACTCTGGTAAACCGGGCTGTAGCGGGCTAACAGGCTCCGGTACTCAATGCGTGACATTTCCCCGAAGGGACAGACATAGGAACGAAGAAGGACACATGCCGGCCAGCCTAAGTGTTCCGGAGCAGTAGCAAGCTACCATGGCTCAATGGAAACACTAGGAGACATTTCCCGGTAAGAGAGGCTACTAAAGATAAACAACTAGATAGTCAGATCCCACACATACCAAGCATTTCAATCATACACACAATATGCTCGATATGTGCAAATACAACAAGGCATCACAACATGACTCTACAACACAAGTACTTTATTTAAAGGCTCAGAGAGCCATACATAACATACATACAAGTACGGGTCACACGACCCACATTCAAGTCATACAGTCATACAAACCAGCAGCGGAAGTAACTTGTCTGAGTACAGACAAATAGTAAAATAAAAGAGGCTTGGAAAGCCTAGCTATACTACGTGGACCTTCACAAGCTCAGGATTACCACCTGGGCCTTAGTCTACTCGTCGATGTCAACGTCTACGAAGAACCCATCAGAAGGGGTTGCAGCGTCTTCTGTAAAATGTAAATTATAGCAACATGAGTACAAAGGTACCCAGCAAGACTTACGTCAGATCCTACATACATGCACATTATCAAGAAGGGTTGGTGGAGTTATTGCAGCAAGCCAGCTTTGACTCTTGGCTAAGCTATCCTACGAGACTCCAACTTGAAATGGTTTTGCGCACACGAGTCCACTACTCACCACTTCAATACACCACCGAGGATCCACCTCCGTCATCCTATGGAAGAGCCATCCTCGGCACTCACGCTTATCTTGAAATTTTGAGTAGTATCCATTCACTTGTCTATGAACTGTATAAGCAACCAAGTAGTCCTTTACCGCGGACGCGGCTATTCGAATAGATCATGTTAAGCCTGCAGGGGTGTACTTCTTCATACATGTTTCCACCACTTAGCGTCTGCACACGACATGTGCTCGGCAGACTTCAAGCGAAAGCCGACGTGGGTGTAGACCACGACCTACCTAAACACCTAAGTCTCTAGTCCAGGTTTATCGCCTATCTAGGTTCCATCCGCAGGGAGTCCAGCCGAGGTTTCCCATACGGCCCCGAATGATGTGTACAGGGTTCCCGAGATACCTAACGGGTATTCGATACACCGTGCCACGTACATACCGCATCACAGCCCAGACCGCGGGTCAGCGCTGTCCACGGCCTCCAGTAAGCTACAAACACCAGAAACTACTTGCAACTCCTGGACAGAGGACTAGGGTGAATAAGAAGTCGAGCGGGGTCATATTTCAGGGCCCAATGCATGGTAGTAGCTGAATCTTAAATCACGCATACAGATCTGAGTTCTTAAGGTCGGCTTCAATGAAACAACCCACCATGTACTCCTACATGGCCTCTCATCGATACCTTTACCAAATCGTGTTCACCACATCACTCTCATTACCGACATGATCATTTCACTCTAGCCCATCACCCAGATGAACCAGACCTGACACGACTCTAAGCATAGCAGGCATATCAAGGTAGGAACAACACATACATATGGCTCAATCAATTCCTACACATGCTAGTGGGTTTCATCTAATTACTGTGGCAATGACAGGTCATCCAGAGGAAATGGGTCCACCTACCGTAGCACACAGCAGTTTGAAATGCGTCGTCTTAATGCAGTAAAAGAGAGCAAGAGCGAGAACATGGGATTGTATCGATATTATCAAATGGTTGGTTGCTTGCCTGATGGATCGATGCACGGATACGGTTCTTCGCTAGTGTCACACCCTAGCTAGTCATGCATTAGAGTGTTGCATCATGTTTACTCTTTCATCAGAAACTTGAAATGGGGATCTGTGAAACCCTCAGAATCTTTTTGAAAATGACCCAAATAAAAATTTCTCCAAAAGGGTCCAAGAAAATGCTCATGTTGCTCTCTGAAAATATTGGGCAGAGATAAAAATCAAACCAATATTTTTAAGAGCTCATAGGTATTTATTTTGGGCATTTGGAATTAATGCATAAATATTTGCATTGGAAATATATTAATTATATATATTAATATATGCCCAAATATTATGCCAATTATAAAGGAGCTCTGGAATAATATATCTAGCTCCTGCAAAAATTGGCATAAGTTAAATAAATGATTTAATATAGTATTTAAATCAAAACAAATGTCAGAAATTAGAAAACAGAAAAATAAATAAAGGGAGAAACTTACCTGGGCTTCTCCCTGTGCGGCCCAGCCAGCTGGTCGGCCCAGCCAGCAGGCGGCCCAGCCCGCCTCCCTCCTCTGTCGTGTTCGTCCTCGACAGAGGGAGGGGAGTGTGGCCGGCGCGCGCGCGCGCCACCGCGCCACGCCACCTCTCTCCCTGCCTGCCTGCCCTCCCCTCCTCGCTCGATGCCCCGGACGACGCCACGCCTCCCCCCTGCTCTCTCTCACTCTCCCTCGGCTCTCCCCTCCTCTCCCTCGCTCTCTCTCTCACACGGCCGAACACCACCGTCGCCGCCGTTCGCCATAGCAGCCGTCTCCGGCCACCCCTCGCTCCCCCGACTAGCTCAGCGGCTCCGCCTCGACCTCCTCTTCCTCCCCACCGCTCCACGGGTCTCCGGAAGCCCTGCATCGCCGCCACGTCGCCGTTCCCCTCCTCGGGCAACGACCACCGTCGCCGTCGATTCGCCGTCTCCAGCGCGTCCCCGAGCCCGCTTCGACGCCCACTGCAACCGCGGTGAGCTACGCCACCGTTTCCCCCTCTTCTCCCCCTCGTTCCCTCACCGTAGCCTCCTCCCCACCATGGCCGAACCTCCGCCGTCGCCGAGCTCGCCATCGACGCAGCTCCGGCGACCATTTGGTCACCCCGGCGAGTCCAACGAGTTCGTAAGGCTCCATAGAGCATCCCTTGCGCTTCGCTTCGCTCGCCTTCGAGCTCCAACCCCGTTTCCGTGCACGACCGAACCCCGGCGGCCGCAGCCGAGCTCGCCGCCGTCGACTCCGGCCACCTCAGGCTCGGCCACCACCACCGTTCGACGCGCGGGAGCAAGAGCTCTCCAACGAGCCCAACCACGGCCTCGCCCGTGCCCTGTAGCGCGATTCCGCATCGCGCCGCCGTCTCGGGCCTCGCCGGCGTCATGTCGCCGGTGGGTTTGACCCACTTTGACCACGGCAGGACCCCCCTGGGTCCCTGACAGGTGGGCCCAGCCCTGTAGCTAATTAGGATTAGCGCTAACCACTGTTAGTTAACCCCCTGACACTGACCAGTGGGCCCCAGCGCCACTAACCCCTAATTAGGATTAAACTAACCCTGTTTAACCCCCCAGTCACTGACGTGTGGACCCCACACGTCAGGTTTGACTCCAGCCAGCCACAGTTGACCACTGACATCATGCTGGCGCAATATTTATATTTCTGGATTTAATTTAAATCAGGAAATTCCAGAATATTATTTAAACTTTAAAAATTCATAACTTTTATTCTGTAACTCCAATTTGGACAAATTATATATGAAAAATGATCAGAAAAATCCAATCTATCCATCTGTACTATTTTCATGCATGATCAAACAAGTTAAATTGATGTTTTAAGCAGAACAAGGAAAAGCACTTTAAAAGGCCATATTTGAATTTGAAATTTGAATCCTTGATTCAAATTTGTTCAAACCCTTCTGGTTTTAGTTGCATTAGCCCAACACACTCATATTGCCATGTTTCATGCATGCATCATATTGTTGCACATTGTTTGGTGATGGTTGTGTATCGGTGTCCTTGCGACAGGTTCTGCCTCCGAGGAGTACCGTGATTACCCTAACGAAGAACCGTATCAGTGCATCGAACCATCAGGCAAGCAACCAACCATTTGATCATATTGATACAATCCCATGTTCTCGCTCCTGCTCTCTTTTACTGCATTAGGACAACGCGTTTCAAACTGCTGTGTGCTACGGTAGTTGAACCCATTTCCTCTGCATGACCTATCATTGCCACAGTAACTAGATGAAACCCACTAGCATGTGTAGGAGTTGATTGAGCCATATGTATGTGTTGTTCCTACCTTGCTATGCCTGCTATGCTTAGAGTCGTGTCAGGTCTGGTTCATCTGGGTGATGGCTAGAGTGAAATGATTATGTCGGAAATGAGAGTGGTGTGGTTAGCACGATTTGGTAAAGGTATCGATGAGAGGCCATGTAGGAGTACATGGTGGGTTGTTTCATTGAAGCCGACCTTAAGCACTGAGATCTGTATGTGTGATTTAAGATACAGTTACTACCATGCATTGGGCCCTGAGATATGACCCCGCTCGACTTCTTATTCACCCTAGCTCTCTGTCCAGGAGTTGCAAGTAGTTTCTGGTGTTTGTAGCTTACTGGAGGCCGTGGACAGCGCTGACCGTAGGGGTGGGCTGTGATGCGGTAGGTACGTGGCCGGGTGTACCGAATACCCATTAGGTATCTCGGGAACCCTGTTCACATCGTTCGGGGCCGTATGGGAAACCTCGGCCGGACTCCCTGCGGATGGAACCTGAATAGGCGATAAACCTGGACTAGAGGCTTAAGTGTTTAGGTAGGTCGTGGTCTACACCCACGTCGGCTTTCGCTTGAAGTCTGCCGAACACATATCGTGTGCAGACGCTAAGTGGTGGAAACATGTATGAAGAAGTACACCCCTGCAGGGTTATCATGATCTATTCGAATAGCCGCGTCCGCGGTAAAGGACTACTTGGTTGCCTATACAGTTCATAGACAAGTAAATGGAAACTGCTAAAAGCCTCAAGATAAGTGTGAGTGCCGAGGATGGCTCTTTCGTAGGAAGACGGAGGTGGATCCTCGGTAGTGTATTGAAGTGGTGAGTAGTGGACTCGTGTGCGCAAAACCATTTCAAGTTGGAGTATCGTAGGATAGTCTAGCCAAGAGTCAAAGCTGGCTTGCTGCAATAACTCCACCAACCCTTCTTGATAATATGCATGTATGTAGGATCTGATGTAAGTCTTGCTGAGTACCTTTGTACTCATGTTGCTATAATCTACATTTTTACAGAAGACGCTGCAACCCCTTCTGATGGGTTCTATGTAGACGTTGACATCAACGAGTAGGCTAAAGACCCAGGTGGTGACCCTGAGCTTGTGAAGGACCTTGTAGTATAGCTAGGCTTCCCAAGCCTCTTTTATTTTACTAGTTGTCTGTACTCAGACAAGTTACTTCCGCTGCTGGTTTGTATGACTGTATGACTTGTATGTTGGGTCGTGAGACCCGTATCTTCGTGTATGTTGTGTATGGCTCCCTGAGCCTTAAATAAAGTACTTGTGTCGTAGAGTCATGTTGTGATGCTTCGTTGTATTTGCACATATCGAGCATATTGTGTGTATGATTGAAATGCTTGGTATGTGTGGGATCTGACTATCTAGTTGTTTATCTTTAGTAGCCTCTCTTACCGGGAAATGTCTCCTAGTGTTACCGCTGAGCCATGGTAGCTTGCTACTGCTCTGGAACACTTAGGCTGGCCGGCATGTGTCCTTCTTCGTTCCTGTGTCTGTCCCTTCGGGGAAATGTCACGCTTTGAGTACCGGAGTCCTGTTAGCCCGCTACAGCCCGGTTTACCGGAGTCCTGCTAGCCCAGTGCTACAGCCCGGACCCACCTGCTGATGACCGACACGTTCGAAGCTGGGTCATGGATGCCTGTCCCTGTAAGTCTGTGCCACTTTGGGTTTACGACTAGTCATGTCAGCCCGGGCTCTTTATCATATGGATGCTAGCGACACTTTCATATACGCGAGCCAAAAGGCGCAAACGGTCCCGGGAAAAGGTAAGACGACACCCGTGGGGATACCGTGCGTGAGGCCGCAAAGTGATATGAGGTGTTACCAGCTAGATCGATGTGACATCGAGTCGGGGTCCTGACAGCGTTGGTAGCTTTAGTTGCATTAGCCCAACACACTCATATTGCCATGTTTCATGCATGCATCATATTGTTGCACATTGTTTGGTGATGCCTGTGTATCGTTATCCTTTACGACAGGATCTGTCCCCGAGGAGTACCGTGACTACCCTAACGAAGAACCGTATCCGTGCATCGAACCATCAGGCAAGCAACCAACCATTTGATCATATCGATACAATCCCATGTTCTCGCTCCTGCTCTCTTTTACTGCATTAAGACAACACGATTCAAACTGCTGTGTGCTACGGTAGTTGAACCCATTTCCTCTGCATGACCTGTCATTGCCACAGTAACTAGATGAAACCCACTAGCATGTGTAGGAGTTGATTGAGCCATATGTATGTGTTGTTCCTACCTTGCTATGCCTGCTATGCTTAGAGTCGTGTCAGGTCTGGTTCATCTGGGTGATGGGCTAGAGTGAAATGATTATGTCGGTAATGAGAGTGGTGTGGTGAACACGATTTGGTAAAGGTATCGATGAGAGGCCATGTAGGAGTACATGGTGGGTTGTTTCATTGAAGCCGACCTTAAGCACTGAGATCTGTATGTGTGATTTAAGAATCAGCTACTACCATGCATTGGGCCCGAAACCAATGGACCCTCTCGACTTCTTATTCACCCTAGTTCTCCGTCCAGGAGTTGCAAGTAGTTTCTGGTGTTTGTAGCCTACTGGAGGCCGTGGACAGCGCTGACCGTAGTAGGTACGTGGCCGGGTGTACCGAATACCCGTTAGGTATCTCGGGAACCCTGTTCACATCGTTCGGGGCCGTATGGGAAACCTCGGCCGGACTCCCTGCGGATGGAACCTGAATAGGCGATAAACCTGGACTGGAGGCTTAGGTGATTAGGTAGGTCGTGGCCGACACCCACGTTGGGCTTCCGCTTGAAGGTTGCCGAGTACATGTCGTGTAAACGACGGTAAGTGGTGAGAGCGTGTATGAAGAAGTACCCCCTGCAGGGTTAACATGATCTATTCGAATAGCCGCGTCCGCGGTAAAGGACTACTTGGTTGCCTATACAGTTCATAGACAAGTAAATGGAAACTACTAAAAGCCTCAAGATAAGTGTGAGTGCCGAGGATGGCTCTTCCGTAGGAAGACGGAGGTGGATCCTCGGTAGTGTATTGAAGTGGTGAATAGTGGACTCGTGTGCGCAAAACTATTTCAAGTTGGAGTATCGTAGGATAGCCTAGCCAAGAGTCAAAGCTGGCTTGCTGCAATAACTCCACCAACCCTTCTTGATACTATGCATGTATGTAGGATCTGATGTAAGTCTTGCTGAGTACCTTTGTACTCATGTTGCTATAATCTACATTTTTACAGAAGACGCTGCAACCCCTTCTGATGGGTTCTATGTAGACGTTGACATCAACGAGTAGGCTAAAGACCCAGGTGGTGACCCTGAGCTTGTGAAGGACCTTGTAGTATAGCTAGGCTTCCCAAGCCTCTTTTATTTTACTAGTTGTCTGTACTCAGACAAGTTACTTCCGCTGCTGGTTTGTATGACTGTATGACTTGTATGTTGGGTCGTGAGACCCGTATCTTCGTGTATGTTGTGTATGGCTCCCTGAGCCTTAAATAAAGTACTTGTGTCGTAGAGTCATGTTGTGATGCTTCGTTGTATTTGCACATATCGAGCATATTGTGTGTATGATTGAAATGCTTGGTATGTGTGGGATCTGACTATCTAGTTGTTTATCTTTAGTAGCCTCTCTTACCGGGAAATGTCTCCTAGTGTTACCGCTGAGCCATGGTAGCTTGCTACTGCTCTGGAACACTTAGGCTGGCCGGCATGTGTCCTTCTTCGTTCCTGTGTCTGTCCCTTCGGGGAAATTTCACGCTTTGAGTACCGGAGTCCTGTTAGCCCGCTACAGCCCGGTTTACCGGAGTCCTGCTAGCCCAGTGCTACAGCCCGGACCCACTTGCTGATGACGGACACGTTCGAAGCTGTGTCATGGATGCCTGTCCCTGTAAGTCTGTGCCACTTTGGGTTTACGACTAGTCATGTCAGCCCGGGCTCCTTATCATATGGATGCTAGCGACACTATCATATACGTGAGCCAAAAGGCGCAAACGGTCCCGGGCAAAGGTAAGGCGACACCCGTGGGGATACCGTGCGTGAGGCCGCAAAGTGATATGAGGTGTTACCGGCTAGATCGATGTGACATCGAGTCGGGGTCCTGACAGCGTTGGCATCAGAGCCGGACTGCCTGTAGGTTCTCCAAGCCAAACTGGTCGATGTTGAGTCTAGAAATTCTTTAGTTATATGTAGGGGAATTGTTTGTGGGTTGGAACGTAAGGCTCTTTTTACTCCTTTATCTTATGACATTCTGATCTGAGTCAGTCCATTCTTCCACCGGGGGTTAAGGAATTAGGACCTATTCTCTCTATCAGGATCACGTGTTACTAATCAGTAGTACCTTATATGTTTGATGGATACAAGCCTAGTTCAGTTCTACTACCACATTATGTTGTTAGAATGGTTTCAGAACTTTGATATGATGATGTTGAGTGTGTACAAAATCCTTTGTCAAATGTCTCAAAATCCTTCTTGAGCATTTACAGCTGTTATGCTGCCGAAATTTTGCTAGAAATTCTAATGCCTTTGCATTATGATTGTGCTTTCAGATGGCCACTCGCGACCCCAATCAAGTGGTTCGCCTGACTCGATGCCTAGATGTACCCGGCCATACTGCCAAGTTGGTCAGGGTAATGACTGAGGCTGGATACCGCTGGTATCCCGAGTACACGGTCGAAGAGCAATTCCGAGACTTTAATCAAAGCCAGTATCTCTGCACTGTCAGGATATTTCCATCTTATCCTGGATCCACCGAGCCTCTTCACTGCTCCTATGGACTCGGGGTTACTATTGAGATGGCTGTGCAGGACGCCGCCTACTCTATGATGACCATTATGCGAGTCAGATCTGGTATATTTCGGGACTCTGATTTCCGGTATATGCCAGGATCACTTCCGGGAGCACAAGGGTATCTCCAGGCTATCTATGCTGACCCCACTCAGGAGGATTCACGGACTCGCACCACTGCTGAGATGCTCGAGGATAAGGACCGTGAAAATCGGGCCTTAAGGTTAGAGCTCTTCAATACCCGTGCTGACCACTGGGCCACTTTGACTCGGTTCGCACCGGCGGTGCAAGCTGGATATTCAGATATGCGCGATCTCTATCCTATGAGATCTGCTCTGCCAGACGTGATGGTTTGGCGTGATGTAGGAGGCATCACCCCACCTTGCGGTCCCCGCAGGCCACCGTCTGTTGGTCCAAGGCCTCATCCCAGCCCCTATGGCCCACAAGCTCCGTGAGATCGTCTGTTTCCGGATGATCATGTTGAGCTTCCAGGCTATGGAGGTGACTTTTACGAGGACTACTACGGATCAGTCTGAGTTAGTGGTAGTATCACTAGTTCGCACTAGCTGTGTCGTCTATCGTCCCGCGTGACTCGTGGGATATGACCTAGTTTGTACTCTTTCCGGAGGTGTAGAAAAATAATGTATAGGAGCTTGGAATGCCTCCGATGAGATGTAATCCTCTTTTCACCGTAATAGTACTTTGTTTGGTCTTGTACTAAACCCTGTATGGTGTGTATGACGATGGAATAAAAGAAGCAGTTTCTGTATCTACCATGTCATACGGATGATCATCTTGCATTTCGAGTTATTCCTTACATTTTTATCCTATGTCGGAATTTTATCATTCTGACTAAATCATTGTCTTGTTTACCTAGGATGGTCAACACGCGCGCTAACCCTGCTTCTCAAGAGCAGGCCGAAGGCAGTGAAGGTAGGAATGAAAATCTGCCTCATCCTCCTTCCCTAGCCGAGGTTATGATGGAAGCTGAGAGAAACAAGCGGGAGACCAACCGTTTGTTGGAGCGTATTGAACAGAATACAGCACACCATCAGAGGACTAACGTGGTGTCACTCAGTGATTTCATCAAATTACATCCACCCACGTTCCACCACTCTGTCGAGCCTCTCGACGCTGATGACTGGCTTCGCAGTATTGCTCACAAACTGCGTTCCGCGCTGGTAGCGGAGGCTGACAAGGTCACCTTTGCTGCATATCATCTTGAAGGCCCCGCCAGTCTATGGTGGGAGAATTTTGGAGCTATGCGCCCAGCGGGCCATGTCACTACTTGGGCTGAATTCAGCGAGGCTTTCCGTGAACATCACATTCCGGAGGGTCTCATGGACCGTAAACGTGAAGAATTTTGCAGTTTCACCCAAGGCCGGCTTTCTGTGGATGTTTACAGCAGGGAGTTTGGTAATCTCGCACGATATGCAACTGAGGAAGTGTCTACCGATGCCAAGAAGCAAGCAAGGTTCCGTAAGGGCCTTAGTCCTGAGCTTCGCCGCGACCTCCGTCTGCATGAGTGCACATCTTTTCAGAAACTTGTCAACAAAGCCATCAGTGCTGAAACTGGTCAGACTGACTATGACGCAACATGCAAGCATGGCCGTGACATGGGTTCCTCATCCGGTGCTGGTCCTCAGAAGCGCCGCGTGTGGGTGCCCAACACCGCCCTGCCACCCAGGTTCACACCGAGGCCATCTTTCCAGGCGCCTCGCCCTGTTCAACAGTCTGCACCGGCCAAGCCCTATGGGGGTCCAACCAACAATGCTCCTCCACGTACCAGTTCCGTGACTTGTTTCAAGTGTGGGGAATCTGGTCACTATATGCGTGAGTGTCCCCAGACCAACCCCAATCAATCTGCTAAAGCTGTTGGCCGTGGCAAGCCGACAGGGAAAGTGTTCCACGCCAAGCCGGTCACCGCTTCACGTGGCCATGTCAACTGTATCTCTGCCGAAGAAGCTCAAGAGGATCCCAACGTCGTTCTCGGTATGATCCTTGTTAATTGCCACCCGGCATCTGTTCTTTTCGATACAGGAGCCTCTCATTCATTTATATCCGAGAACTATGCTCGTTTGCATAACACCGCATTCTGTGACATGCCATCCACTATGGAAATTTCTACTCCCGGGTCTAGATGGCAGACCTCTAGGGTAAGTTATGGAAATGAAATCCAAGTCGACAGACTTGTTTTCCTTGCATCGTTGATAGCCCTTAAATTTTCAGATATTAATATCATTTTGGGTATGGACTGGATGTCAGCTCATCATGCCAAAATTGATTGCTTCTCTAGGACTGTTCAACTCACCCATCCTTCGGGGAAGATAGTCAATGTCTTGACCCGAATAGCCAAGCGACAATTATATTCTCTTAACGCCAGCCCTTTGCCAGACCTTGAGGACGTTCCGGTAGTCCGTGACTTCCCGGATGTCTTTCCAGAGGAATTGCCAGGTGTTCCACCTGACAGGGATGTTGAGTTTGTAATAGACCTCATTCCAGGAACCGTTCCGATTGCTAGAAGACCTTATAAGATGGCACCCTTAGAACTAGCCGAGCTTAAGAAACAACTCGATGAGTCCTTGAAAAAGGGTTTCATCCGACCTAGCTCATCTCCGTGGGCTTGCCCCGTCCTTTTCGTCAAGAAGAAGGATGGTACGGACCGAATGGTTGTAGATTACCGACCTGTCAATTTGGTCACAATCAAGAACAAATATCCGCTTCCCAGGATCAACGACCTGTACGATCAGCTCGCTGGATCCTCAGTCTTCTCCAAGATGGATTTGAGGTTGGGCTACCATCAAATCAAAATCAGAAATGGGGACATTCCTAAAACGGCCTTTGTTACTCGTTATGGCCAATACGAGTACACCGTCATGTCCTTCGGTTTAACCAACGCTCCAGCCACCTTTTCTCGGTTAATGAACTCAATCTTCATGGAGTATTTGGATAAATTCGTTGTAGTTTACCTCGATGATATACTCATCTACTCCAAGAACGAGGAAGAACATGCCGAACATCTAAGGCTAGTGTTGAAGAAACTTCGAGAGCATCGCCTTTATGCCAAATTTTCTAAATGTGAATTCTGGTTGCCAGAAGTGACCTATCTGGGTCATGTAACATCTGGTAAAGGTATTGCTGTTAACCCTGAGCGAGTTCAAGCCGTCCTTAATAGGACTCCACCTGAATCGGTCAAGCAAGTTCGGAGTTTTCTGGGCTTAGCGAGCTATTGTCGTCGCTTTGTCGAGAACTTCTCCAAAGTTGCTAAACCTCTAACCGAACTCCTCAAGAAAGATAAGAAGTTCGAGTGGACTCCACAATGTGAGCACAGCTTTCAGGAACTGAAAAGACGCCTGACTTCTGCTCCCGTACTGGTACCGCCAGACTTCTCCAAGGACTTTGTTATCTACTGCGACGCCTCGCGACAAGGACTAGGTTGCATTCTCATGCAAGAGCGCCACGTAATTGCCTACGCTTCACGGCAATTGCACCCACATGAGGAGAATTATCCTACTCATGATCTAGAGCTTGCAGCCGTAGTCTATGCACTTAAGACCTGGCGACATTACCTCCTCGGTAATCGTTGTGAAATATTCACTGATCACCAAAGCCTGAAGTACATCTTCACCCAACCGGATCTGAACCTCAGGCAAAGACGTTGGGTTGAATTGATCACAGACTTCGACTTAGGTATAACCTACACCCCAGGGAAAGCCAATGTCATGGCTGATGCGCTAAGTCGTAAATCTTATTGTAACAATCTGATGTTACAACAAAGTCAACTGCTTCTCCATGAGGAATTTCGTAAGCTTAACCTTCACATTGTTCCTCAAGGATTTCTTTCCACCTTGGTGGCGAAACCTACTCTTACGGATCAAATCATTGCTGCCCAGAAGCGAGATAAGGGAATAGCTAAGATCAAGGAGAACATTGCTAGCGGAGGTGCTAGTTGTTTCTCCACAAATGATCATGGTGTTGTGTACTTTGAGAACCGTCTAGTGGTTCCCAAGAACCAGCATCTACGGCAGTTGATCCTTAAGGAGGATCATGAGTCTCCTCTCACTATTCATCCCGGTAGTACTAAGATGTATCAGGACCTACGCCAGAGGTTATGGTGGACTAGGATGAAGAGAGAAATTGCTCAGTATATTGCTAATTGCGACGTCTGTTGTCGTGTAAAAGCAGAGCATCAACGGCCTGCTGGCACCCTTCAACCCCTAGCTATTCCTGAATGGAAATGGGATAAAATTGGTATGGATTTCATTACCGGTTTTCCCAGGACTAGGAGAGGGAATAATGCTATCTTCGTCGTTGTCGATCGTCTTTCCAAAGTAGCCCATTTCCTACCTGTTCGAGAGAGTATAACCGCTAGTCAGCTGGCAGACTTATACATCTCCCGAATAGTATCCCTCCATGGTGTTCCTTTGGAAATTAACTCGGATCGAGGAAGTCTTTTCACCTCTCGATTTTGGGAAAGTTTCCAAAATGCTATGGGAACCCGTCTCTCCTTTAGCACCGCTTTCCACCCTCAGTCGAGTGGTCAAGTGGAACGCGTCAACCAGATTCTAGAAGACATGCTTCGAGCCTCTGTTATCTCATTCGGAATGGATTGGGAGAAGTGCCTTCCATTTGCTGAATTCGCTTATAACAACAGCTATCAATCTAGCTTGGGTAAAGCCCCTTTTGAAGTTCTCTATGGACGACGGTGTCGAACACCCCTTAACTGGTCAGAGACCGGGGAAAGACAATTCTTTGGCCCGGACATGATTCAGGAAGCAGAAGAACAAGTTCGCATCATTCGTGAAAAGTTGAAAACAGCCCAATCTCGTCAAAAGAGTCAATATGACCGAAAACATAAGGCTATGACTTTCGAGGTTGACGAGAAGGCTTATCTTCGGGTCACCCCTCTGAAGGGAACCCATCGTTTCGGTATCAAAGGCAAATTGGCTCCTCGTTACATTGGACCTTTTCGCATTCTCGCCAAACGAGGAGAAGTTGCCTACCAGTTGGAACTACCTCCGCATCTCTCCAGAGTCCACGATGTCTTCCACGTTTCTCAACTCAGGCGTTGCTTCTCGGATCCTATCCGTGAAGTGGACCACGAAACACTTGATCTCCAAGATAATCTTACATATCGAGAGTACCCCATTCGTATCCTCGATCAGGCCGAGCGTACCACTCGACGTCAGAACATCAAGTTCCTCAAAGTTCAGTGGTCTCATCATTCTGAGGATGAAGCAACTTGGGAAAGGGAAGATCGTCTTCGACTTGAGTATCCCGCCTTCTTCCCGGAGGAACCCAAATCACGGGACGAGATTCTTTTGAGTGGGGGTGAGTTGTCACACCCTAGCTAGTCATGCATTAGAGTGTTGCATCATGTTTACTCTTTCATCAGAAACTTGAAATGGGGATCTGTGAAACCCTCAGAATCTTTTTGAAAATGACCCAAATAAAAATTTCTCCAAAAGGGTCCAAGAAAATGCTCATGTTGCTCTCTGAAAATATTGGGCAGAGATAAAAATCAACCCAATATTTTTAAGAGCTCATAGGTATTTATTTTGGGCATTTGGAATTAATGCATAAATATTTGCATTGGAAATATATTAATTATATATATTAATATATGCCCAAATATTATGCCAATTATAAAGGAGCTCTGGAATAATATATCTAGCTCCTGCAAAAATTGGCATAAGTTAAATAAATGATTTAATATAGTATTTAAATCAAAACAAATGTCAGAAATTAGAAAACAGAAAAATAAATAAAGGGAGAAACTTACCTGGGCTTCTCCCTGTGCGGCCCAGCCAGCTGGTCGGCCCAGCCAGCAGGCGGCCCAGCCCGCCTCCCTCCTCTGTCGTGTTCGTCCTCGACAGAGGGAGGGGAGTGTGGCCGGCGCGCGCGCGCGCCACCGCGCCACGCCACCTCTCTCCCTGCCTGCCTGCCCTCCCCTCCTCGCTCGATGCCCCGGACGACGCCACGCCTCCCCCCTGCTCTCTCTCACTCTCCCTCGGCTCTCCCCTCCTCTCCCTCGCTCTCTCTCTCACACGGCCGAACACCACCGTCGCCGCCGTTCGCCATAGCAGCCGTCTCCGGCCACCCCTCGCTCCCCCGACTAGCTCAGCGGCTCCGCCTCGACCTCCTCTTCCTCCCCACCGCTCCACGGGTCTCCGGAAGCCCTGCATCACCGCCACGTCGCCGTTCCCCTCCTCGGGCTCCGACCACCGTCGCCGTCGATTCGCCGTCTCCAGCGCGTCCCCGAGCCCGCTTCGACGCCCACTGCAACCGCGGTGAGCTACGCCACCGTTTCCCCCTCTTCTCCCCCTCATTCCCTCACCGTAGCCTCCTCCCCACCACGGCCGAACCTCCGCCGTCGCCGAGCTCGCCGTCGACGCAGCTCCGGTGACCATTTGGTCACCCCGGCGAGTCCAACGAGTTCGTAAGGCTCCATAGAGCATCCCTAGCGCCTCGCTTCGCTCGCCTTCGAGCTCCAACCCCGTTTCCGTGCACGACCGAACCCCGGCGGCCGCACCCGAGCTCGCCGCCGTCGACTCCGGCCACCTCAGGCTCGGCCACCACCACCGTTCGACGCGCGGGAGCAAGAGCTCTCCAACGAGCCCAAGCACGGCCTCGCCCGTGCCCTGTAGCGCGATTCCGCATCGCGCCGCCGTCTCGGGCCTCGCCGGCGTCATGTCGCCGGTGGGTTTGACCCACTTTGACCACGGCAGGACCCCCCTGGGTCCCTGACAGGTGGGCCCAGCCCTGTAGCTAATTAGGATTAGCGCTAACCACTGTTAGTTAACCCCCTGACACTGACCAGTGGGCCCCAGCGCCACTAACCCCTAATTAGGATTAAACTAACCCTGTTTAACCCCCCAGTCACTGACGTGTGGACCCCACACGTCAGGTTTGACTCCAGCCAGCCACAGTTGACCACTGACGTCATGCTGACGTCATGCTGGCGCAATATTTATATTTCTGGATTTAATTTAAATCAGGAAATTCCAGAATATTATTTAAACTTTAAAAATTCATAACTTTTATTCTGTAACTCCAATTTGGACAAATTATATATGAAAAATGATCAGAAAAATCTAATCTATCCATCTGTACTATTTTCATGCATGATCAAACAAGTTAAATTGATGTTTTAAGCAGAACAAGGAAAAGCACTTTAAAAGGCCATATTTGAATTTGAAATTTGAATCCTTGATTCAAATTTGTTCAAACCCTTCTGGTTTTAGTTGCATTAGCCCAACACACTCATATTGCCATGTTTCATGCATGCATCATATTGTTGCACATTGTTTGGTGATGGTTGTGTATCGGTGTCCTTGCGACAGGTTCTGCCTCCGAGGAGTACCATGATTACCCTAACGAAGAACCGTATCAGTGCATCGAACCATCAGGCAAGCAACCAACCATTTGATCATATCGATACAATCCCATGTTCTCGCTCCTGCTCTCTTTTACTGCATTAGGACAACGCGTTTCAAACTGCTGTGTGCTACGGTAGTTGAACCCATCTCCTCTGCATGACCTGTCATTGCCACAGTAACTAGATGAAACCCACTAGCATGTGTAGGAGTTGATTGAGCCATATGTATGTGTTGTTCCTACCTTGCTATGCCTGCTATGCTTAGAGTCGTGTCAGGTCTGGTTCATCTGGGTGATGGCTAGAGTGAAATGATTATGTCGGAAATGAGAGTGGTGTGGTGAACACGATTTGGTAAAGGTATCGATGAGAGGCCATGTAGGAGTACATGGTGGGTTGTTTCATTGAAGCCGACCTTAAGCACTGAGATCTGTATGTGTGATTTAAGATACAGTTACTACCATGCATTGGGCCCTGAGATATGACCCCGCTCGACTTCTTATTCACCCTAGCTCTCTGTCCAGGAGTTGCAAGTAGTTTCTGGTGTTTGTAGCATACTGGAGGCCGTGGACAGCGCTGACCGTAGGGGTGGGCTGTGATGCGGTAGGTACGTGGCCGGGTGTACCGAATACCCGTTAGGTATCTCGGGAACCCTGTTCACATCGTTCGGGGCCGTATGGGAAACCTCGGCCGGACTCCCTGCGGATGGAACCTGAATAGGCGATAAACCTGGACTAGAGGCTTAAGTGTTTAGGTAGGTCGTGGTCTACACCCACGTCGGCTTTCGCTTGAAGTCTGCCGAGCACATATCGTGTGCAGACGCTAAGTGGTGGAAACATGTATGAAGAAGTACACCCCTGCAGGGTTATCATGATCTATTCGAATAGCCGCGTCCGCGGTAAAGGACTACTTGGTTGCCTATACAGTTCATAGACAAGTAAATGGAAACTGCTAAAAGCCTCAAGATAAGTGTGAGTGCCGAGGATGGCTCTTTCGTAGGAAGACGGAGGTGGATCCTCGATAGTGTATTGAAGTGGTGAGTAGTGGACTCGTGTGCGCAAAACCATTTCAAGTTGGAGTATCATAGGATAGTCTAGCCAATAGTCAAAGCTGGCTTGCTGCAATAACTCCACCAACCCTTCTTGATAATATGCATGTATGTAGGATCTAATGTAAGTCTTGCTGAGTACCTTTGTACTCATGTTGCTATAATCTACATTTTTACAGAAGACGCTGCAACCCCTTCTGATGGGTTCTATGTAGACGTTGACATCAACGAGTAGGCTAAAGACCCAGGTGGTGACCCTGAGCTTGTGAAGGACCTTGTAGTATAGCTAGGCTTCCCAAGCCTCTTTTATTTTACTAGTTGTCTGTACTCAGACAAGTTACTTCCGCTGCTGGTTTGTATGACTGTATGACTTGTATGTTGGGTCGTGAGACCCGTATCTTCGTGTATGTTGTGTATGGCTCCCTGAGCCTTAAATAAAGTACTTGTGTCGTAGAGTCATGTTGTGATGCTTCGTTGTATTTGCACATATCGAGCATATTGTGTGTATGATTGAAATGCTTGGTATGTGTGGGATCTGACTATCTAGTTGTTTATCTTTAGTAGCCTCTCTTACCGGGAAATGTCTCCTAGTGTTACCGCTGAGCCATGGTAGCTTGCTACTGCTCTGGAACACTTAGGCTGGCCGGCATGTGTCCTTCTTCGTTCCTGTGTCTGTCCCTTCGGGGAAATGTCACGCATTGAGTACCGGAGCCCTGTTAGCCCGCTACAGCCCGGTTTACCGGAGTCCTGCTAGCCCGGTGCTACAGCCCGGACCCACTTGCTGATGACCGACACGTTCGAAGATGGGTCATGGATGCCTGTCCCTGTAAGTCTGTGCCACTTTGGGTTTACGACTAGTCATGTCAGCCCGGGCTCCTTATCATATGGATGCTAGCGACACTATCATATACGTGAGCCAAAAGGCGCAAACGGTCCCGGACAAAGGTAAGGCAACACCCGTGGGGATAACGTGCGTGAGGCCGCAAAGTGATATGAGGTGTTACCGGCTAGATCGATGTGACATCGAGTCGGGGTCCTGACAGCTAGGGTAATACCGAGGAGTACCGTGATTACCCTAGCTGTTAGGACCCCGACTCAATGTCACATCGATCTAGCCTGTAACACCTCATATCACTTTGCGGCCTCACGCACGGTATTCCCACGGGTGTCGCCTTACCTTTGCCCGGGACCGTTTGCGCCTTTCGGCTCACGTATATGATGATGTCGCTAGCATCCATATGATAAGGAGCCCGGGCTGACATGACAAACCCAAAGTGGCACAGACTTACAGGGACAGGCATCCATGACCCAGCATCGAACGTGTCGGTCATCAGCAAGTGGGTCCAGGCTGTAGCACTGGGCTAGCAGGACTCCGGTAAACCGGGCTGTAGCGGGCTAACAGGGCTCCGGTACTCAATGCGTGACATTTCCCCGAAGGGACAGACACAGGAACGAAGAAGGACACATGCCGGCCAGCCTAAGTG
Source organism: Triticum dicoccoides (assembly GCF_002162155.2). Classification (NCBI taxonomy): domain Eukaryota; kingdom Viridiplantae; phylum Streptophyta; class Magnoliopsida; order Poales; family Poaceae; genus Triticum; species Triticum dicoccoides. The sequence goes on along the minus strand of NC_041387.1, from coordinate 233,405,032 downwards.
TTCCGGAGCAGTAGCAAGCTACCATGGCTCAATGGAAACACTAGGAGACATTTCCCGGTAAGAGAGGCTACTAAAGATAAACAACTAGATAGTCAGATCCCACACATACCAAGCATTTCAATCATACACACAATATGCTCGATATGTGCAAATACAACAAGGCATCACAACATGACTCTACGACACAAGTACTTTATATAAAGGCTTAGAGAGCCATACATAACATACATACAAGTACGGGTCACACGACCCACATTCAAGTCATACAGTCATACAAACCAGCAGCGGAAGTAACTTGTCTGAGTACAGATAACTAGTAAAATAAAAGAGGCTTGGAAAGCCTAGCTATACTACGTGGACCTTCACAAGCTCAGGATTACCACCTGGGCCTTAGTCTACTCGTCGATGTCAACGTCTACGAAGAACCCATCAGAAGGGGTTGCAGCGTCTTCTGTAAAATGTAAATTATAGCAACATGAGTACAAATGTACCCAGCAAGACTTACGTCAGATCCTACATACATGCACATTATCAAGAAGGGTTCGTGGAGTTATTGCAGCAAGCCAGCTTTGACTCTTGGCTAAGCTATCCTACGAGACTCCAACTTGAAATGGTTTTGCGCACACGAGTCCACTACTCACCACTTCAATACACCACCGAGGATCCACCTCCGTCATCCTACGGAAGAGCCATCCTCGGCACTCACGCTTATCTTGAGATTTTTAGTAGTATCCATTCACTTGTCTATGAACTGTATAAGCAACCAAGTAGTCCTTTACCGCGGACGCGGCTATTCGAATAGATCATGTTAACCCTGCAGGGGTGTACTTCTTCATACATGTTTCCACCACTTAGCGTCTGCACACGACATGTGCTCGGCAGACTTCAAGCGAAAGCCGACGTGGGTGTAGACCACGACCTACCTAAACACCTAAGTCTCTAGTCCAGATTTATCGCCTATCCAGGTTCCATCCGCAGGGAGTCCGGCCGAGGTTTCCCATACGGCCCCGAACGATGTGTACAGGGTTCCCGAGATACCTAATGGGTATTCGATACACCGTGCCACGTACCTACCGCATCACAGCCCACCCCGCGGGTCAGCGCTGTCCACGGCCTCCAGTAAGCTACAAACACCAGAAACTACTTGCAACTCCTGGACAGAGGACTAGGGTGAATAAGAAGTCGAGCGGGGTCATATTTCAGGGCCCAATGCAGGGTAGTAGCTGAATCTTAAATCACGCATACAGATCTCAGTTCTTAAGGTCGGCTTCAATGAAACAACCCACCATGTACTCCTACATGGCCTCTCATCGATACCTTTACCAAATCGTGTTCACCACATCACTCTCATTACCGACATGATCATTTCACTCTAGCCCATCACCCAGATGAACCAGACCTGACACGACTCTAAGCATAGCAGGCATAGCAAGGTAGGAACAACACATACATATGGCTCAATCAATTCCTACACATGCTAGTGGGCTTCATCTAATTACTGTGGCAATGACAGGTCATGCAGAGGAAATGGGTTCAACTACCGTAGCACACAGCAGTTTGAAACGGGTTGTCTTAATGCAGTAAAAGAGAGCAAGAGCGAGAACATGGGATTGTATCGATATGATCAAATGGTTGGTTGCTTGCCTGATGGATCGATGCACGGATACGGTTCTTCGCTAGGGTAATCACGGTACTCCTCAGAGGTAGAACCTGCCGCAAAGAACACCAATACACAACCATCACCAAACAATGTGCGACAATATGATGCATGCATGAAACATGGCAATATGAGTGTGTTGGGCTAATGCAACTAAAACCAGATGGGTTTGAATCAATTTGAACCAAAGATTCAAATTTCAAACTCATAGATGGCCCTTTAAAGTGTTTTATCTTGTTCTGCACTAAACCTCAAGTTAGTTTTTTTAAACATGCATGAAACTAGTACAGATGGATATATTGGATTTTTCTGATCATTTTTCATATATAATTTGTTTGATTTGGAGCTACGGTTGAATTTATATGAATTTTTGAAGTTTGCAACAATTTCTGGAATTTATAAATCATTTTAGATTTATTTTAATTTCAGAAAAGGTTTACTGCGTCAACATGAGGTCATGCTGACCTCAGCAAGTCAACAGACCCGGTCCAGGTCAAACCTGACGCGTGGGTCCAGGGTGTCAGTGGATAATTAACTAATTTAATTTAGTTTAAACTAATCTGGATAATTAGCAGAAGGGGGGCCCACCTGTCATTGACTCAACAGAGTCAACCAGGGCCCACCCGTGGTCAAAGTCAAAATGGCTGCACCGGCGTTTAGCCGCCGGCGAGCCCGACACGGCAGCGGAAGTGGTTTTGGCCGTTCCGGCCACCAAATGGGCCGCGGAGGGCATCGGGGTGGAGCAGAGGACGAGCCGCGGCTCTTGGTGGAGTCAGTTGGGGTCGGGGTGGCCGGAGTTGGCGCCGGCGACGACCTAGGCGGTCACCGGAGTTCGGGTGAAGGCGAACTCGGGGCTAGGGTGTGCGGTGAGGTGCGGGAAGTGCACGGTTGGACTCAACGCAACGTGGTGAGTGCGTTGGACACCGTGAGTTGGCCGGAGGATGGCCGGGAGCACGTCGGCGACGAGATCCGTGGCGGTGCATGCGGGTGATCTTCGTGCGGTAGCCACACGGCTCGGGGGCGAGAGAGGAAGGGTAGGAGGGGTAGCTAGGCTCACAGAGCACCCGTAAAGGCCACCGGCGGGGTCGGGGACGAGCTGATGCGGCGACGGCGATGAAAGGGATCTTGGCGACGGCGAACTCGGGCGAGGTCGATGCGGTGGACTCGGGCCTCACGAGCACGCGGGGCTTGGTTAGCTCGACGAAGTGGATGGCGGCGGAGCTCCTGGACACCACGAGACGGAGCACGGGCGGCGGGGAGCGCGGCTACGACGATGGAGCGGCGGCGGTGGCGTCGGCCATGGCTGGGGAGCGCGAGGGGGAGGAGCTGGAGAGGAGAGGGGGCGTCTGGGGGGTTCGGGGGAGAGAGAGGGGTCGGTCCATGTCGTTAGCCGGGTGAGTGGAGCGGCGAGGCGGCAAGCAGGTGCGTGGCACCCATGCGGTGCTCGCCGTCGAGCACCTTGCCTGCCTGCCTGGCCGGCAAGCAGCTCGCTGGCGCAGCGCTGGGCTGGGCCGGCAGGTGGGCCGGGTTGCAGGCGCCAGGTAAGTCCTTCCTTTCTGTTTTTTTTTCCTTTTTCTATTTTTCTGCAACTTTGTTGAATTATTAAAAATACCTAGGCAACTCCTAAAATCACCAAACTGCTCCTGGTCCAAAGTTGGCATATTTCCAACATGAAACATTTCAGTTTAGGAATATTTTGGGCATTTGAAATATTTTATATAATTTTAAATGCCCAAATTCAAATACTTATCATTTAATTCAAAGACCCTAAGATGACCTAGAAAATTGTGCAACACTTATGGCAGAGGTTCTGAACCAAGACAAAAATGATGGACAATTTTAGAAGGGCATTTCAGGTTCATTGAAAAAGTTTTTAGTAAACCCTAGTTGGTTTTAGAGGGGGCTGGGGGTTCTGACATCCCCATTTCAAGTTTCTGATGAAAGGATAGACATGATGCAACACTCTAATGCATGAACTAGCTAGGGTGTGACAACGCCCACGTCCAATCAATCGCCACGCGGCACCCAAGGCCACAGGCTGTTGGGGCCCGCGGCGCTTCGCACTTGCCCCTTCGCTTCTCTTCTAAGCCAAGTCCGGGCGCGCCTTGGGCCCGGGGGCTACTGTCGGTGTTCTGGGAACGGGGGTCCCCAGACTTGCCTGCCTGCGGCCTGCGGTGTGGCTCGAGTGGGGGCCCAGTGCAGCCTAGCTTCATCAGCTCAGGCTCAAGACCCTCGCGAGGGTCCAAGCCTCGTGGGGAGGACGACAGGAAGCTTCCTCAGGAGTAGCCTCATCAGGCAGGCTCGCGAGGAGGCGGAGAGATCAAGGCAAGGGCACCTCGCGAGGAGCCCGTGACGCAAGCCATGACGATCGAGACGAGGCGGGCGCCAGGCGGGCGCTGGCCTGCGCATTGTCCTTGTTCCCCTTCGGTGCAAAGGGGGCAAGCACATGCCAAGGCATCAGGCAAAGGTTATCGTTTCGGTGCAACAAGACCAAGACCAGCAGAACGACAGGATGGAGGTTAACGTGGAGCCCAGGACGGCGTCATCATCAGGGCCTTTGGTAGCCGAAGACCAACTTTAGTCAGGATAAGTGTACTAGATGTTCCCCTTCAAAATGGCCAATTGTTGATGCCCTTGCCGCTCATTATTTGGGAAGAGGCCCAGGGCCTCACTCTATAAATAGGACTAGCCACCACGGGGCAGAGGGAGATCCAGATCACGCATAGACTAGAGAGAGGTGACTGAACTGATCCAAGTAGTTCATCGCACCAGCTCAAGAACAACCCTCCACGAGGCTGTTCTCCCTTCGTACTGTTCATCATCACCCCCTGAGGCAATCCACCACACCACACATTGGAGTAGGGTATTACACAACAATGGTGGCCTGAACCAGTATAAACCTCGTGTCCCTTGTGTGATCTTCTTTCTAGCTTAGATTCATTGCGATCCTTCGAGACGTGAGCTGGTAGGGGAAAGATCTCCGTGCGCACCCCAGAGTTCGAACCTCAAGGGTCTGCCGGAACCCGAAATCCGACACCGTTGCCCCAGTGCTTCGGCTTTATCCTCGCGAGGAGCCCTTGATGAAGCTCATGGGCACCGGCACCCTCTCATGTACGTGCCCCTCGGGTAGCGTGACGTGATGCATTACGCCACAACGAACCAATGACAGGGGGCTTATGCAAGGAGGATTGAGGTGCTCGTTAGGTTTTCTTTTTCTTTAAACAGCTCCGCAGCTGGTCTACAGCATCTCCGGAGGCCTTAAACACCTCCCGAGACCAGTGGCCCCCGAGTCACCAGGAATGGGGGCTTCCCTAGGTGTCAAGGGTCTCGTCCTCGTGAGGTGGGAAGCTACCACAAATATGTCAAGCTAAGTTATCCTACCCTTGCCTACCCAAAATACGGACATCATGGCACACCATTAATAGATAGAAAGCTTTGCATAAGGGGCATAACTGCCATAGTTCATTACACACCCCAGGGGGGCACCCTACATTTTTCAAAATTGCATACGGAAGGGAAGGTCAAACAAAAGCGGCCGCAAGGCCACGGCAGGTGTTGAGTCCAAGTTCGGCAGCCCCAAGCTCAGGTCGGGCTCTCCTCCTGCTTCACAGAGGAGTGTTGGCGAGACGATCTGCTGCCTTCCTCGATCCAAGCTCGGCAGCGCGGAGTTTGTGTCAGATTTAGGGATCCGCAAACCCTTGAGAGGTTCGAACTCTAGGGTGCGTGCAGAGATCTCAACCTGCCCAGCCTGCCTACTCGCGATCCTCCTAAGCCTAGTGCGTCAAGCTCAAAAGAGACACAAAGACATAGAGATTTATACTGTTCGGGCCACCGTTGTGGTGTAATACCCTAATCCAGTGTGGTGTGGTGGATTGCCTCGGAGGGCTGATGATGAACGAGTACAGAGGATGAACAAGCCTCTGGAGGTGATGTGTTCTTGAGCTGGTGTGGTGTATGCTAACTCTACTTGTGTGATCCCGTCCCCCCTACTATGGTGGTGGCTAGTACTATTTATAGTGGCCTTGGTCCTCTTCCCAAATATGAGCAGGAAGGGATCCCACAACGGCCGGATTTGAAAGGGGACAAGTAGTACAGTCTATCCTGACAATAGTAGTCTTTGCCTGCGAAAAGCCTCTGGTCGTGACGCTGTGGTGGGCTCGTTGGTGACTTCCATCCTGCCGTCCTGGCGGTCTAGGTCTTGTTGCAGCAAAATGGAAACCTTTGGCTAATTCCTCGGGACTCCACGCCGGTGGCTTTCATCCTTTGCACCGAAGAGGAAACCTGCGCTCGTCGCCCACCTGGCACCCGCCTGGCCTTGGTCGTCATGGCTCACGTCAGCTGAGCATTGTGAGGTAACTTGCATAGAACTCTCCTCCCCTCAGGAGCCCTCCTGAGGAGGCCGATTCCTTCGGGGGTGTTGGCATTGCCCGCCTCGCAAGGATTGGCCCCTCGCGAGGGTCTTGCGGTGTTGGTGTTGAAGCTGGGCCATACTAGGCCGCCGATGGAGCCACGTGGTGGGCCTCAGGCAGGCAGGGCTGGATACCCCCGAATCCAGGATGCCGACAGTAGCCCCCGGGCGCAAGGTGTGCTCGGACTTGGCTTCCAGGCGAAGCCAAAGGGCAAGTGCGGAGCGCCGTGGGCCCTAACCGCCTGCGGCCTTGATGACGCATGCGATTGATGGGACGTGGGCGACTCCGCTTCCCCATGCTGCCTCGACACCCTTTCGACTTGACAACTGCATGCTGCATGCAGGGAGGATCATCATTAATGTAAATCGTGGGAGGCCGACGATTTACCTTCTCCTAGATATAAGTATGTGAGCGGTCGAGGCCCCTGCCCATCTCTCTTTCATCTTGCTCCCGCCTGCTTCTTCTCCTCTCCATCTTGCTCCCATGGCGCCGATCAGGAGGTACTCAGCGGCAGTGATGGGGAAGGCTCCTAGGGAGGGTCCTGACCCTCTCCCGCCAAAGAAACGGCTCCGCCTCCCTGACGACATCGCCACGCCTTGGCAATCGAGGCCTCCACCTGGCTTCCCCCTCCCCCTATACGCCCGTGCTCAAGATGAAGGAGTGCACCGTCGAGTGGCGCCCGATGAAGATGGCAGGGCCGCCATTGCCCTGCTGACCATGCCACGGACCCATGCAGAGGGTAGCTCGCCCGAGTTCGTGGTGTGGGCGGCGATGCCTCCCGACACCTGGATCCGACTCCCGCGGTTCTTTGCCCGTGAGCTGCCTCCAAGGGGACCGGTTGAGCTGTGGCTGCAGCACGCAGGATGCCGCCGCTTTGCCACCGGAGCTGAAGTCGAGGTGGTGCCACTCGGAGACGTCTTCATGACGCGAGGATGGGGCGAGATCGCCCGGGCTTGCCGCGCGGGGGGAGCTCTGGCGATCCACTTCGAGTACGATGGTGCGACCACCCTGTTCTTCAAGGTTTTCAATGAGGAGGACGTGCGGCTGGAATGTTGCGCCGGAGGAGACAGCTCGAGGGACGCCGTAGTGGGTGCTGCATATGTTGCTGCCCCCTTTAGTGCTTCGTCCAGGAGCAGTGATGACTCCTGGGAATCCAGCAACTCTCCTGAGCCCAGTGATTCTCCGGAGTGGAGCGGCGACAGCTACGTGCCGCCAAGCTCCCGTCGAGGCCGGAGTGCGGCTGCGGCTACCACCCGGCGTCACCGGCAGTGCGTAGGGCCTAGTAGTTGCCTTCCCTGCGTGGAATGGAGATCAGCCTCCGTGGGGCTTGTAAGGATCGGAATGTATTTAATATCAACGCTGTTTCTTTTGATTTAGTGATTGATGCACGTATTCCAGTTCGGCACGGTTCCTCCCTTTTCTTTTCCCTAGACAGCATGGCGCTCTACACCGATAGGACCCAATCCCCAGGTAGGCTTCAGCCGTCGCTAGTATGCCTGGTCACGATGCCGTGGTCAAGGCTAGGAGGTGAGCGGCCCGAGGTCCGGTAAGAGCTCGTGAGACGCGATGCTCACGAGGTCCCCCTTGGCGCGCAAGCAGCTGCACAGAGAATCGAAAAGGGGAGTAGAACTACCAAAATGGAACTGCGAGGCGGGGCATGCGGGGAGTGGAACTAGTGTTGTAGTGAGCCAAAGCTTATCTTTTGGCGTCGTGGTCCATCAGGGAGATGATGCTTGCTCCTATGCCTGTGGTGCTGCTAGGCGTGACCTGCATTGGCCACCTTCCTGCCTCGCTTGCCATGGTGCTCTACATCCTCGGGACCCGGCCCTCAAGCGGGCTCAGCCGCTGCTGGCATGCCAGGTTGCGATGCCGTGGTCAAGGCCAGGGGTGAGGGCTGGAGGACCAGTAGGAGCTCCCGAGACGCGATGCTTGGGAGACCCCCGTTTAACGCGCAAGCGACTCGCAAGGCCAGGTGGTGGTTATCCAGGCCGACCCGCGGTCCATCGCCAGGTGATCCTATAGGTTAGGTGATAGGCAAGACCGAGAATCCCTACGGAGTGGGCTTCCAGCCCATGGCGTAAGACAGAGGCACCGAGGACCTGGTGAGGTGGTGTACGCGAGGCAGGCCGTGAACCAGAGCTCGATCCTTGGGTTTGTCAGCGTTGCAGGGAAGGACCCGAGCACAAGCGCCGTGCCAACGTGAGTTATCATGCAGCGATGCGGGAGAGGTATTAGTTAGCACACATGAAGGGCACCGAGGTGGCGGTCACAGGGTGATGATCTTAAACAAGCTCACAGAAATGGTTAGATAATTCTGGTGGATGCAAAACAATACATGCCGTAGGGCTAGACCCACACATCCTGGGGATGATGCAGCCCGAGGGCCGCCCCCAAACTGAACGAACTAGAGAGATGTCACCTGGTTCCATTGCTGAAGAGGTGTTGAAGTAGCCAAAAAACGAGCGCCACTGAAGCCGTTCCTCATGAGCTGCTCTGGTGCCAAGCCTCAGGAGGCTCGGAGGGACCGAGAGGCTCCTGAAGGTGCTCCTCCAACTCCGCCAGGACTGCCTGGTGCCTGGCCTCGCAGGTCGTCCAAGCGTCCCTATGCAGCGCTGGAACGCCTCAGCCGCGCCTGCCAAGCCAAAAGGCATGCGGACGTAGCTGTGAGGCGGACCCTCGCATCGGCCGACACGAGACTACCACATGAGCTACCGAGAAGCGGCCCTGTTGAGCCTCGGGATGTTGATCCAGATGCGAAACTCCTTACCCTCGCCAGGGCAGTGAGCCGTGCCACACGGCAGGCGACGATCGCCTTGCAGAACCCTTCCTTCCTGAATCTCCTCGATTGCCTTGTTGATGAACTCTTGAACGCCTGGTGCCTCATGCCTGGTGCCTTCTCTTGGGAACTGTGCTCTGAAGAGAGCCTCCACATGGTTCCCTAGCGCCTCCCTGATGACATTGGCTAGATCTGAGGCCCTCCAAGGGAGAGCCCCCGAGCCTAGCCTGAGAGGAGTGCCGGGCGCGCCTTGCTATGTGATGGGTGAAGGTGCCGCGTTCGAAGACGCGAGGCTCAGTGCTGCATCCTCGAGTGATGCTTCCTCACGAGACCCCTATCCAGCTATAGCTTCTTCGTCTTGGGGGCGACCTCAGGAGGGAGGGCGCCATCCTCGTCTTCGGGGTTTTCAACTGCCACAGCCTGGAAGATGCGCTCGAGGGAGAAGGCTGCATCCTTCTCTTGACAGGCGCCCGTGATGATGGCGCAGCTTCCTGCCATCTTGAGGATGTTGTAGCCGTGGTGCGTGGCCTCCATGAACTTGGCCAGTGTTGGGTACCCCAGGATGGCATTATAGGGGAGGCGAACATCGGCGACGTCGAAGTCGATGAGCTCAGTGTGGTAGTTGTTGCGCTCGCTGAAGGTGACAAGGAGGTGAACCTGCCCGATCAGGTGTGTCGATCCATCGGTCACTCCTACAAATGGCATGGTTGGGTGAAGCTGGTAGTACGGCACCTGGAGTGTATCGAACGTCTGAACAGATAGGACATTGAGCCTTGCTCCACCATCGATGAGAATCTTGGTGACGACCATATAGCTGATGACGGGAGAGCAGAGCATGGGGAGCGTGCCAGCAGTGGCCGTGAACTTGAGCTGGTCTGAAGAGCTAAAGGTGACGGCGCACTTGGACCACCTGATAGGGAGAGTTGCTTTGGGCTTGGGGAGCGCTGCATTCACCTCGCTCGCGAACTGCTTGAAAATGCGGTGGGAAGCTGGTGCCTGTGAGCCGCCCAAGATGCAGGCAATGGCTCGAGGCTCCTGGAAGCCCCCAACCCCCTCGTTCTGGTGGTGGTCTTCATTCCTCCTTGGTGGTGGAGGCAGAGGAGGCAAAGCTGCGTTGCCTTGAGGTTGATCCTCACGAGGCTGATCTCTCCAGTCTCCATCACGAGGCTGACCTGGCCGGCAGTCCTCACGAGGCTGGTCACGCCACTCCTGACGAAAGTCGCGTCCATCCCAGCGTCCTCCACCTCGGCCAGCTCCGCGACCATAGCCTCTATCATTGCGCTCGGGGCATCGACCGAGGCGCCTGTCATGGAGAGCCCTGAGCTCCTAGCAGTCGCTAGTGTTGTGGCTATAGACGTTGTGGAAGGCGCAGAACGACCACTTGCTCTTCGATGACTTGGGGTGGTCGCAGCCGCGCTTCGTATCTGGTTCGGCCGCAAGCACGGCTAGCCCCTTGCACTTCACGTCCTTGTTCTTGGTCTTCTTTTCTTCTAGATTAGCATCGGGGAGCTCGAGGAGGGAGAGGCGTCCTTCCTTATCCCTTGCACACTTGTTCGCCATGTTGAACATATCCAGAGCGGTGCAGAGATCCTCGTGGATGGCGAGCTCCTCCTTCCTCTTGACATCGCGGACGCCATCGGTGAATGCAGAGATGATGGCCTCGTCGGACACATTGGCAATCTTGAGGCGAACATTGTTGAAGCACAGGATATACTTCTGCTTGATGCGGCACAGGTCACCCGCGGCCGGTGGACGGTCATGAGTGCCCTGGAAGTTGGCGATGAAGCGGATGCGCATCTCCTACCAGGAAGAAACCAACCCCTCGGTCAGGTTTAGGAGACAATAATGCACGCCATCCTTGAGGGCCATCGGGAACCAGTTTGCCATGACCTTCTCGTCATGGCTGGCCGCCTCGATGCTCAGCTTGTAGAGCTGCAGGAACTTGGCAGGTTCGGCGGTGCCGTCGTAGCGTGGAGGCAGGCCGGGCTTGAACTTGCTTGGCCAGATGATGTTGCAGAGCTCTGGGGTGAACGTGCGACATCCCGCCATGGCCACCGGAGGTCGTCGAGGGGGTGGAAAATGATCCTGGTGCACGCGCACCGCCACCTCCTGTGGCAGCACGCGAGCGTAGTGCTGGTGTGCTGGAAGCACGCGCGCTTCTCCTTCGGGACGCTGCACCACCAGGCAGCTCACGTCATCCCGAGCCAGCACCGGGCGCTGCGGGTCCCGCCGTGGATCCATACACCTTGGCTCGATGATGGCGCCCCAAGCTGGAGGTGGTGGAGGAGCCCCGTGCGCCACGTCGCCAGCTGCAGGTGGTTGCAGAGGCAGCGAGCGAGCCGGCCTGTCGAAGCCCCCGTGCGCGACACCGATGAGCTCAGCGATTTTCTCGAGCCACTCCTCGTAGAGATCACCCACCGGGCGGTAGCGAAGAACCTCACGCGCCGTGAGCAGAGCGGCCTGCGCATCCACCTGGCCACGACGTGTGTGGGATGACGAAGCTGCTGGGGTCAGTGACGGAGTAGAAGTGCGACAGGCACAGTGCACCGACGGGTGCAGCGATGAAGCCTGCTGCTCGTGGCCGGCAGGGCCCGTGGAGGCGTTGGCCACCGGAGAAGGAGCACGGCGGGCACATCCATCACCCGCCGGAGCCGTCTGAGCGACGCGGGCGGAGACTATAGCCCGACGCTCCGCACGAGCCCAGCGCGCGTCGGCCATGGAGGAGTCAGAGCGGTGGTGGATCAAATGACAGAAGAGAGGACCCGACGCACCCCTACCTGGCGCGCCAAATGACGGATTTAGGGATCTGCAAACCCTTGAGTGCCCAGCCTGCCTAAGCCTAGCGCGTCGAGCTCAAAGAGACACAAAGACATAGCGATTTATAATGGTTCGGGCCACCGTTGTGGTGTAATACCCTAATCCAGTGTGGTGTGGTGGATTTCCTCAGAGGGTTGAGGATGAACTAGTACAGAGGATGAACAAGCCTCACGAGGTGACGTGTTCTTGAGCTGGTGTGGTGTATGCTAACTCTACTTGTTCTTATCACGTCCCCCCTTCTATGGTGGTGGCTAGTCCTATTTATAGTGGCCTTGGTCCTCTTCCCAAATATGAGCGGGAAGGGATCCCACAACGGACAAATTTGAAAGGGGACAACTAGTACAATCTATCCTGACAAAAGTAGTCTTCGCCTACGAAAAGCCTCTGGCCGTGACGCTGCGGTGGGCTCGTCGATGACCTCCGTCCCGCTGTCCTAGCGGTCTTGGTCTTGTTGCACCAGAATGGAAACCTTTGGCTAATTCCTCGGGACTCCGCGCCTATGGCTTGGCTCCTTTGAACCGAAGAGGAAACATGCGCTCTGCGCCCGCCTGGCGCCCACCTGGCCTTGGTCGTCATGGCTCATGTCAACTGAGCCTAGTGAGGTAACTTGCGTAGAACCCTCCGCCCCTCGGTAGCCCTCCTGAGGAGGCCGATTCCTTCAGGGGTCTTGGAGTTGCCCGCCTCGCGAGGCTTGGCCCCTCGCGAGGGTCTTGCGGTGTTGGTGTTTAAGCTGGGTCGTACCAGGCCGCCGATGGAGCCACGTGCTGGGCCGCAGGCAGGCAGGGTTGGATATCCCTGAATCCAGGATGCCGACAGGTTGGTCGTAGCCGCCGCTGCTCGAGCTCTCGCCTGAGGAAGAGCTGTTGTCGCATGAGGAGGTGTGGACGTCATCAAGGCCAAGCTCAACCCCACCGCCGGCGCGGCCCACGTCAAGGCCAAGCTCATCATCACTATCGTCTTCTGCGCAGCACCCTACGTGACAGCCGTCCTCCCTGAACACCCTCACGAAGAGGGTCACCAGGCCATCGTACTTGAAGTGGAGGGTGCACCTCCCGCTCATGCCTCGTGCGCGGGCAAATGCCTGCTAGCCACAGGTCAGGACCATGCTGCCTGCGGCAGCGACCTCATTCCCCACCCATGAGGCCCTGCTGCAGCAGCCGTCGACCTGCAGCCACAGGCCGTCGAGCCCCGAGGACGGTAGCTCGCAAGAGAAGAAGCTACGAAGCCGGAACGAGGTGCCAGCGGGCCTCTCCGACCACACCACTAACCCCGGGAGCACGTCCAACAAGGAGAAGCACGGTCGAGGAGGGCGAGCAACCAGAGGGCGCCTCCCCTCGTCGTGCGGGCTGCCCCGAGGCTGGTGGCCCCCGCCGTGAGAAGTAGCACCACCACGGATGCCAAGGGAGGTGCCGACCCTCGTAGATGCTCGCCCGCGCCCCCTGGGGGCCACCGCCGGGGTCATGACATGCTTGCGGGGACGGCTGCAGCCCCTCTTGGGGGGTGAAGAAGCCCGCCCCTCCTTAGGAGCCTTCCCCTTCTCAGCAGCCGAGAATCTCCTTGTCGGCGCCATGGATGCTACGGCAAGAAGGAGAAGGAGAAGGGACGAGCAGCGAGAAGATGGAGGAAGAGATGAGCAAGGGGGGATCTGCCCCTCCCCTCATTTATAGCTATAGGGAGGCCAACCACCAGCATCCACGACCTCGTGCAATGATGATCCTCAGCATGTAGCATCGACTCGTCAAGTAGGACGGATTTCAAGGCAGCATGGAGAAGTGGAGACGCCCACGTCCCATCAATCGCCACACGTTGTCCAAGGCCGCAGGCGGTTAGGGCCTGCGGCGCTCCGCACTTGCTCTCTGGCTTCACCTAGAAGCCAAGTCCAAGCGCGCCTTGGGCCCGGGGGCTACGGTCGGCGTTCTGGATACGGGGGTACCCAGACTTGCCTGCTCGTGGCCCACGGCGTGGCTCCATCGACGGCTTGGTATGGCCTAGATTCAGCATCGACTACTCAAAACCCTCGCGAAGGGCGAAGCCTCGTGAGGCGGATAACACCAAGACCTCCAAGAGGATCGGCCTCCTCAGGCTGGCTACCGAAGAGCGGAGATTTCTACGCAAGGTACACCTCCCGAGGTTCAGCTGATGTGAGCCACGACGACCAAGGCCAGGCGGGTGCCAGCGGGCACAGTGTACCGTTTTCCTCTTTGGTGCAAGGGAGGCAAGCATAAGTCGTGGAGTCTCGAGGAATCAACCAAACATTTCCATTTTTGTGCAACCAGACCAAGATCCCCAGGCCGGCGGGATAGAAATCATCATCGGGCCCACCTCAATGTCACGACCAGATTCTTTTGCAGGCGAAGGCCACTTTAGTTAGGATAGGATGTACTTGTTGTCTCCCTTCAAATATGGCCGTTGTGGGATCCCTTCGCGCCAACATTTGGGAAGAGGACCAAGGCCACTATAAATAGGACCTAGCCACCACCATACAAGGGGATCGAATCCATTCCACGCTCACCACCTCACCAGCTCACTTGAGCTCAAGAACACCTCACCTCCTGAGGCTATTCAACCACTGTACTAGTTCATCCTCAGCCCCACGAGGCAATCCAACACAAGGCTGGACTAGGGTATTACACCGCAAGGTGGCCCAAACCAGGATAAACTGCCGTGTCTCTCTTTCCCTTCGAGTTCGTCATGCTAGGCTGTGAGGTTCGGAAGTTGGCAAGGTGGGTAGGTTGAGATCTCCGCACGCACCCAAGAGTTCAAACCTCTCAAGGGTTTGCGGAACACAAAATCCGACAGTGGTGCAACTTCCTTTAGGCCATGATCAGGCCAAAGATCAATTTTTGCATGCTAGGGTACCTCGATCGAGCCCACTGTAATAGGGAGCTGACGAAGTACACTAAGAGTTGGACCACTTTCTTCCTTGCCGGGTCCTTGGGGTTGTCAATGCTGTCGTGCTCACTTTTGTCTTTATCTCCACTTGACTCTGTCGGGCCATGCCCTTCCTCTGCTGCGTCCACTTCCCGCTCTGCCACAAAGGCCGCACTAACCAATTGCTTGGTTGCTGCCAAGTACAGCAACATCAGTCCTGTGGTTTGGGTGCGACATGGTAGGCACAGAAGATAAATACGCCTTCAACTCTTGCAGGGCTACATCTGCTTTTGGGGTCCATTTCATGGGCCATGCCTTCTTCAAGATTTTGAAGAACGGCAGGGCATGCTCCGAAGGCTAGGAAATGAATCTGCTTAGTGCGACAACGCATCCCATCAGGCACCTGGCATCTTTAATTGTCCTTGGCGCTTGGATCTGCTCAATGGCCTTGATCTTGTCGGGATTAGCTTCAATCCCCCTCTGGACACAAAGAACCCAAGCAGCTTGCCGGAGGGAATGCCAAACACACACTTCTCTGGGTTGAGCTTCAAGTTGATCTTTTGCAGATTTACAAATGTCTCCCCCAAATCCTGGATAAGAGTTTACTTTGTCCTTGGTCTTGACCACAATGTCATCCATATAAGCTTCAATGTTTCTATGCAGCTAAGGTTCAAAACCAATCTGGACCGCCCTTGCAAAAGTAGACCCGGCAATCTTTAATCCAAATGGCATGTGCATAAAGCAGTACGTACCACACGGGGTAATGAACGACGTCCTCTCTTCGTCTTCCTTGGACATGAAGATCTAGTGATATCCAAAATACAAATCCAGGAAGGAAAGAAAATCGCAACCTGAAGCGGAATCCATGATCTGATCGATGCGCGGCAAGGGAAATTGGTCCTTCGGGCAAGCTTTGTTGAGATCTGTGAAATCTATGCAAAGCCTCCACTTCCCGTTAGCCTTATGGACTACCACTGGGTTTGCTAGCCAAGTGGGATGCAGCACTCCTCTGACCAAACCAGCTGCCTCAACCTTCCTGATCTCTTCTGCAATAAACTATTGACTCTCCAAGGCCTGCTTCCAGACATTCTGCTTAATAGGTCTGGTGTGTGGGCAGACAGCAAGGTGGCGCTAGATTACCTCCCTATGTACACTGGGGATATCAGATGGTTTCCATGCAAATACATCGATATTCGCCCATAGCAAGGCAACGAGCGTGCTTTCCTATTTGTCATCGAGGGTGGCGCTGATGGAAAAGGTACCATCAACGCCAGCTAGCCCTGCCGGGACCTTCTCCACTTGTGGAGCAGAAACCTAGGACCTTTTGCTGTTGGAACTCTCTGCCAAATCATAAACAGGTGCAGCGCCCTCCGAAGAGGCGCGCTTCCCGGATTCCTTGCCGGTGTCCCTGCTATCCTTCTTCTTTCCTCTGCTTTCCTTGACGGGAACTGCTGCTGCTGATACGTCTCCAACGTATCTATAATTTTTGGTTGCTCCATGCTACTTTATCTACTGTTTTGGACTATATTGGGCTTTATTTTCCACTTTTATATTATTTTTGGGACTAACATATTAACCGGAGGCCCAGCCCAGAATTGCTGTTTTTTGCCTATTTCAGTGTTTTGAAGAAACGGAATATCAAACGGAGTCCAAACGGAATGAAACCTTTGAGAACGTGATTTTCTCACCGAACGTGATCCTCGAGACTTGGACCCTGCTACAAGGAACAAAAGAGGCGGTCATGAGGGTGGGGGCGCCCCCCTAGGGTGCGCCCCCTGCCTCATGGCCCCCCTGTTGCTCCACCGACGTACTCCTTCCTCCTATATATACCTACGTATCCCCAAACGATCAGCGGAGGAGCCAAAAAACCTAATTACACCGCCGCAACCTTCTGTATCCACGAGATCCCATCTTGGGGCCTGTTCCGGAGCTCCGCCGAAGGGGGCATCCACCACGGAGGGCTTCTACATCAACACCATAGCCCCTCCAATGAAGTGTGAGTAGTTTACTTCAGACCTTCGGGTCCATAGCTAGTAGCTAGATGGCTCCTTCTCTCTTTTTGGATCTCAATACAATGTTCTCCCCCTATCTCGTGGAGATCTATTCGATGTAATCTTCTTTTTGCGGTGTGTTTGTTGAGATCCATGAATTGTAGGTTTATGATCCAGCTTATCTATGAATAATATTTGAATCTTCTCTGAATTCTTTTATGTATGATTGAGTTATCTTTGCAAGTCTCTTCGAATTATCCGTTTGGTTTGGCCAACTAGATTGGTAGTTCTTGTAATGGGAGAAGTGCTTAGCTTTGGGTTCAATCTTGCGGTGTCCTTTCCCAGTGACAGAAGGGGCAGCAAGGCTCGTATTGTATTGTTGCCCTCGAGGATAACAAGATGGGGTTTTTATCATATTGCATGAATTTATCCCTCTACATCATGTCATCTTGCTTAAGGCGTTACTCTGTTTTTAACTAAATACTCTAGATGCATGCTGGATAGCGGTCGATGAGTGGAGTAATAGTCATTGATACAGAATCGTTTCGATCTACTTGTCTTGGACGTGATGCCTATATACATGATCATTACCTAGATATACTCATAACTATGCTCAGTTCTGCCAATTGCTCAATAGTAATTTGTTCACCCACCGTAGAATATCTATGCTCTTGAGAGAAGCCACTAGTGAAACCTATGGTCCCCGGGTCTATTCTCATCATATCAATCTCCATTACTTTATTACTTGCTTTGTTTTTACTTTGCCTTTTACTTTTTACTTTGCATCTTTATACCAAAAATATTATTTATCATCTCTATCATATCTCACTCTCGTAAGTGACCATGAAGGGATTGACAACCCCTAATCGCGTTGGTTGCGAGGAGCTATCGTTTTGTGTAGGTACGAGGGACTTTTGCGTGGTCTCCTACTGGATTGATACCTTGGTTCTCAAAAAATGAGGGAAATACTTACGCTACTTTGCTGCATCATCCTCTCCTCTTCGAGGAAATCCAACGTAGTGCTCAAGAGGTAGCAAGAATAATTTCTAGCGCCGTTGCCGGGGTGTCTCACGCAAGAGCAAGTCAACCATACCAAGTACCCATCACAATCCCTATAGCTCGCATTACATTATTTGCCATTTGCCTCTCCCCCACTTCACCCTTGCCGTTTTATTCGCCCTCTCTTTCCCAATCTCCTCCTCTTTTTTCCCATTTTGCCTTTCTGTTTGCTCGTGTGTTAGTTTTCTTGCTTATCGCGATGGCTCTACCTAGATTTGGTGATCTTCACCTTAAAAGGCTAGAGGAGATCGAAAGCAATGTCAGAAAGTTTATGGTTTTGCAATTTGAGCATAATAATTTCTTTAGAAATGAGCTTAAGGAACAAAAAAGTTTTATGAGTTATATGAATAAAGAACTCGATGATATATCTAAAGAATTGGATGGTACAAGAGCCCAAATTGCTTGTCTTGAAAAGATGACCGCTGAAATTTCGGATATGCAAGCTACTTTAGTCAATAAGATGGCCGCTAAACCGAATTCCTATGAAAATGAAGATGAAGATCTAAAAGTTATTGATGTGTCCCCCATTAAATCTTTGTTTTGCAATATGAATTTTGATGAAACTGAATATGATCTCCCTTTACCTAGAAGGCGTTCTACGAATTCAGAGTTTCTAGATCTTGATGATGAAATTGATAAAAGTGGGATTGAAAGAAATAAAAACCTAGATGTTGCTAAACCCACTATTTTGGATCTCAAGGAATTTAATTATGAAAATTGCTCTTTAATTGGTTGTATTTCCTTGTTGCAATCCGTGCTAGATTCTCCTCATGCTTATAGTCAAAATAAGGCCTTTACCGAACACATTATTGATGCCTTGATGTAATCTTATGAAGAAAAACTTGAGTTGAAAGTTTCTATCCCTAGAAAACTGTATGATGAGTGGGAACCTACTATTAAAATTAAAATTAAAGATTATGAGTTTCATGCTTTGTGTGATTTGGGTGCTAGTGTCTCTACTATTCCCAAAACTTTGTGTGACTTGCTAGATTTTCGTGACTTTGATGGTTGCTCTCTAAACTTGCATCTTGCGGATTCCACTATTAAAAAGCCTATGGGAAGAATTAGTGATGTTCTTATTGTTGCAAATAGGAATTATGTGCCCGTAGATTTTATCGTTCTTGATTTAGATTGCAATCCTTCATGTCCTATTATTCTTGGTAGACCTTTCCTTAGAATGATTGGTGCAATTATTGATATGAAGGAAGGGAATATTAGATTCCAATTTCCCTTAAAGAAGGGCATGGAACACTTCCCTAGAAAGAAAATAAAATGACCATATGAATCTATCATGAGAGCCACTTATGGATGGCCTACCAAAGATGGCAATACCTAGATCTATCCTTGCTTTTATGCCTAGCTAGGGGAGTTAAATGATAGCGCTTGTTGGGAGGCAACCCAATTTTATTTTTGTTTTTTGTTTTGGCTTATGTTTAGGAATAAATAATCCATCTAGCCTCTGTTTGGATGTGGTTTTATCTTTTAGTTAGTGTTTGTGCCAAATAGAACCTATAGGATAACCTACGATGATAGTTGATTTGATTCTGCTGAAAAACAGAAACTTTGCACGCACGAATATAATTTTGTTAAATCACAGGAACGTGCTTTTGCGTTGATTCTTTTTTCTGCTGTTCAACAGACAAAATTTCCCGGACTTACTATTTTTGTAGGATTTCTAGAGTTCCAGAAGTTTGCATTAGTTACAGATTACTACAGACTGTTCTGTTTTTGACAGATTCTGTTTTGCGTGTGTTGTTTGCTTATTTTGATGAATCTATGGCTAGTAAAATAGTTTATAATCCATAGAGAAGTTGGAATTACGTAGGTTTAACACCAATATAAATAAAGAAAGAGTTCATTACAGTACCTTTAAGTAGTCTTTTGTTTTCTTTCTCTAACCAAGCTCACGAGATTTCTATTAAGTTTTGTGTTGTGAAGTTTTCAAGTTTTGGGTGAATTCTTTTGATGGATTATGGAACAAGGAGTGGCAAGAGCCTAAGATTGGGGATGCCCATGTCACCCCCAATATAATCCAAGGACACCAAAAAGTCAAAGCTTGGGGATGCCCCGGAAGGCATCCCCTCTTTCGTCTACTTCCATCGGTAATTTACTTGGAGCTATATTTTTATTCACCACATGATATGTGTTTTGCTTGGAGCGTCTTTTGTTATTTGAGTCTTTGCTTGTTAGTTTACCACAATCATCCTTGCTGTACACACCTTTTGAGAGAGCCATACATGAATTGGAATTTGTTAGAATACTCTATGTGCTTCACTTATATCTTTTGAGCTTGATAGTTTTGCTCATAGTGCTTCACTTTTATCTTTTGAGCGTGATAATTTTTGCTCTAGTGCTTCACTTAAATCTTTTAGAGCATGATGGTGGATTTGTTTTAAAGAAACTATTGATCTCTCAAGGTTCACTTAGATTTTTTTGAGAGTCATTAATAGCATGGTAATTCGCTTAATGTTAATATACTTGGTATTCAAGATATGTGAAACTTTCTTTTGAGTGCGTTGAATACTAAGATAAGTTTGATGTTTGATAATTGTTTTGAGATATGAAGATGGTGATATTAGAGTCATGCTAGTTGAGTAGTTGTGAATTTAAAGAATACTTGTGTTGAAGTTTGTCATTCCCGTAGCATGCACGTATGGTGAACCGTTATGTGATTAACTCGGAGCATGATTTATTTATTGATTGTATTCCTTATGAGTGGCGGTCGGGGACGAGCGAAGGTCTTTTCCTACCAATCTATCCCCCTAGGAGCATGTGCGTAATACTTTTCTTTGATAACTTCTAGATTTTTGCAATAAGTATATGAGTTATTTATGACTAATGTTGAGTCCATGGATTATACGCACTTTTTCCCATCCTTCCACCATTGCTAGCCTCTCTAATACTGCGCACTTTTCACCGGTATCATACACCCACCATATACCTTCCTCAAAACAGACACCATACCTACCTTTCATGGCATTTCCATAGCCATTCCGAGATATATTGCCATGCAACTTCCCACTATTCCGTTTATTATGACACGCTCCATCATTGTCATATTGCTAGCATGATCATGTAGTTGACATCGTATTTGTGGAAAGCCACCGTTCATAATTCTTTCATACATGTCACTCTAGATTCATTGCATATCTCGGTACACCGCCGGAGGCATTCATATAGAGTCATACTTTGTTCTAAGTATCGAGTTGTAATTGTTGAGTTGTAAGAAAAATAAAAGTGTGATGATCATCATTATTAGAGCATTGTCCCAAGTGAGGAAAGGATGATGGAGACTATGATTCCCCCACAAGTCGGGATGAGACCCCGGACGAAAAAAAGAGGCCATAAAAAAAAGAGAAAGGCCCCCAAACAAAATATGAGAGAAAAAGAGAGAAGGGACAATGTTACTATCCTTTTACCACACTTGTGTTTCAAAGTAGCACCAAGATCTTCATGATAGAGAGTCTCTCATTTTGTCACTTTCATATACTAGTGGGAATTTGTCGGTGCAAGGACGACACCTATGGGATCACGAGAATCCCCACTACGGTTGCGGGGCACGGGGTTGTGAGAAGGGTGGATGGAACAGATAGCACACCGGTTCTTTATCCAGGTTCGGGTCGCGAGGATGCGTAAAACCCTACTCCTGCTTTGGTGGTTTGTTTATCTGTGTTCTCGGGCTAGCAATGGGGCGTGAGGAGCTCCAAAAAGCCGAATCCTCCCCCTGGTCACCTCGGGCCTCCTTTTATAAGGAAAGGGGTTGCCACAGTGGCCCACAGGAGGTGGAAAGGGTACAGTGATGCGAGTTTATCCCTCGCATTACATGACAAGGCACATTTAATGCGTCTTGCTTAGGTTTCCTTGCTTTATCGGGGACGGGGGAGAGCCCAGTCTCGTCCGTCGCCGCTCCCTTTCATGTCGACACGCGCCCTGGCCAGAGGTGCTCATGGTGCCATGTAGTCAGGCAGGTAGCTGAGGTGGCGCAGCGGTGGGTCTCCACGAGGATCCGCTTGCTGCCACGTAGGTGCCTGCCCAACTGGTTGGGTCGGCAGCTGCATGCGAACGGTGGTAGAGGTTTGGATTGGCGTGGGCCTGATGGTGGCCCTACGGGTGTCCTTGGCAAGGGCCGCGCCATAGCCCCGGCGAGGGTCTTGCCGTGGCGCCTCCCGTCATCCCCGGCAAGGCTGTCGCCGGGGGCCTTGTGGTCCTCCTTGGCTGGGATCCCGCCAAGGGTCGTCATCTTCTATAGTGTGTATTTGATCTTGAATGTGTTCACAAAGATCTGCATGCCACCACGGGGATGTCTCCTGAATCCTTTCCCCATGGGGGCAGTGGACTCAAGGGTGATTCGCTCCGTAGGTGTGGCGCGAGCTGCCATGGAAAGGGTCTTGCCAGGTTTGCTAAAACCGCCCCCCACCAAGGATCTTGCCGGGGGAGTCCGCTTCGTCCCCTTTGCTCTTTGTGGTCTTGGTCTTGGCGTCATTCTACTCCTTTCGAGCCCCGGACTTACCTTGGCTCACCTCCCTCGCCTTGCTCAGTGCGGTGGTGTCCGTGGCTCAGACTGCCCGTGCACAGTTATAGGGGTACAAAAAGTGTATCCCTCTTTTTGTACACCGACAGGAGCCCCTGGGCCTGGGCCACACGTAAGCGCAATCGCGTCGTTAGGCTAGGCCCAAAAACGGTGCGCGGGCTGGCGGGGTAGTTTTTACCGCGGTAAGTTTCTTTGCACGCTGTGCTTCCCATGCCTCCCGCGCGTGGCTCGGCGTGGGGAGGCGTGCATGACATGGGCGGCATGCGTGGGGCTGAGCTCGGCGCGCATGCGTCACGTCGTAGTAAAAGGGGGCGGTTCGCGCCTTCCCCATAAACAGAGGGAGGCGTGGAGGCTCGGCCCATTTACTGAATGGGGCCGGGGCGTGGTCTTCAAGGCGCCCACTCCCCACGATCACAGGGTGGGGAGAGGTCGCCTCACCCATCGCCTCGGTCCCGCATGCCTGCCACGTGGTTCTCACGCGCTCAGGGTGGCGAACGGTGGAGGCGGGGAACCGGGCAATCTCGGGCCAGGGCAGCGGGTTGGTCCCAGTTCCCTGCGCCTTCCGCGTCTTGATTGGCTGAGTGGGGTGTCCGAGCCCCCACCCCGGCTCTTTATAAAGAGCGGGGGGGGAGGAAATGGCGTCCCGCACTCTTCCATCTTCTCTTTCCTTCAGCTTCTGCTCCCCCCTCCCTCCATCCGCCATGGAGAGAGGGAATCCTGGCTCTTCAACGGTGGCAGCGAGGGTCGCCGCTCGACAACGCGTCCTCCCTTCTCCTTTACCCGCGGTGGCAGAGCCAGCCGCGAGGGGAAGGGGGAGTGGGCGAGGCCATGGGCGAGGCCGAGGCGCTCAGGGAAGAGGAGAATGGGGTGGCGCGCCGGTCTCGCCTTCGCCAGTAGTTCCTCCCCCCATGGAGGGCCATGTTGGGGATGACCCTTGCGAGTTCTTCGTCAGACTGCGCCGGCCGCCTCGCCGTTGTCTTCGTCTCCCGACTCCATTCACGAGCGAGATGGAGCTGGATCCGCCGGAGTCATTGCGGTTGCACATGAGGGGCTGTTGGATCAGCGGTACGCGAGCTCGCGTCGACTTTCCAGCCCCTCACGTGATGTATCTTGGCCGAGGGTGGAAGACATTCGCTCATACCCAGCGCTTGACGGCGGGGCTCACCCTCCATTTCAAGCTGATGGAGGACGGCCTCCTCTCCGCCAAGGTCTTCGGGTGCTTCGGTACTCGGGAAAGGTGCTGCGTGGAGAGCTCTTCTGATATCGAAGACTCCTCCTCGGGCGGGAGTGACGAGGAGGACAGCGGCAGCGACGATGAGGGTAGCAGGCGGCAAGATGACGGGTCGGACTAGGCGTCCGGCGCCGCTCCATGTGGCACCGGCGATCCCATCATCCGTGTCGCCGGCTTCCTGAACTTCTCGGGGTCATCTCCTTGGGCGGCTGGCATTGGGAGGCTGCGGAAGAGGAAGAGGGCGGGCGGCAAGGCCGTCAAATCGGAGTACGCGGGCTCCGACGCCTTCGACGCGTGCTGACGTCCTGCCGCCTCATCTTCGAGCTCTGCTTCCGGTGCCGCCATCACCATCCAGCCTTCGGACGGGCACCGAGATGTTCTCTTGGTGCCTCCTGCCACCCGTAGCTCGCCTAGGCGCCTCTTTTGTCCTTTTCGCCTCCTTGACCTGCCTCCTGAGGAGAGGGACAAGAAAGGGGTTACGGGCACCTTATCTCTTTTTAGTTTGTAAGCCTTTAGGCCTTAGCTGGATTTAAAACTTGTAATCCCACCATTCATGTTTTTCATTCCCCATGGGCTGTACCTAAGTAGAATGTTTTTAATGAAAAAGGGATGCTTGCCGGGTCATTTGTTTGCGGGTAGAACCCACGACAACGAGTAAATCCTTGATATCCTCAAGATAAACATTTCCTTGCCCGGCAACAGGCCATGCCGTCTTCCCACTTCGCTCGACCTTTCTTATGCTTTCGGCGGAGGCAGGGATGAGGTGGGTTCAGTCTCCTTGTTTCATCCTTTTGCCGCCGCGACCATGACCAAACCTGGCCCCAGGAACGAGCCCTAGGGCATAGAGTTTTAGGGGAGCACGGTAGCTTTGGGAAAAAACGAGGTTTCACATACCTCGGTCCATGAAGGAATGCATGATAAGGGATGAAGAACTTATCTGAAGTTGTAGCCCCCGGCAACTCTGGGGTGCCATGGGTGAATCTTTGTACTTGCAGCCCCCGGCAATACTGGCTTGCCGGGGTCTAGATGCCGGTCTGTCCCTCTTTTCTTTTTCATCCTCAAGTGATCCGGCAAGGATATCTGTGAGTCCTGCAAACCAAAGAAGACAAAAGAACAGCAAAGAGACGCACACTCGACCTCTAAGCTAGGGGTTAGTCGCGGCTTAAGCACTATCAACCCTAACCAAGGACGAGACTTGACCTAGCATGCATGCTATAACTTAGGGCGCCAGCGCTTCATTTATTTATGCTCAGGGTCTGCGCCTGGCTTTGTACAAAGGGTTACATGCATCATCGGTAATGCTCGTACAAAAGGTGGCTTGCCGGGGGGCCCGACAACTGCGCCTCACGGGTAAAACATGCGAAGATGCTCGATGTTCCAAGAGTTGCTCACCGGAACAGCATCTTCGGTCTCTAGGCGGACTGCGCCGGGCCTGGTGACTCGTATTACCCGATAAGGGCCTTCCCACTTTGGCGTCAACTTGTTGGAATTCTTGGCCGATTGAACGCGCCGAAGGACAAGGTCGCCTTCCTCAAGGCTTCGGGCATGAACCTTGCGGCTATGGTAGCGGCGCAAGGCTTGCTCGTACATGCTGCTCTCACAGCTGCCCAAAGGCAATCTTCCTCAAGGAGCACTGTGTCATCTTGCCGCAGTTGCTCTTGCTCAAGCTCGTCATAAGGGAGCACTCGAGGTGACCTGTATATGAGTTCAGTGGGGAGAACTGCTTCTTCCCCATATACCAGGGCAAAATGTGTCTGGCCGGTGGCTCGATTTGGCGTCGTCCTGATCGACCAAAGAACCGCGGACAACTCATCAATCTAGTGCCTTCCACTCTTGTGCAGCCTGTCAAAGGTCTTAGTCCTTAAGCCTCGCAGTACTTCAGCATTTGCCCTCTCAGCTTGACCATTGCTTCGCGGGTGAGCAATGGAAGCGAAACCGACTTTGCTGCTGAGGTCTCGGGTATATTGCATGAAGGTGTGGCTTGTGAACTGTGTGCCGTTGTCGGTGATAACCCTGTTGGGTACACCAAAACGGCACACTAGTTCCTTGAAGAACTTGACGGCCGACTGAGCTGTTACCTTCCTCACTGCCTCCACCTCTGGCCACTTTGTGAACTTGTCGATTGCAACGTACAAGTACTCAAAGCCCCCGACAGCGCGGGGAAAGGGGCCTAGTATGTCGAGCCCCCAGACTGAGAAGGGCCAGGAGAGAGGAATGGTTTGAAGGCCTTGAGCTGGATGATGAAGCTTCTTTGAATGGAACTGACACGCTTCATACCTGGTGACTAGTGTCGTCGCATCCTGGAGGGCGGTGGGCCAGAAGAAGCCTTGCCGGAATGCCTTGCCGGCAAGGGCCCTTGACTCAATGTGGGATCCACATACGCCTCCGTGTATCTCCGCCAACAGCTCCAGTCCTTCCTCTTGAGGGATACACTTCAATTTCACACCGTTCAGCCTCTTTCTGTACAGGAGGTCATCGACGAACTGGTACATGGCAGAGCGACGGGCTACTTTCTCTTCTTCTTCCTGCTCCTCAGGAAGTTCCCCTGTTTGGAGGAATCGGATGATATGCTGTGCCCATGCTGGAGCCTGGGGCTCGACGGCGAGGGCCAAAGGCATTTCCTCCGCCATAGGAGTGGTTGTCTCGACGGCAAGAGCTTAACGCTCCGCCAGAGCCAGGCGTCCCAAGGCGGGCTCAGTGTCCTCGGCAACATCCTTGTCGGCAGCTCCGGAGAGCTTGGCAGGAAAGTACTTGCCAGGCCCTGATTTCCTCCTCTTATACTGCTCTGTCGATGGATCAACGGATGGCTGAGTTAGCTGAAGCACAAAGGTGCCTGGTTCCACAGGTAGCTCGAGGGCAGCGCGTTTTGACAGGTAATCAGTGATATCGTTCTCTGCTCGGGGAACGTGTTCAGCCTATATACCGTCGAAACGCTCTTCCAGCTTTCTCACTTCATCGACGTAGGCCTTCATCAACGGGCTCTGGTAATCCTTGTTGACTTGCTTGACGACAAGCTGCGAGTCCCCCCTAACAATGAGTTTCTTGATTCCGAGGTCCGCCGCGATCCTAAGACCGGCAAGCAGCCCTTCGTACTCTGTCGTATTGTTGGTTGACACCTCCCTGGGGAAGTGCATCTGGATCACGTACTTGAGGTGCTCTCCGGTGGGCGCGACAAGTAGTACGCCAGCCCCGGAACCTTGTAAGGAGAAAGCTCCATCAAAGTACATGATCCAATCACAACTTGCTTCCTTGCTAGGGAGAGCAGTCTCTTGGGCTTCTTCGTCAGGCGTTGCGGTCCATTCTGCAATGATCTCTGCTAGGACTCGGCTCTGAATCATCGAGGTACTTTCAAACTTGAGGCCAAAGCTGGACAGCTCCATTGCCCATTCCAAAATTCTTCCTGTTGCATCCGGATTGTGCAATATCCGCTGCAGAGGGAAGCGAGTGACGACAGTAATCTCATGTGCCTGTAAGTAGTGACGCAGCTTCCTCGAGGCCATAAGAAGGCCGAAGAGCAGTTTCTGCACGCCGGAGTACCTTGATCTAGCCCCCTGCAGGAGGGAACTAACAAAGTAGACCGGGTGGTGCATCATTTTCTTCTTCGGCGGTACGTCAACCGGCTGTGTTGTCTCTGCATTTTTGGTGTCGGGCTCTGCCGCTGTCATAACCTCGTCGTCAACCTCTCTCTGCGCCACCAGTGCGGCGCTGACCACCTGGTCCATTGCCGCGAGGTATAGCAGCAACGGCTCCTACGTCCTAGGAGCAACTAGTATTGGCGCGGAGGAGAGGTACTTCTTCAAACCTTGCAATGCTGCTTCGGCTTATGGCGTCCACTCCATCAGGCCCGCCTTTTTCAGGATCTTGAAAAAGGGAAGGGTGCGCTCGGCATACTTGGAAATGAACCTGCCCATGGCGGCGACGCAACCAGCAAGCTGACGCACATCCTTGATTCGCTTGGGTGCTTCAATCTGCTCTATAGCTTTGATTTTGTCCGGATTGGCCTCTATCCCATGTTGTGACACCAAGAACCCGAGAAGCTTGCCGGACGGGACGCCAAAGACGCACTTCTCAGGGTTCAGCTTGAGATTGATCTTGCACAGGTTTGCAAATGTTTCTTGCAAATCTGGTATGAGGGTTGCCCTGTCCTTGGTTTTGACCACTATGTCATCCATATAAGCTTCCATATTTCTATGGATCTGGGGTTCAAAACCAATCTGGACCGCCCTTGCAAACATCGAACCAGCACTCTTCAACCCAAAAGGCATCCGCATGAAACAATATGTACCACATGGGGTGATGAATGCTGTTTTCTCTTCGTCTTTTCTTGTCATGAAGATCTGGTGGTAGCCGGAGTAGGCGTCGTGGAGGAGGAGGTGAGTGCACCGTGGTTGCGGTGCCGCCGCCTCTCCTGCCACTGGTGCGTGGGATTCCGTCGGAGCGTCGACCCGGGGGCTCCACCAGACTCGGTTCGTCTTTGTTGGCCACCGCAACAAGGCTTCGGATAGTGGCTCTCCATTCGTCGAGTTTCCCCGTAGTGGGAGGGAAATCGAGGAGCAACTGCACGCGCCAGGGCTTCTGCTGGCATTGGTGGTAGCGAAACCTGCACGGATTGCGAGACTTCTGACCATGTCAGAAGGAGCTCTATCACGACCCCGCGGTCGCATACCATCTTCACCGGCGCCTCGGCGAGCGGGCAGGTCTTCTATGTCCCGGGAGTGGCGCTCGGGGCTCTTTCCACGGCGACGTCCGGGGTCCTCGGCGTGATCACGCCGTTGGTCGCGCGCCGCTTGAGAGGAGCGCGCCATCGGCGCCAGTGTGGGAGTCTTGGAAGCCCTTGCGTCGCCTTCGGGCGGGGTGGCAGCGATCTCGGAAGGCCCCGCGCCACCCGCGGAAGGCCTGGCTCCGTCTTTGGATTTTGCGGTGTGCGGCCCGTTACCAGGCGCACGAACATCACCGCCTCCCAAACTTCGGCTGCTGGGACGGTGTTGGTGTTCACGAACGGCGCCCCAGGTCATTTCTGCGACCGGTCCGCTGCTCGCCTGCGTCGGGACGGAATGTCCGGCTTCCGATGGGCCAACCACCACCGTCATCTTCTTCTTGGGCGCCATGACGATGAAGAAGCGTCGAACTAACTGCTAGAGCCGATTCTCACAACTGCGCCCCCTACCTGGCGCGCCAAAGATCTCGGTGCGAGGACGACACCTATGGGATCACGAGAATCCCTACTACGGTTGCGGGGCGCGGGGTTGTGAGAAGGGCGTATCGAACAGATAGCACACGGGTTCTTTATCCAGGTTCGGGCCGCGAGGATGCGTAAAACCCTACTCATGCTTTGGTGGTTTTTTTATCTGTGTTCTCGGGCTAGCAATGGGGCGTGAGGAGCTCCAAAAAGCCAAATCCCCCCTGGTCACCTCGGGCCTCCTTTTATAAGGAAAGGGGTTGCCACAGTGGCACACAGGAGGTGGAAAGGGTACAGTGGTGCGAGTTTATCCCTCGCATTACATGACAAGGCGCATTTAATGCGTATTGCTTAGATGTCCTTGCTTTATCGGGGATGGGGGAGAGCCCAGTCTCGTCCGTCGCCGCTCCCTTTTGTGTCGAGACGCGCCCTGGCCAGCGGTGCTCGTGGTGCCATGTAGGCAGGCAGGTAGCTGAGGTGGCGCAGCGGTGGGTCTCCACAAGGATCTGCTTGCCGCCACGCAGGTGCCTCCCCAACTGTTTGGGTCGGCAGCTGCATGCGAACGGTGGTAGAGGTTTGGATTGGCGTGGGCCTGATGGTGGCCCTACGGGTGTCCTTGGCAAGGGCCTCGTCGTAGCCCCGGCAAGGGTCTTGTCGTGGCGCCTGCCGTCATCCCCGGCAAGGCTCTCGCCAGGGGCCTTGTGGTCCTCCTTGGCTGGGATCCCGCCAAGGGTCGTCATCTTCTATAGTGTGTATTTGATCTTGAATGTCTTCACAAAGATCTGCATGCCACCACGGGGATGTCTCCCGAATGCTTGCCCCATGGGGGCAGTGGACTCAAGGGTGATTCGTTCCGTAGGTGTGGGGCGAGCTGCCACGGCAAGGGTCTTGCCGGGTTTGCTAAAACCGCCCCCGGCAAGAATCTTTCCGGGGGAGTCCGCTTCGTCCCCTTTGCTCTTTGTGGTCTTGGTCTTGGCATCGTTCTACTCCTTTCGAGCCCCGGCCTTACCTTGGCTCACCTCCCTCGCCTTGCTCAGTGCGGTGGTGTCTGTGGCTCAGACTGCCCGTGCACAGTTATAGGGCTACAAAAAGTGTACCCCTCTTTTTGTACACTGACAGAATTTTTCATTATAAAACTTGACTTGTATATTCCAATGATGGGCTTCCTCAAAATGCCCTAGGTCTTCGTGAGAAAGCGAGTTGGATGCACACCCACTTAGTTTCTTTTGTTGAGCTTTCATATACTTGCATCTGTTACATGGCAATCCCTACTCACTCACATTGATGTCTATTGATGGGCATCTCCATAGCCCGTTGATACGCCTAGTTGATGTGAGACTATCTTTCCTTTTTTGTCTTCTCCACAACAACCATCCTGTTCTACATATAGTGCTATATCCATGGCTCACGCTCATGTATTGCGTGAAGATTGAAAAAGTTTTGAGAATGTCATAAGTATGAAACAATTGCTTGGCTTGTCATTGGGGTTGTGCATGATTTAAATATTTGGTGTGGGGAAGATGGAGCATAGCCAGACTATATGATTTTGTAGGGATAACTTTCTTTGGCCATGTTATTTTGAGAAGACATGATTTCTTTGATTAGTATGCTTGAATTATTATTATTTTTATGTCAATATGAACTTTTGTCTTGAATCTTTCGGATCTGAATATTCATATCACAATTAAGAAGATTTACATTGAAATTATGCCTAAGTATCACTCCACATCAAAAATTCTTTTTTTAATCATTTACCTACTCGAGGACGAGCAGGAATTAAGCTTCGGGATGCCTGATACGTCTCCAACATATCTTTAATTCTTGATTGCTCCATGCTACTTTATCTACTGTTTTGGACTATATTGGGCTTTATTTTCCACTTTTATATTATTTTTGGGACTAAATTATTAACCGGAGGCCCAGCCCAGAATTGCTGTTTTTTGCCTATTTCAGTGTTTCAAAGAAACGGAATATCAAATGGATTCCAAACGGAATGAAACCTTCGGGAACGTGATTTTCTCACCGAACGTGATCCAGGAGACTCGGACCCTGCTCCAAGTAACAAAAGAGGCGGTCACGAGGATGGGGGGTGCCCCCCCTGCCTCGTGGCCCCCCTGTTGCTCCACCGACGTACTCATTCCTCCTATATATACCTACGTATCCCCAAACGATCAGAGGAGGAGCCAAAAAACCTAATTCCACCACCGCAACCTTCTGTATCCACGAGATCATATCTTGGGGCATGTTCCAGAGCTCCACCGGAGGGGGCATCCACCACGGAGGGCTTCAACATCAACACCATAGCCCCTCCGATGAAGTGTGAGTAGTTTACTTCAGACCTTCGGGTCCATAGCTAGTAGCTAGATGGCTTCTTCTCTCTTTTTGGATCTCAATACAATGTTCTCCCCCTCTCTCGTGGAGATCTATTTGATGTAATCTTCTTTTTTTGGTGTGTTTGTTGAGACCGATGAATTGTGGGTTTATGATCCAGCTTATCTATGAATAATATTTGAATCTTCTCTGATTTCTTTTATGTGTGATTGATTTATCTTTGCAAGTCTCTTCGAATTATCCGTTTGGATTGGCCAGCTAGATTGGTAGTTCTTGCAATGGGAGAAGTGCTTAGCTGTGGGTTCAATCTTGCGGTGTCCTTTCCCAGTGACAGAAGGGGCAGCAAGGCACGTATTGTATTGTTGCCATCGAGGATAACAAGATGGTTTTTTATCATATTGCATGAATTTATCCCTCTACATCATGTCATCTTGCTTAAGGCGTTACTCTGTTTTTAACTTAATACTCTAGATGCATGCTGGATAGAGTTTCGATCTACTTGTCTTGGACGTGATGCCTATATACATGATCATTACTAGATATACTCAAAACTATGCTCAATTCTGTCAATTGCTCAACAGTAATTTGTTCACCCACCGTAGAATATCTATGCTCTTGAGAGAAGCCACTAGTGAAACCTATGGCCCCCGGGTCTATTCTCATCATATCAATCTCCATTACTTTATTACTTGCTTTGTTTTTACTTTGCCTTTTACTTTTTACTTTTCATCTTTATACCAAAAATATTATTTATCATCTCTATCAGATCTCACTCTCGTAAGTGACCGTGAAGGGATTGACAACCCCTAATCGCGTAGGTTGCGAGGAGCTATCATTTTGTGTAGGTACGAGGGACTTGTGCGTGGTCTCCTACTGGATTGATACCTTGGGTCTCAAAAACTGAGGGAAATACTTGCACTACTTTGCTGCATCATCCTCTCCGCTTCGGGGAAATCCAATGCAGTGCTCAAGAGGTAGCAGCTGCCGTTGCCTCTGCCGTGACTGCGTCCTAGTACATCTTGTCTACACAAATGATTGTGTCCTTCTCATCTGATGGGATAGAGATAATTCTGAGCGGTCCAGGCATCTTCAGGGTATTGTAGGCATAGTGGGATGCTGCCATCACTACAAACAAAAGAAATATCCGTGACATTTTGGGCCAAACGAAAAAAAATTGTCATACTTATGACACTTCTATGACGATAATTGTGACAAAACCCGGTATCATCATAGGTGTGGTGGGCTCCTATTTCTATGACAAAAAATCATGACAGAAAATGGGCTTTTTGTCCTGGGCGGGCCAGAGATGCAGCTGCATGACATTCTTTGGGCCATCCATGACGGAAAAAACTGTGGTAGAAGCGAGGGCGAGGAAAATTTCGGGGAGTTTCCGGTTACGGTGGGTGGTCGGGGGATAAGCGATGCCCGTTTCTCTCGTACACGTACGCGCGTGTGTGTGAGGCATTGGCTCTAACTGAACACGAGCGAGGCGTTGGGCTCTAACTGAACCGGAGCGAGGCGTTGGGCTCTAACTGAACCCGAGCGATTGCACTGCAGGCTACACGTTACTGAACCCGAGCGATCGATCGATGGCTGTTAACTGAACCCGATCTAGCGATTCTTTCGCTATTGCTGCTAACTGAAGTCGATCG
>NC_041387.1:233341393-233372236 GCF_002162155.2 Triticum dicoccoides | reverse complement strand
GTGGATGAACAGGACCCCGTGGCGTTGCCTCTGGATGAACAGGACCCCGATTAATCGAGCCGGTTGGGGCTGGATGAACAGGACCCCGTGGAGGGCTGGATGAACAGGACGACCCCGTGGAGGGCTGGATGAATAGTAGACGGTGGAGGGGTGCCCATGGAGGGGTGGTTGAACAGTAGCCGGTGGACTAGCGCGCGCTGGAGGTTGGATGAACAGGAGCCCGTGGAGGCTGGAGGAGGTTGACGGTAGCCCGTGGAGGCTGGAGGAGGTCGACGGTGGAGATGAACAGTATCCCGTGGAGTCCCGTTTTGCAGTACGCCACACCCGTCCCGATGAACAGGACCTCGGTTTCGACCGTAGCGCTCCAACACAAGTCCGTTTCGTCCATTTTGCGGTATGCCACACCCCTCCCGATCAATAGGACCCCCGTTTCGACCGTAGGAGGTCTGTTTCCTCCGTTTTGCGGTACGCCAGACCCCTACCGATGAACATGATCATGTTTCGAACATGGCGGGTCGAACACAAGGCCGTTTCCTCCGTTCTGCGGTACGCCGGGCCTCGTTTCCATCGCCTGTTCCGTCCAAGCCGGTTTGCTCCCACGCGTTCCGTTGCCTCCCGATGAACACGATGCATTTTGTTTCCTCCCGATGAACACGACGCATTCCGTTGCCTCCCCATGAACATGACGACGACGCAGTTTCTCCGTTCTGACCCAGCCATGTACATGAGCCCTGGCCGTACGTATGCGCGAGTAGGCGTTCGAGACCCCGCCAGTATGTACACGTACATGGCCGTATTTTCTTTCTTGCACACTGGCCGATGTACGTATGTGTACATGCTACGTGCGCGCCTCTACTACGACACGTGCGCGCCTCTACATCCACCAGTATGTACATACACGCGTGCGGCCAGAATGACAACACTACGTACGCTTCGACCAGGTGGGTCCCGACTCTCAGGCACTTCCTTGCGTGTGAAGATGTAGCTGGTGGGTCCCAGCGGTCAGGGGGGCGAATCGTTTTTTTGGTTGCCCGAACGCACTTCCTTGCGTGCGAAGGTGTAGCTGGTGGGTCCCAACAGTCAGGGGAGAAACATTTTTTTCGCGAAATACGGTGGCCCGTCCGGTGGGTCCCTACTGTCAGGTGGAGGAATAATTATTTTGCGCATAATAAGGAGGCACTTCCTTGCGGACGCCGTGGACCCAGTTGTCAGCCTCTCCACGCACAGTACTCTTCCGATGTATGTCGGTCGTTGACCACATTGACCACGCCGCGCCGAGAGCACCACGGCGGTGGACGACGGCGAGGCCTAGGAAGGGGAAGACGCAGCAGTGGATGCCCACGCGAAGAGGAGTACGAGGGTTCACTGGTTCGGCTGCGGTGTGAAGCTGCCGTCACCGTAGAATAAACAGGGGGTGTGGGTGAGTAGAGGGATGGCCTGGCTAGCGGTGGGAGTAGTAGGGGGCGGAGAGGCCTCCGCGGTATCACAGCCGGCCACGGGAGGCAGGAGCATGCGACACGATCGGCGCTGCTTTGGGCGGCTGGAGCACGAAGACCAGAGGTTGAAGAAGCACTACGGCTGTTGGATGGACATCGTACGGTCACTGGAGTATTGACTAAGTTGACAAAGCCCTCCGTCCCCGTCAACTTAGTAGGGCCACAAGTCAGCCCAACAATATGGTGGGTCCCAGCTAGCATGGGGTATTCATTTTTTTGGGCATAATAAGGAGGCACTTCCTTGCATGTGAAGATATAGCTGGTGGGTCGACCTGTCAGCGGGGGGAACGTTTTTTCATGAAATACAGAGGCCCTTCCTGTGGGTCCTAGCTGTCAGGTGGAGGAATCATTATTTTGCACGTAATAAGGAGGCATTTCCTTGTGTGCGGCCATGGACCCAGCTGTCAGCCTCTCCACGTACAGTCCACGTCCGATGGATGTCGTTCGTTAACCACGTTGACCAGGCCATGCCGAGAGCACCATGGTGGTGGACGACTCTGAGGCCTAGGAAGGGAATGACATCGAGCCAGCGAAGACTCGGCAATTGTTTCACACACGGAGGGCAGTACGACTGTACAAGGGTTTACTGGTTCGTCTGCCATCGCCGGAGAATAACAACAGGTGTGGGTGAGTAGAGGGATGGCTAGGCCAGCGATGGGAGTATGGTGGGGCAGTGAGGCCTGCGCGGTAGCACAGCCGGCCGCGGGGAGGAGGGAGCAGGCAGTCCCGCCGGCGCTTGTTGCGCGGCTGGAGCAGGAAGAGCAGAGATTGAAGAAGCACGAGGGCCATTGGATGTACATCACAAAGCCACTTCTTGTGCGTCAACCTTTTTTAGGAAAGCCTCAAATCTGTGGAAAACAACATACATGCCATCTTCCATTATTTCTAATAATTTCCAGCCCATTTGCTAATTCTTATGGTTTTTTTGGACCCCATATTCTTTTTGTTAGCATTACAGACCATATTGTGGCCACGGTTAAAAAATTATACGGAATTTTGCATATGTCGGTGCGTTCTGAACTGTTTTTAATCCCGAAATTTCGAGTCACATTCAGACTGATTTTAAAAATAAATGTATATCAATATAAAATCCAATAATTTGTCCACGCATAAAAATCAATGCAATTTAAAATCTTGCAACGAAAAAAAGATATTTGAAACTAATTGCCGGTTTGATGTGTTTTAAAAATGTACAACCCATTTCTCATTACTGATAGGCCATTTTCTCGCCTAGCCGAATGAAGCTCTCCTCGTCTTGAAAGATTTGCAGCCCAACAGGCCTGATAAAGCGACTTACTTGACAAATCACAAAAAAACTAGGCTAGCAATTTTCAGAAAGAAAAAAAAACTACTGGGCTGGTCTGCGGTAAACATAAAAGAAAAGGCTGTCTAGACATGACAAAGTGTCCCGCACAGCCCATTTGACACCCTGCTTCCTTCTCAAAAACAAATTAGATAAATGCCACTCCAATTATGGCGAATCATAAAAATGCCACTGCAATTTCCAAACTTTGAAAAATGCAA
The DNA here is from genome assembly GCF_002162155.2 of Triticum dicoccoides. Classification (NCBI taxonomy): domain Eukaryota; kingdom Viridiplantae; phylum Streptophyta; class Magnoliopsida; order Poales; family Poaceae; genus Triticum; species Triticum dicoccoides. The sequence continues at coordinate 233,369,216 of NC_041387.1, read as the reverse complement.
CTGCAATTTTTGCAAACATTGAAAAACGCCACTCCAGACTTCGAAAAATGCCACTAGAAATGGCATGAAATGGCATTTTTTTAAGTTTGGAAATTGCAGTGGCATTTCCCGGAAACACCAGATTTGGAGTGGCATTTATCAAATTAACCCAAAACAAAAATAATTGGGCGAGCTGTTGGGTCCCTGGTGTCAGCCGCTCGTTGTGCAATTCTCTCGTTTATTGACTATTTTGACAATGGCATGGGACCCAGATTTCAAAAATCCACCAGGAGGAGCCAGTTTTTTTATTGTCTTGAAATAAGGAGGCACTTGCTTGCGTACTGCCATAACTTTGGCGGGTCCCTGCTGTCATCCTCTCCACGTACAATCATCTCCTGATTGTGTACGCGTCAACTTGGTAGGCCCACAAGTCAGCCTCTAAACCCGTGGAGGACAAATACAACCCATTAAAAAAATAACAGCCCATTCCATACATTCAAATGGAAAGTTCAACATTCAGAGCAAAGTAACAGGTCTGATCCACATATAGAGTACTGAACTTCCACATTGACAACCATCATAGCCAAGTTAACTATCTACTCCCACTAATACTCTAGTAGCATACAAGTACTAACTTACTCTTAGCTAACTAGACGATGCCGGCCGCCATCTGCGGCACACGCTAAATGCTGGCACCGGTGTCATGCGCCTTGCCTCAGACTTGCAAGAGGTGTGATAGGGTGCGTTGCTCGCACGCGTTGGCCCTTTCCATGACGGCGTGGTCCACCGAAGCTTCGGCTTCCAAGCGGGAAACCCACTTGATGAGCTGGTAGTAAAGATCGGCGTCGCGAACGCGTGCGTGCCCGACAACTTCTAGGGCTATTTGCCGGGCGCCGGCCTCCACGTAGTCGGCCCAGTTGCGGGCGCTCTGCTCGCAACTCAGAGCGTCGGTGCGCTGCTGCTCCATGCCCCGCTGGCGGTGCAAATCGACGATACGCTACTCCTCTGCCAGGCGGTCGGGCTCCAACAACTCCTGCTCCTCCGCCAGGCGGTCGCGCTCCAACAACTCCTCGATCTCTGCATTGCCATCTAAAGACAGATAGAATGCTGCCTCCCTCCGTATGCCTTCAAGTGAAAAACCGAACACTAGTTCCGGTGGTGACCGCCTCACCCGTCACCTACCGTGGACGGGCGGGGGCATGGCGGACGTGGCAAGCGACGTCGGGCCGGTGGGGGCTTATGAGGATATGGCGAGTTGGGTCACAGTGCCACCGGAGAAGGCCGGCAAACAGTACTTATAGGAAGAAGGTAGCGCGATGGTCATCGAAATTCAATGCATAAGCAGGCATGGCTTAGCGCGCCAGCTTGCCGTGGAAAACTAGAGAAACTGAAATTATGACTGTGCCGTCCCGTCCCATCTGGGTCGCACGCCGGCATGGTGGTCAAACGAGTGCACTCGAATCATCTCCCTACTTGTCAATAATGATTCCACAGATTTAAAAAGCCCACAACAATTAAAGCGCATCTTTTTCGCATCAATTAGCTGCCTTAATTACGGCCAGCTGCATGCAGGCACTCAGAATCGCTCACAGCCAGTACGCGGAGTAGCATGCAACGATTCACAGCCGAGGGCACGCATGCAGCCACTTAAATTGCTGGAATTAATTAGGCTTAAACTTCTACATGCCGTTAATTATTGCCGTGCCTTGGTCTGCTTTGCTCACGGGACTAATAAACCCGGACGGAGGGAGTACCTTGGTTGGTGAGAGGTTTGAATTAAGCCCTGCAAACTGGAAAGGAGGTACTAGTACGTGCGTGATCCGCTATTTATTCGTGTAGGATCGAGTAGGTCATTTCTTAAATTGAGCCCTGCAAACCGGAAAGGAGGTAGTACGTGCGTGATCCGCTATTTCTCCATGTAAGATCGAGTAGGTAGGATAGTGTAGCTTGTCAGTTTATTCAGAGGTAGGCATTTTTATTCAGAAAACTGCCACTTCAGATCTTGCATCTCAAATAAAACTGCCAGGAGTGCATTAGTAGGATAGCTAGTGATCGATCAGTAACTTGTAAACACTGAGCGAATAGAAATAAGTAATTGTTAATGCATCTCAATGATTCATAGATCATATAAAAATATGTAGCTCCAAAAGCAAAGATCAGCCACTTCGGATCTTGCGTCGCAACTAAAACTAACTAGTATAATTCCCATACATAAGATCAACATGTTAATGCATCTCAATGATTGACAGATCATATACAAATATGTAGCTCCAAAAGCAAAGATCTAGAAAAAACATCTATTCTTCCTACTAACATGGATGCTTCTCTTGGCCAACATTCAGTACAGACTGAAAGACAAATTTGTTTGTGAAGTCTACAATTCCTCTTGCAAACGTAAGTGGTTTCACCAACAGCTGGAACCATGAGAATGAACCACACATGATGGAGGAACATCCACTGCAATATGATTTGGTCTTCTCTCGATCACACCGCGAGACTATTTTCAGAATACAAACTTTAACTTAGGAAAAATGATGCCCATTGTATAATCAGACCAAAGCAATGAAGCACCTAGTGTTGTCTAATAAATAGTACAATACTACTTTTCTGTAGTCCATGAAGTGACTATCCAATCTTTCTATGTCTATTTTCAAATGGCACCGCATGCTGTGACTATACTATTCTCTTGTGCAGTTCAACCAAAATTGCAGACACTTTGGTTGTTTGCCAAATAGCAACAGGCAGATATCTCTGTCTGCACAAATATCAAGTAGCTAGTAAACATATACCACACCTTGTATTTTCGGTTTAAACATGTCTCTTCCGCTTAGCATCTCTCATGTTTTGCACTGGACAATCTGATACAGTTATGTTTTGCCCTGGACAATTTCATACTGAATTGATTTTCTGGTTCAGAGCAGAAATATAGTGCATATTCTTCATCAGACCAAGAATATCCATGTTCGCAGTGATGTAAGAGGTTAAATCAATACAACCGAAATTGAGCATCCAATCATTGAATCCTGTCCTGCACCTCCAATGTAGGTCCACCCTGCCAATAAATTCACATGCAAACCACTAGTATTACAATCTAATGACAGTACAAAAAGAGTAGCAAGATAGTAGGAAGCCATGTACCTTTGTAATGAACAACTCATAGTGCCACCAATTTGATATAAAGGTTTTGTGGAGTTGGACTTTTTGTGCTCCTACTGTTGGTGCTCCTACTGTTGAATTAGTTGGACTTTTTGTGCAGTTGCACTAAAATCGAGCATTCCTATTTGCATAGATATTGAAAGTGTGATTACTGTAAAAACAACACTAGTTGAAGCATAGACTCACAAATATAAGCATTCCAATTTCTTAATGGAAAAGGTAGCAAGACTGTTTCTAACCACATGTTTGAAGGAATAAATAAGGCAACGACGGCTAATGTCAGAAAGGCATATATAGTTCTTTTTGAAAGAATGATCGACTCCTGACCTTTCCTCTTCTTTTAAGCATATTTTGTGAAGTTCAACTAAAATAAAATGTCATCACCGCCTTGATAATTCAGTGACACTGTACAAAAGGAAATGGCTTAACATTACATCATGACGTCAGGTATGTAGTCGACAGGCATTAGAGACAAACATACCGACCTCCTCCATAACATAATGAACATTAATTTTAACAAAGGTGTGACTAGCTTTACCGGGATAATATGAGTGAACTCTACACCCTCTGTTCCTTAATATAAGACGTTTTCGTGGTTCAATTTAAAGTACCCAAATATCTAGTATTTAGAAAAACAGGTAGTAGTTTCCTTGAGCACAAATCTGGGAAATCTTGCCACACTTTATTTATGTCCATACACTAATGTAACACCATTCGAATACTACAAATATACACTAATCCAGTGGCTAGTGCAACAGTAGACTAGTTAGTTTATTACAGGGTACAATACAATGGTTTTACTGAACAGATTTCAATAAACTCTAGCACTGGAAGATTTCTATAAGAATTAACGATACAAAATGTAAAGGTAACAAGTTTCAGCACTGGTATACTAGCTGTACATGAGCATTAAACCAAATACAAAAGTCTGAAGGTAACTAGCATTATTAACTAATGACAGTATAAAAAAATTGCAAACCATGTACCTCCAATGTAAATATCATTTCGAACTCGGGGAGACGTTAAAAATTGCTATCCCAATCTTGATAATCGATCAAACATAAAAACATGATCGAATGAATCAAGAGAACAGCCGGAAGAGGAGGTGCCACTCTTGACCTTTCCTCTTGTCTTCATAATTTTTTGTGCAGTTTAACCAAAATATCTCATGAAAGTGAGGTATGTAATCTATAAGCATTAACAGTGCAAAAATCTGAAGGTAGTAACAAGTTTCATCGTTGGTATACTGGCTGTGCAACAACATTATAATGCCTTAGCTGAAAAATCTTTAATACATCCATAATCAACAGCTAACCCTGAAATAATCCAGTGACATTAAAAGGCATTGCTTAAATTTATTAGTGGCATTAGACTGAGAGCGGCATTAGTTAAAGGAGTCATCACTTTAGCAGTAGCATTGCTTGACTTGACTGCTGGCGTTATACTAATAGCAAAAAAGTGGCAATAAGAGTATGGGAGGCCCATTCGGATAGTGGGCGCACCAGTACGATGTACCTCCATAGACGCAGAATGGTGAGGGAGGTATGGTTGCCGAGAGCAACAAATATCCAGGCAGCATACGTGGATTACGTCTCATTTTTGTTCTCTTTAGCCACTTTTTTCCTATGTGAGGACAACAAACCGATCGACCTGGTCATTCTCTATTGTGTTGTCATGCCTTTCTACCCTTCTTCAACCAAGAGACAGGAGACTCGTTCCTTAGCTACTGATTTTCCCCTTTTCAACCTAGATGCGGGTTCGATGCCTACTCTCTTGGACAATACAGTCTCCCTTCCTTTACTTATTCAACGCAGACATGGATTAGTCTGCATGAAGTAGGGTTTCCTTTAATAGTGCAAATTATGGTTTTCGTCTACGTGGCCAGCAGAGCAGAGGATAGCAAATTGGGAAGATGGTGGAGTGGAAAAAAGATCCATATGCAACGACGTGGTAGATGGGGCAATAGAACAAGGGTATGGTTCCGAAAAGAGGTAGCATACCGAGGGTCGGCGGGAAGTGGCTTCACTTGTGGTCGTCGTCCTCCGCACACACTACAACAACGAGCTTGGGACGGAGGCCATCCCGCGCGGGGGCTAGGTCTAAGAGGATGGCATTGTCGTCAGTACGTGACCTCGCTCACCGACGACGAGTGCGTCAACGCTGCACGTCCTTTTCTTCCCCGATGGATCTGTGACCACCGGTGAGGAGGGAGAGAGAGGTCGTCTTTTTAGATCTGGAGAGAGGGTGATAGTGTGAGAAGCAAGTGGGCAGCTCTTAGCAAGAAAGCACTGAAGCTCCAACCTATATATCTTTTTTAAACTACTAGTACTGGAGGTGGAGTAGTGCTAGAGTAGTTTATATTTTCTCTGCGTACAGTACTAGTTAGTCGTGCTTCAAAACTGAACGGCACACCATTAAAAAAAGAAAGGTCGATAACTAATGCGGCACCACAGGCCAACGCGGCCAGATCGCATTTTGCACGAGAAATTACACACCATGTTTCGTTGACATGTGGTCCCATTCCAACATATGAGTGAGATGACAGCGAGTCCTTTTCTACTAGTATTTCCAAACGGACGTGTAGGCCGGGGCGCCTCTTCGTGAACCGTGGCAAACTGGCAACCGTCCACCGACTCTTCTCCTTTCCCTCTCGATTTGGAACTCCTGTCGCATGCTCTTCCTCTCCCTCCCCCATTTTCCCTCAGCCCTTCACCCTTCCTTCTGCCGTTGTTCGATCGTCTTCTCCATGGAGGGAACAGGCCGGAAACGCCCCTGTTATTCTCGCCCCGATCTAAAAGATGAGGTTCATTCAAGACCATTCTCGACTCAACTAATAACATCATTACAAGGAACCCAAGAGTCAAGGAGCGATTTGATCTCCCCTATCTTCTTCGTCGTGACCCTGATGATTGGCGTGGGGACAACGGAGGCCTCGCCTTGTGCAAGTTGATGCCGCTTGATAATGATACGTATGATGTTAAGATGCCATGGCTTGAGGGTAAGGCTTGGGCAGGCGCAAATGGATATTGGTTGTTTACATTGGGTCCAACTGTGAGTAGGAACTTGTGAATGTGTACACTTGTGACCGGGTTCCACTTCCAAAAATCTCAGCAGACTGCCCAGAGGTTGAGCACACCGGTATTGTATGCACGTTCAAATACGATCATGGTGACTGTCTTCTATGAAAGACAACAATTTGTCGAGTTCCCAACCGCTCTTGGAATTACCAGATCTATGAAGTTGTTGCTATCTTCGACAAGCTTGTTGGCGTCCTTCGTGGTTTGACTGGAAAGATATTGCTAAAATATCAGTTTCTCTAAACGGATAAGTACTGTGATGCAATTCAATATGAGGGCCTTGTGTTTGCTTCCACCACTCATGGCACCATTTTTGCATGGGATCCTCGTAGTTTCGGTACGTTTGTCTTCCACCATAATTATAATTGTGTCATCCACGTGCATGCGGGTTAGCAAGTTTCCCTTTACTAATTAACCTTCTTCTTGTGTTTCCAAGGTCCTGTGAACATTCCACCACCTATACATGAAAAATTTATTAACCAAGGGGGAGATGAGTGATGATCACGAGCATGAGGACGAGCAGCGCCTGTATACTCTGTGGCACCTGGCAACTAATTCCGATGGATCACCTCTTCTTGTGTGTATACAACCCACTGATGATGTTAGTACTAAGGAAGCAGGTGTAGTCTCCCATGGTCGCACTCTCCGGACCTATTTCAACACCCGTTGCATGGTATTCGGGATGGATACTAGTGTGCTAGTGCCAACACCTTCTCCCTGGTATAGAATTGATAGTCTTTGAGAAAACTCACTCTTCCTTGGACAAAACTACCCAATGATGGTGAAAGGCAATTCAATTTGTGTTGACACAACATTACTACCATTTATGAGAAGCAACTGTGTCTATACCTCGGACATTTGGGTGGTTCCCTACCCTGGTACTGATATAATAGGCCGCTTCAGTCTCGAGATTGACAATGGATGGCCCGTCATAGAGAATCACTTGTGGTTCAAAGCAAGTGTTTCCAACGCCGAGGAATGGTTGAGTTGAAGTTCATTTCATTGCTTATTATTTGTTGTGTGATGAAAACTTTAGTATTTATAATGTATCCTTGTTGTCGATGTGGGTTGATGACCTGTTGTATGTAATAAAATGATATGCTTGTTATAAACTTACTAAATTTATGAATGGCTTTCGAGTCGCTTCTCTGAGTGAGTGGTGCGACGAGGCAAAAAAATATTTTCTGAATACATAATTGTACGTGCATTGCAACAGGTTGTCGGATGAGGCCAATCAACAATAGTAGTACACTATTTGTACTAGCTTCACATGCTTCACGCGTTAGGCGGGTGTTTTTACAGTAGCCATATGTTAATGTGTTCGCTGTACGTAACCAGCACCTCAAATCCTCGATACTAGTACTATATAAGTAGTAGGAGTAGTAGGGTGGCATGGGCCAGAACAAGCATTCCCGTGCATGAGTACAGCACACACCACCACCACGACATCCATCTGACACCATCTTTCTTGGAGTCCGTGCTAGAGCAATCTCTTCAACCTCATCGTTTCTCTAACTTTAGCCATTGCGTGGCGGGTGAGGTGGGGGTTTGCCGATAGTCGGTTTCCTCAACTGCGGTCCCACTTGTAGGGCCAACTCCAATGCACGACCCCAAACGGACCTCCGTTTTGCACGAACTCCAACGATAATTTTGACAAGAAAAGCAAGACCAAAGAAAACAAGAACCACAAGAATACATTTTACTAGAAGATATCCAACTTCCATAACCGCTCCTATAAGTTGGATTAGTGCCTTCTCGATGCATTCATTGTTGATCTGCGGAGGCTCGATCTTGCATGCTTCTTTCTTCTTCGAGTGTAAAGAAGTAGACGTTGCTTCCTCGCATCTAGTCTCATGTCTAGCCTCTATTCTAGTAGGAGTATCAACAAGTGCACTAGTCTCATCTCTAGCCTCTATGCTAGCTAAAAGTGCTAGAACATCTACTAAATTGTGCTCTATCAATATATCGATGTACTCTTATTCCCAATACCAAAACTTGCATCCATTCTACTCCCTCTGTTCCATAATATATGCCTTCTATTTGTCAAAATATAGATGTATCTAGACATGTTTTAGTATATATGTACATCCATTTTTGGACAAATGGAAGTCAAGTATTTTGGAACAGAGGGAGTACACAATAAATTTTTTAAGTTAGCACAACTAGTCTAATCCGAGAGCACAATCGAAGATTTGGTCGGGTTCTTCCTCCTTTTGCCGACACATGGGACATCCAGCATCCAGGTCGTGTCATGCAAGAAAATAGAGTGGTAGTTGAAGCCACGTGATGTGCATCTTGGGTTAAACTATAAATAGAATCTTACTACTCTTGAGTAACTCCGAAAGCGGCCACCGAAGATCTTTATTGGATTTGTTTTTCATCACCAGCACGTCGAGGTGAAAGATGTGCAGGTTTAGTGGGTCCTCTTGCGTTTTCACTAACATGTGGGACCGCATGTGTGCAAACAAACGATGGGCTCTGCGTGTCCGCTGGCTGGCTGAGAAGAGAGATAGAGGAGGGCTGAGCACGGACTCCAGGAAATTTGTTCTATGTACCTCGATATAGGCTCGAGGTGGCATGGGCCGTAACAAGCATTCACATCTAGCAGTACGACACACACCACCCACACGAGTCCCATCCGACACCAATTTTCTTGGAGTCCATGCTACAGCCATATCTTCTCCCTCCTGTTTTCTCAGCCATCGTGCGGTGGGCGGGGTGGGGGTTTGCCAATAGTCGGTTTGCTCAATTGCAGTCCCACTTGTAAGTGAAAATGCAACACCGCACGCATTCCCCCTTGAGTGGCATGCCGAACCAACCATGTGGGGGTGCGACACGAACACGGCAGGCTTTTCCTTTTGAACTCGTAACTGGTAAAATTTGGTTCTGCTCCATGGCGCGACTGATAGATAGAAAATAACAATTTTGCCTAGAGTAATGAGAAGTTTGGTTCTGGCACCGTTAATGCATGGAGTACATATGAAAATTATGAAGTTGACGCGAAAGATAAGATAATTACTAGTAGTACCATATACTACTACATTGATTTGACGGAAAGATAAAAATACATACGGATCCATCAATGACATCCTCACGCCCTAGTGCGCCGGGGTAACCAACCGACGTGTGAGGAGCAGCGGCGTTGGCGGCGAGCTCAACGTGCTTCTGAACAATGTCGTCCAAGGTTGCCCTGCGGTCCAAGAAGGACAGCGTCCTATCGTCCTCCTCTTGCATGTAGTAGTCCTTGTGGACGATTTGCGCATAGACGTGGGTGATTATGTCGATCATGTCTTGCTGCGCCAGGCGCTGCACGGTGAGCGCGACCTCGAGGTGGACATTCTCCGGCGCGACGGCGGGCAGTCGCAGGGCCACCAGTGCGTCGAAGAGGTTGTCACCATAGTGGCCGTTGAGGGTGGCGGGCATCGCAGAGCCTGGGCGCGTCGGCTAGAGGCGTACATCAAAGTCATCCGTGAGCTTCATGACAACGGTGAACTTATCGAGGAAACCGACGAGGACCTCATCGAACAAGGAGACGAAGCTGTCGTCCAAGTGGCCCCTCGCCCTGGCAGCCTCAAGCAATACCTGGAGACGTTCCTCGATGCCGGGCTGCAGGCCGTCATCGTGGACCATCTGGCACAGCCGGCTGATGCTCGCGCTCATCGCCTCCATGGGTCTAGCTTAGCTTCTAGTCAACTGATCTTGTATTTCGAGTGATCACACTTGCCCTTGGTTAGCGTGCGTAGGTGCGTAGGATTTCGTACTACTCCTCAGCCCTTTACTGCACCTGCCTTTGACTGTATGATTGGTGGGCCAGCCACCCCTTGGGCCCACATGTCATTCACCCAAAGGCAGTTGTAGTAAGTCAATGAAGCTGCGTCCCCCTCCGTGCAGGTGCAGTATAGTCATCTCACCGGACCTCTAGTTGGGGCCAAACGAGAGAAGTTTGATGTTTACTGGTTTATTGGTCCCCTTTGCATTTTGCACCAAGTTTTGACCTTTGATTTAACTAATAAAATGTTAATGCATGTAAACAAAAATGTTGTGTAAGTCACCTTACGAAAACCAACTAATCCCAAAACACTAGGCACGATGCATTAACTCCCTCCTCCTTTCTTATTCTGTGACATATCAACCGATGAGAGATGTGGGCCATTCATGCTTTCAATGACTTGAGACTACCAAACCTGACATGCAGTGTTTAGTTCATTGCATGTAATCCTATTAGTTAGCAAAATGACATTAAGTTCTCTCGCCGATAGGAATAAAACAATACACCATCTATTTATTTACAGAGGGAGTAGTACATTTTTTGTGACATGCATTACTAGATATTGCTAGTCAAATACTAAAATCCAGATGGACGTGGTAGTACTCCTAAATCCAGACGGTGGTGCTACTAGTACTAGTAGTAGTACTACCAATGTAGTAGGAGTACTAGCACTGTACTACCCGTTGGTCAAATTATTACGTGTTGCTCCTCATAGTGAAGTGACAAGACCCTGCGCCGGAGATGACACCTGAGTATATGCGCCGTGCTCGGCATACCATAGTCAGCTCACCGTCTGCAGTCACTATCATCATGGCTGTAGAGCTAGCCTGCTTACAACTAGCCATGTTCGACATAATTTCCCGTGCATAGATGCCCGTGCATTGCACGGAACACCAAGATTGGGGGTGAACGGCGCCGGCAGCAGCCATCGCGCCAGATTTTTCCATGGCCTTCTAGATGTGGTGGGGAGGAGAAAAGGCTGATTGTGAGACACAAGGAGTTGTTTGTAAATAGGGAACAAGTGTGGGCATCTTTTTGCAAAAATGGAGAAGTTTGGTTTGTATGCATCAGATCTAGATCCGACGGCCATTGGTGAAAGATGGGAGGCACAACAACATCACCAACTCAGGACCTGTTTGATTCGCAGGATTTTGAAAACATAGGAATAGGACACAGAAATATTACAAGTTTCAAATTGCTATTACAAATGTTAGGAGTAATGTTGCACCTACGAAGAGGGAATTACTAGGAAGTTTATGTAAGAAATTTTGTTACTTTATGTGGATGCAGCATTATCGTACGAACTAAAATCCACCGCCCTGACAAGTCACTAATGGGCAAATAAGTTTTTGAGTCTCTGGCCACTTGATGTTTCAAAAACAAATTCAGCTTCTACGGAGACTTTGTCATTTAGGCTTAGACGCTTGCGGTGACCAGCACGCCATTCATTGTTACGCCAGAGAACGCCAAACCTCATTACCTTGAGCACACTTGCCTCCAGAACAAAGAACCTTGCCAATTTAATCTCAGATGTGCTACCTCGGTAGTCGATCAAATCAATTTCTCTAAGATGGAGATCAAGGCATTTGATGAGATTGTTATAGTGCAGCACATTTTTCACTTTCGGGTCTTTTTTTATCTGCAAAAGAAGACAACATATTAGAGCAGCTCGCTGTATAAGATTGTCGTGTCATCAAGAGGTACCAATATCATTCGCTCATAGGATAGGGTTGGCTGGCTAGTGATATTTTTTCACTCTCTCTCTCTCTCTCTCTCTCTCTCTTTCTGTTTCCTCTCATTTAACTAGGAGCACGTGAAGAGCTTGGGCATTTGTTGCCTTCCACTATGTGGCCAATGCCATATTTCGCAAAAGTATGCCACATAATACGCATCGATGTCAAATCAAAAGATTTTGGCACCACTCTCGCGATGTGAGAGAGTTGGCACCGCTGTGCACACAGACCCACATGTATAAACAAATCAATCAAACCAACTACACCAGCCTCTCACTCTCCCAAACAAGTGTTTTTTATTGCCTCAATCCTTTCTCTCTCTCTCTCCCACGCAGAGTTTTTTCATTGCGTGAGTTAATTTGGCACCAGAGCAAAGTAGGTGATCCAGATTGGGGCACCGAGTGAGCAATGGAGGGGCATCGATGCCAAATGCATCACAACTGAATTTGGAACGTGTTTTGGCCTACATAGCCCACTTTTGTACTCCCTCCGTCCCAAAAATTTTGCCTTAAATTTGTCTAAATATGGATGTATCTAGTTACATTTTAGTGTTAGATACATCCTTATCTAAACAAATGTAAGACAAGAATTTTGGGATGGAGGGAATACTACCTCGTATTTAGTATAAAATTTTGACCATAGATTTAATTACCTAAGAAAATTCCAATGCATGTCACAAAAAATTACACCATTTGAAATTATGTTCAAATACGAATCCAATGACATGCATTAACATTTTGTTAGTTAAATCTATGGTCAAATTTTGATACTACAAAATTGGAAGAGTAAACCAGGACGGATGTAGTACTTTCTCTTAGGGTAACCATAGAGTTACTAGAGTAGTCTAAGTTACTTTCCACTATGACTAGCCTAGGCTACTAAGTAGTACAGCATAAAAACAATGCAGGTGATCATGTGAGAAAAAATACTAAAAACATTTGTTTCCGTGCAGTGTGTAGATGCAGTTTTGAACACTACACTTGTCATCGTAATTTCGGAAAATTACGAAAAAAATGAGCTAAGTTGTGATTACCATTTGCTAATAGGAAAGAAGTTTCACCTTGATGAGTAGCTTCTCCGTGCACGGAAAGCATGTAAGGAATCCAACAACTTGATCCAGATTAGGGCCGATAGATTTTAGTGCCAAGATCTTCACTGTGCGCATGAACTGGGTCAAGCTTGTGGGAATCATTTTCTGGAAGACGGTCGTAAATACATCAAGAAGAAATTTAAAATTGTGAATTTCAAGAAGATGGAGAAGAAGATGAGTGATGTACTTGAACGATTATGGATCCAATAAAGAGTTCAGAGAATTTGGCAGACGAGTACACCAACACTGTCTATTTCGGCTCGTCAATGACCCTGATTTTTGTTGGACCTTCTAGATCCGATACAAGAAATCTCTCAAGGAAAGGCGCATTCTCAATGACCATAATGTGGAACAGTTGGAGTGATCTCTTCCCAATTGATGTCTTGTTGCATGGCCAGCAAGACACATAAATCCATCGGAGATTCGTCGAGGCGATGTGGAGGCTAATGAACCCGTGGATCTGCTCAAGACGAAGGTACTCGAGCGCAGTACAGCTGCAGAGCAGGTGCTCCATAGCCTTCTTCGAGATGACAACGTCGAAGAGGTTGAGTTGCTTGAGTTGAGGGAGAAGAAGGGCTGGTGCGGCATTAATCTGGGGAAGATAGTAGGAGCTGAAGCTGGCGCGGCGCGGCGTTGGCGTGAGGCGGAGCGCGGACGGCGGTAGAGAGCAACATCGTCTAGATTCAAAGCTGAGCTCCTCGAGCTGATCTAGGGCGGGGGATAAGAACCACTCGTCGAACTTTGGTTGGACCTTGCAGTTGGTACTGAACATGCAGATGTCAAGGCGTCTGGCTAGCCCAGGGTGCGATCAAAGGATCTGGGAGACTGCGACCATGCGTTTGCAATCCCCGTCGCAGAGGCAGCTATCGACGGCAAGGTTGAGGGGGACGCGGCGCCAGAGGGGGCGCCACCGCCGGGAGAGCAGGGCGGTCCGCATGGCAGATTTGGTGGGGAGGTGGCCGATGATGATGAGCAGCATGTCCTCGGGGAGGTTGCTGATGAAGTCCAGGCTCGTCGGATGCGGTTTTGGCTCGAGCCGCCTCCGCTTGTTGGCTGCCTCGCCGTCCATCTCAACCGGCGGCGACGCCGGTGTACACGTGTGCTGGTGTGTGTTGTGTGCTGGGTGTGCGCGAGTGCGTCCTTCTGTGCATGCCGCCGTGCAGTGGTGAATTGTGCGTAGGGATGGCAATGGGTACCCATTACCCACGTACCCTGCGGGTAAAAACCCTATTAGGGTAAGCGTATGGGACAAAAAATTATCCATGGGTATATGAATAGGGAAATGTTAAACCCATCGGGTAGAGTGGGTACGGGTATGGGATCATGTAACCCATACCCACATACCCATGTACCCATATAAAATCTATATGAACTCAAAATTATCTCTACACTTTATCATGAATTTGTGAACTCAAAATATATGACTGTGTGATAATGTTTTGATGTGTTGTTGTTTATGAGAAAGTGTTGTTGTTTTTTAAATATGATGTTGTTTATGATGTGTTATTGTTTAAAAGTGTGCTGTTGTTGTTTTTATAATCTATTGTTGTTTATAAATTATAATTATATGTTGTTTTTATGACTATGAGTAGTTCAAACTGATGCTTTGCAAACATGGGTAATTCTACCCATGGGTACCCATGTACCCTGTCGGGTAACGGGTATGGGAAAAAATTATACCCATGATGGGTATGGGTAAGTGTGATGGGTAAGCTCAGAGGGGATGGGTAAGGGTATGGGGTGGCTCCACTCGTACCCAAACCCTGCGGGTGCCATCCCTAATTGTGCGCGAGTGCGTCCTTCACGCACAAGAAGTGTGTCCTCAATGCGCCCTCAATTTACTAGCTTGCGGGGTGCTACCCCGAGTGGTTTCAACTTTGTTTACTTCACAGTGCGTCAGATGGGCCTCTAGTTTACTTATTTTCATCCACTGCCACATGGGCCAGCACACAAAGATACAGAACACGAGCTGACAAGGCAGCATGTGGACTAGTTGACCAGTCAACTAAACAATATACGGAGCTATAGGCTGACACATTGAGCTTATAATCCGTCGGTATAGAGAGTTCGAGTCAGAGGGTGGCCCGTGAGAGATAGCAGAGAGAGAGAGAAAGAGCTACTCCTTCCGTTCGATAATGTAGTTCCAACATTTTTTTTAAAGTTAAACTTTTGAAACTTTGACCAAGTTTATAACGAAATTACTTATATCTACAGTACCAGAGATAAATGATAGTATGAAGTAAGTACATGTTGTGATGAATCTAATGATCGTTCCACATGTAAATGTTTTTATCCACATATACCTGCTCAAACTTTTCTAAGGTTTGACGTTTCAAAACATCCATATGCTTATGGACGTGACAGAGTCCCTAACTAGAGAGAGAGAGAGAGAGAGATAGAGAGAAATAGAAAGAGTGAGTGAAAAAAGTGTGTGTGCGTGTGTGAAAGAGACATGGACAACATACGACAAAAGTAGAGGAAAAGCATGCGTGTCTTATGCAACCATATCACACATGCATCTTTGACAACAGAGGCAAGGTGAGGAGATAGTGTGTGGTTGTTTGGAACCGAGACAGAAAAACCCCTAGCACGTGGACAAGAGGGGTTTGACAAACAAGGGAGAGAGTTCGAGAGAGACGTACGGAGAAAATGCAGACATGCGGAGGAGAGAGTGTATGTTTGTCATAGAGAGATCCACTGGAGATCATGATGGGACTACATGGGTGGGAGATCGAGTGACAAGCTGTGTGCGCGATAGAAGATGCCTCGAGAGACGTATGGATGGAAGGAGACAATAGGTGTGTTCTTGATGGCTAGTAAGAGATAATCATACTTAGGATGGGGGGGAGTGCTTGCGCCTATGATGGAGTGAGGGATTATGGTACTTAGGGGGGGTGCGTATCACATGGAGAGAGAACAAGGGCGGAGAGTGTTGGATGGGTCTATAGGTATAGCATGAGCGAGACATGTGTATGTGTGAACCAGGGAGATATAAGGTCAGTTTGGCTTGCGTCCTGAGCATCTTTTGCCTGGCCTGGGGTTGTGGCTGGATTTCATGCACGCTTGTTTGGTTGCTACCCTATGAAAAAGAAAGCCCGCCTGGCCTGGATTCCCTTGCACTTTAATTAGCCTGGATGGACTCCAGACACTGCATGTAGCCTGGCCCAGGTGACCAATTTCGAACGCCTGGCCGTGCATGTTCGTGTGGCCATGAGGCTAACAACAACCTGGATGGATATTAGCATTAAATAATTGCTGCATGGATTGATTGATGGGACGGTGATGCTTTGCCGGGCCCAGGCACGAACCAAATGCTTCTGCACCACACAAGCCTGGCCAGGCAGAAATATTTTACATCTCACGTCCACACCAGGTAGTACTAGCCATCAAGGCATGAGGGTCAGGTCATGAACCAAACTTACCAATAAAGTTTGAAAGAGATTGAGGAGCCCCGATAAGGCTGAGTGGTGCGTCAGATAGCTGAGAGGAGGAAAGAGATATACCATCCGCTCGATAATGCAGTGCATGTAAATGTTTTAGAAGTCAAACTTTGGAAACTTTGATCAGGTTTACACAAATGTTATTTATATCTACAATACCGAAGATACATCATACAAAACTACATCTCATGGTGAATCCAATGGTATATGTTTGCCATTGTAGATGTAATTTTTTTCTCCATGTACATGGTCAAACTTTGTGATGTTTGACTTTTCAATAAATCTATATGCTATGGACCGAGGAGAGTCCCTAAGTCGAGACAGATCAAGTGTGACACCCCAAAAAAATTACCTTGTTTTGTTAAATATTTGCCAGGAAATTAAATTTTTTATTTTCTGGGCTCCCTTTTGATTTTTGGACCTTTTTTCTCTCTTGTTGTTATGGAGTTTTCCCCAAAAAGAAAACCTTTCAAATATGTTATTGGGCTTGTTTAACCTCTCAAGAAAAACTTTTCTTTTATTAGTAGAACTAATTACATAATTAATTTGCTTGATCTTTATTTTCTTGAAAAATGGTTTTCCAAGGTTATATGGCCATATTTGAACTACAACCATTTGATAAATTCACTTAAAATTCCAACCAAAATTTGGAGATGTCACGTGATGTTTTAAAATCACTTTTATGCAAAAATAACTTTTATTCATGAATAATTTGAGCTCTACACCCAATTTTCTTCTCTGGTCCAGTGGGCAATTTTGCACTACAACCCATTTAAATATTTCTTTCTAGCTTCCACCAAAATTATGGGATGTTAGTAGCAGCATATGTTTCAACTTTATGCAAAAACCCAGTGTTATTCTTTGAAAATTTTAAGTAAATCAACCTCATCTTCATTCTGGTCCAACATGATGGTTTGTACATCATCCATATTCTTGCTTGCTCTTTGGCCCTTGATTCTTTCCCCTGCTTGTAGACCACCCTACAAAACCCCTAAGTCCAGGAGCATGCAACCATTGGAATACTTTTGGTCCATGAGATGATGCCATTTACCTCCTGTCCAGAATTGAAGTTCTGCAAATCTTGCACTAACAAGTTTGTGCTTTTCACTAACTAACCTCACCACCCTCTTATGCATCTAATGAGACCACCATCTGGAAGTTTTTACCACTCCAAGAAATGGCTAGGTGCCTGTGGCATTTTGTCAAACACCTTGAGAGCATGGACAGATTTGGCATGAGTTTTTATTTGCACTATGAACTTGATCTCCTGACCAAACCACCTTGTCCCTTGATGTTCCCTCTATCACTAACCTTATACTGTTGCTTGCCAACCTCGCCTGAGCGCTCTGGAGTGCCATGGCATTTCACCGAGCAGTTGGTGGGCGCGCACTGGGTGCGCCCAGAGCGCGCCAACTGCAGCCACACATCCGAAACTGCCACGTCGCGTCCCTGGTTTCGCCACTCACTGTAGAGCCACGCCACACACTCTCCCTCTCTCCAGAACACGCCAACCAGCCCATCGCCACGCCTCCGACAGGCCAAGAGCTAGCCGCCACGGCCGCCCGACACTGCGCCCTGCCACGGTCGGCACCGCCGAGCCACCAATGCTCGCTAGCTGCCCCCTGGAGTGGCTCAAGCTCATCCACAGCCTCGTCCTCTAGCGCGCGTCGCCGCCACGTCGCCCTATCTACAGAACGGCGGTCGCCGGCAAGCTTATCCACGGCCGCCGCGAACCGACTCGGATGTGCTATAAAAGGAGGCCCCCGAGCTCCTCCGTGCACGGAGGCAGCCTCACAACATCCTTCTCGTGCCCCCTTAGCCGTCAATCAAAGAGAGAAAGTCGTCTTCTTCCTCTCCGGCAACTCCTGCCGCCGCCACTGCCCCGGCCATTCCGGCGCCACCAGGACCTCCTCCTCTCCACTTTGACCGAGCTTAACTTTTTAAATACAACTCCAAATGAGTTGATTCTTTTTCCTACCTCTCTCAAATTTTGTCTAATTTATTTTAAGATTTATTTCAAAAAAATTCAGACAACTTTTTGGTACTGTTTTTGACACTATATATTGATTCAAAAATATTTTAAATAGGATTTTGGAGAGAGGAGAAAGCTTTCAAAAGTTTTGGAGTGCACCCTGCCTTTCCACACATTGAAGGCAAGCATTCTGAACCCTGGCATAGTATTTTTGCATGCTTTGTTTGACAAGATCATGACACCACCCCAATACGTGGAACTCGTTATTTTATGTGGTGATGTGATCGTTTGCATGAATGTTTGTTGAGAATTTCCTTTCTGTTGGAAATGGACATGCTTGTAATGATGATCATCCTCGTATGCCTTTCGTGCCTACTGGAAGGAAAACGGGTGTGTCCCTAGTTCCTCGTCGAGACGAGTGTGTCCGGCATGGCATGAGGGGTATGATGAGTGGTGAATCTGTCTGTTGGATGAAATATATTCGTTATGCTAATCATGCAGGGAATACTTAAAACCTCCTGAGTCGACGATAGATCGTGTCTTGTTCCAGTAAACCCCATACTTGTTTCGTACTACCACTCGTGTCTACAACAAGTAGAGTACGGTTCAGTAAGTTGTCAACCTCTTTCTAGCACACACCGTACAGAGAGGCCATGGTGGAAGATACCGGTTGTAGCTGGTAGGCAGGCCACCTGGTCCGGGGGCATGGGTGTTACCGGTTGAGACCGAGAGGGGAGGCCACCCCTTAGAGCGCGCAATATAAATTTGATCCCATGCTACGCGAGGTTGTAGCCTCCCCACTTAGAGTTTGCTTGACAGGTTTCTTGGGTGATTCCAGACACGTGTGAGTTAAGCTGGTGTGTGCAAGTTAGGGTGTTTTCAACAAAAAGGCCGTAGACGAAATTAGTCCCGATGGACTAAAGGAATCCGTTACTCGTGGGTAAAGAGTACACCCTCTGCAGAGATTAAACCTATTCGAATAGCCATGTCCATGGTTAAGGACTACAGTCTAGGATGGGTCAAGTGTCGGTCTTAGTGTCGGTCTTCGGAGGTGAAACTGTTAAACCAGAACTGGAATCACGACTTGTGACATGTGAAAATTATGATAATTATTTTGTTGTGGACTAACCTGTGATTTATTGGCATTATCGAATCTCCCTGGGATGGTTTTACCTCCTGGGTATACACTGTGATTATTTATAAGCCCTTTATGTGGTGTCGCTCAGAACCCCGACTGTGGCATGCTTGTTATTTCTTTTATAATCCCTTTATGTGGTGTCGTTGAGACGCCCGACTGTGGCATTTCTTTTATAAGCCCTTTATGTGGTGTGGCTGAGACGCCCAACTATGGCATTTATTCTATAAGCCCTTTATGTGGTGTCGCTAAGACGCCCGACTGTGGCATTTCTTTTATAAACCCTTTATGTGGTGTCGCTCAGACGCCCGACTGAGGTATTTCTCTTTATTTACTGACCTTTCGAGGCGTCGCTTCAGACACCTGATCGGTGCCTTTTATTATTAATATGTTATTGCATTTTCATAAATAACCTGCTTACATGCATCAGAGATTTATTTACCTTTTGTGACTGACGTCATGAGCATAAATATTTCGGAACATCGTTGTTATATTATACCCGTGTTCATAATGTTTGCAAGTACATTCAAAGTACTCACTGGCTTGTCCCTGGCTATTGTCTTGGCCAGATTTCTTGCACGGAGAGGAGCGGCCTTGATGACAGCCCCGGAACCCACGCAATGGTGATAGCAGCCTCGCGAAGATAGGAGTTAACCTGGTCAGCTGTTCCCATGGGAAATGGAGTCCCATAGACACTGATGATTCACAGACTGCTTCCGCCATCAACCACTAGAAACCATTTGTTGTACTCACAGACCAGAATGGTCTTGTACTACATATTTTGTGTTTTGCTTGGAATTTCTATGTCAAGTTGATGCCTCATCAGCTAACAGTAATCCTGGGGCTGATGAGCACAAGGGCCATTTTCTGGGAATTAATACCCGGAAAATCGGTCGCCACAAACTTCGTATCAGAGCCAGGCTGACCATTGGCTAATCCTATCTTAGCCAGGTCAAAAAAAACTTAGGCAAACCAACCCACCAAACCTTAACCAAACCCCAGCCAAGCTTCTCATGCAAGATAGCCACACAGTGACCACGACACTTTTGGCAGTCGGTGCCCAACATATCAACCTGGCCTGTCGATCATGCGCTAGTGACCAGCACCCAAGATGTCTCCTTCACAAGCGTGTGAAGGAAGACTCCGTCCCCTTTTTCTATAAAAATGGCACGCTAGCCTCAACGCTAGCACAGCACAGCCTCTACCCCAAACCGATCCATAATGCCTGGCCCCATAGTGCACAATGAGACCACAGCAATCAACCTTGGAGGTTTTGTGACCATACTCGCAAACCTCACCCGTCGTGCCTATGCGTTAGAAGAGCCCCCAGAATATATTGTGTACCAAGGACCCATGGGCGGTGAAAGCCGTCAATTCTGGGCCACTGTGCACATCTATGGTAGGGGTCTATCTCCAGAACGCCCCTACAGGTTCACCGGAAGGACAACTTCCTTCGAGCCACAAGCCATCCAGCTAGCTGCTCGAGAGGCTATAGTTCAACTCCGGCAGTTGTCACCCAGAGTTCACTGTCGCTTGTTCTACTACTACCCCAGACGCGAAGGGTATGGTAGACCACCCCAAGTTGCCAACGGAGATCACGGGACAGATCCTGCATTATTGCACCTAGTGCGCTATGTAGGTGCACTAGAGGCACTATTCGATCAAATCACCATTGATCTAATCGCAGCTCGTGGAGAGCTGGTTC
This sequence comes from Triticum dicoccoides, assembly GCF_002162155.2. NCBI lineage: Eukaryota > Viridiplantae > Streptophyta > Magnoliopsida > Poales > Poaceae > Triticum > Triticum dicoccoides. The sequence continues at coordinate 233,348,160 of NC_041387.1, read as the reverse complement.
GTCGGGCCTCAGCAAGAGGAGAAGACGAGCCCGACGCCGACAACCCAGTCGTGCTATTCGGACAACCAATCGAGACCTTAAGATCAGCCCCAGCCGTCAACCGAGATGCTTTGATGACCCCAGAAGTGCTTCGTCGCCTTTTGGGAGCACACTCCAACGGGATTGTGGCTAACAATCCCCGCGATGGTCATCATCGCTACCCCAACCCTGCAGTTCCTCCACCATCTCCGGATAATTCCAACGGTGAGAACTGTGGAGAAGCCTCGACATCCACAAGGCAGGCCCGTTTGGACATAAACGAGGTAGACTAAGTCACCCGAGTAGTGCCGAATCTCAGTGTATCCTCGCCTTGTAATCGTGTGACCTTGTGAATTATCGCAGCCTGTTGTTATGCCCCTGTTTTAGATAGTAACCTTGCATAAATATGTCAGCACACAATTGCATATTTCTTCCAAGCACAACTACCAAGACCACCCCGACAACCCCCAAAGTGATACGTCACTTTAGTGAGGTATGTATCTGTGACTTCGACCTCGACCCTTGGAGTTAAGCTGGCAAATTTATTACCTTTCACCATGGTAAAATGACCCAGCTCTAGTGCTATAAAAAGGCCACCTCGTGACCTTGCCAAGCAAACCTCACCTTGTGCACCGTTTCCTGCCATGCCGAGCCCTAGTATTTATCTGAGAACCCCAGATGCAACCCCAGGTAGCTTTGTCAAAATATTGTGGGACTTTACCTGCAGTACCATGGGTTCTACCCAGCCACCCCAGTACGAGCTGTTCAAATCGAGAATCACACCTTCCACCTCGAAATATTGGGCAACAGTACACATCCCTCCCGTAGACTCCAACCAAAATCCAACGGAAGTCTCCTTTGGGGGGAAATCAATGCCAACCCCACATATGGCCATAGAAGCTGCTGCTTGCGAAGCACTCGCTCGCCTTCGATTCGCGGAACCCTATGCCAGTGAACGAGGGTATTATTACGTTTCGAGCCGTGCAGCACCCGGAGAAGTAACATCTTTTCCCCATAGACGGATTGAGAGAGACCCAGTACTGGCCAACCTGGTCCAGTACGTCATCGCTCAACAAAGTTTGACCCGGCGAGTAATGGGTTACCTCCAGAGTCTCGCGGACTTAAATCCTCAGATCGCCATCGGCAGACCACTGAGACCAGACTAAGAGAGACACATTCATCGTCTGATCAATCCGCTTTCCCGATAGAAGAGGAGTGCGTTCCAGTTCCAAAGATATTTTCTCGGGACCCCGTCCAGATACCATTTGCATTATAGACGTCGCTGCTATGTTTATTCTTGCAGCTTTTACTTATGTGTTGTAACTTATGAGTGGTACCCCGAGTTTGTGCGGCGAGTAAATTATTTAGTTTCTATTAATGTGAGTAGTTCTGTTGCTGTTTGACTGTATTATATTATTGTTCTCTCGTGAAAATCATGGAGTAAGATCTCTTTTCCCTGAGTTGCTGCATCATATATCTTCTCACGCCGTGGATTACTTTATTTCACACAGCACCACGGCAGCAGACTCACCTCCGCTCGAACACAAACCATGCTTGCAAAGACACGTAACCGTGGGGTATTTGTTTTTCAAAACCGCTCTTAACAAATCTCGAGGACGAGATTTTTCTTAAGGGGGGTAGTGTTGTGACACCCCAAAATTTGTTACCTGGTTTTGTTAAATATTTTCCAGGAAATTAATTTTTTTATTTTCTGGGATCCCTTTTGATTTTTGGACCTTTTTTCTCTCTTGTTGTTATGGAGTTTTCCCCAAAAAGAAAACCTTTCAAATATGTTATTGGGCTTGTTTAACCTCTCAAGAAAAACTTTTCTTTTATTAGTAGAACTAATTACAGAATTAATTTGCTTGATCTTTATTTTCTTGAAAAATGGTTTTCCAAGGTTATATGGCCATATTTGAACTACAACCATTTGATAAATTCACTAAAAATTCCATTCAAAATTTGGAGATGTCAAGTGATGTTTTAAAATCACTTTTATGCAAAAATATCTTTTATTCATGAAATATTTTGAACTCCACACCCAATTTTCTTCTCTGGTCCAGTGGGCAATTTTGCACTACAACCCATTTAAATATTTCTTTCTAGCTTCCACCAAAATTATGGGATGTTCGTAGCAGCATATGTTTCAACTTTATGCAAAAACCCAGTGTTGTTCTTTGAAAATTTTGAGTAAATCAACCTCATCTTCATTCTGGTCCAACATGATGGTTTGTATAGCATCCATATTCTTGCTTGCTCTTTGGCCCTTGATTCTTTCCCCTGCTTGTAGACCACCCTACAAAACCCCTATGTCCAGGAGCATGCAACCATTGGAATACTTTTGGTCCATGAGATGATGCCATTTACCTCCTGTCCAGAATTGAAGTTCTGCAAATCTTGCACTAACAAGTTTGTGCTTTTCACTAACTAACCTCACCACCATCTTATGCATCTAATGAGACCACCATCTGGAAGTTTTTACCACTCCAAGAAATGCCTAGGTGCCTGTGGCATTTTGTCAAAAACCTTGAGAGCATGGACAGATTTGGCATGAGTTTTTATTTGCACTATGAACTTGATCTCCTGACCAAACCACCTTGTCCCTTGATCTTCCCTCTATCACTAACCTTATCCTGTTGCTTGCCAACCTTGCCTGAGCGCTCTGGAGTGCCATGGCATTTCACCGAGCAGTTGGTGGGCGTGCACTGGGCGCGCCCAGAGCGCGCCAACTGCAGCCACACATCCGAAACCGCCGCGTCGCGCCCCTGGTTTTGCCACTCACTGTAGAGCCACACCACACACTCTCCCTCTCTCCAGAACACGCCAACCAGCCCCTCGCCACACCTCTGACAGGCAAAGAGCTAGCCGGCACGGCCTCCAGACAGTGTGCCCTACCACGGTCGGCACCGCCGAGCCACCAGCGCTCGCCAGCTGCCCCCTGGAGCGGCTCAAGCTCATCCACAGCCTCGTCCGCTAGTGCACGTCGCCGCCATGTCGCCCTATCTATAGAACGACGGTCGCCAGCAAGCTTATCCACGGCTGTCGCGAACCGACTCGGAGGTGCTATAAAAGGAGGCCCCCGAGCTCCTCCGTGCACGGAGGCAGCCTCACACCATCCTTCTCGTGCCCCCTTAGCCGTCAATCAAAGAGAGAAAGACGTCTTCTTCCTCTCCGGCAACTCCTGCCGCCGCCACTGCCCCGGCCATTCCGGCGCCACCAGGACCTCCCCCTCTCCCATCTCTCCACCAGAAGCTCTCTCTTCCTCCCGTGAACCCTTCCCCCTGCTCGATTTTGATCGGGAACCACCACAGCCCCAAAACCACTTTGCTCCCGAATGCCTCCACCGCCGCGAAGCTCGCCGCCGGCAGCTCACTCTGTCCCCATCACTCCCTTGACCACCGGAAGAACCGCCCTAGTCTTGTGGATCCATCCCCACCCTCGGGGGCCCGCGAGGAGCCGCCTAATGCCGGCGACGATCGCCGGAGCCGCCGCCTCTATTCGGCCAGAGGAAGAGGAGGGAGGGCGACTGGTCAAACCTGACCAGTGGGCCAGACAGGCCCACTGTCAGTGACCCAGCCCGGCCACCACGTGTATTAAGTGGAGGCGCATTCTCAAAGTACGTCTTCGACGTGTGCGTATATTCGAAATGTTTTTTTTCTTTTTCTGTTTTATTTTAAAAACAGTTTTTGACCAAAACTTTGACCGAGCTTAACTTTTTAAATACAACTCCAAATGAGTTGATTCTTTTTCCTACCTCTCTCAAATTTTGTCTAGTTTATTTTAAGATTTATTTCAAAAAAATTCAGACAACTTTTTGGTACTGTTTTTGAAACTATATATTGATTCAAACATATTTTAAATAGGATTTTGGAGAGAGGAGAAAGCTTTCAAAAGTTTTGGAGTGCACCCTGCCTTTCCACACATTGAAGGCAAGCATTCTGAACCCTGGCATAGTATTTTTGCATGCATTGTTTGACACGATCATGACACCACCCCAGTACGTGGAACTCGTTATTTTATGTGGTGATGTGATTGTTTGCATGAATGTTTGTTGAAAATTTCCTTGCTGTTGGAAATGGACATGCTTGTAATGATGATCATCCTCGTATGCCTTTCGTGCCTACCGGAAGGAAAACAGGAAAGTATCTGTCTTGGGTAGATCGGAGCTTGTCCCTAGTTCCTCGTCGAGACGAGTGTGTCCGGCGTGGAATGAGGGGTATGATGAGTGGTGACTCTGTCTGTTGGATGAAATATATTCGTTATGCTGATCATGCAGGGAATACTTAAAACCTCCCAAGTCGACCATAGATCGAGTCTTGTTCCAGTAACCCCCATACTTGTTTCGTACTACCATTCGTCTCTACAACAAGTAGAGTACAGTTTAGTAAGTTGTCAACCTCTTTCTAGCACACACCAAAGAAAGAGGCCATGGTGGAAGATACCGGTTGTAGCTGGTAGGCACGCCACCTGGTCCAGGGGCATGGGTGTTACCGGTTGAGACCGAGAGGGGAGGCCACCCCTTAGAGCATGCAATACAAATTTGATCCCATGCTACGCGAGGTTGTAGCCTTCCCACTTAGAGTTTGCTTAACAGGTGTCGTGGGTGATTCCAGACACGTGTGAGTTAAGCTGGTGTGTGCAAGTTAGGGTGTTTTCAACAAAAAGGCCGTAGACGGAATTAGCCCCGATGGACTAAAGGAATCCGTTACTCGTGGGTAAACAGTACACCCTCTGCAGAGATTAAACCTATTCGAATAGCCGTGTCCATGGTTAAGGACTAAAGTCTGGGATGGGTCAAGTGTCGGTCTTAGTGTCGGTCTTTGGAGGTGAAACTGTTAAACCAGAACTGGAATCACGACTAGTGACATGTGAAAATTATGATTATTATTTTGTTGTGGACTAACCCGTGTTTTATTGGCATTATCGAATATCCCTGGGATGGTTTTACCTCCTGGGTATACACTGTGATTATTTATAAGCCCTTTATTTGGTGTCTCTCAGACGCCCGACTGTGGCATGCTTGTTATTTCTTTTATAAGCCCTTTATGTGGTGTCGCTGAGACGCCCGACTGTGGCATTTCTTTTATAAGCCCTTTATGTGGTGTCGCTAAGACGCCCGACTGTGGCATTTATTCTATAAGCCCTTTATGTGGTGTCGCTAAGACGCCCGACTGTGGCATTTCTTTTATAAGCCCTTTATGTGCTGTCGCTCAGACGCCCGACTGAGGTATTTCTCTTTATTTACTGACCTTTCAAGGCGTCGCTTCAGACACCCGATCGGTGCCTTTTATTATTAATATGTTATTGCATTTTCATAAATAACCTGCTTACATGCATTAGAGATTTATTTACCTTTCGTGACTGACATCATGAGCATAAATATTTTGGAACATCGTTGTTATATTATACCCGTGTTCATAATGTTTGCGAGTACATTCAAAGTACTCACTGGCTTGTCCCTGGCTATTGTCTTGGCCAGATTTCTTGCACGGAGAGGAGCGACCTTGATGACAGCCCCGGAACCCATGCAATGGTGATAGCAGCCTCGCGAAGATAGGAGTTAACCTGGTCAGTTGTTCCCATGGGAAATGGAGTCCCATAGACACTGATGATTCACAGACCGCTGCCGCCATCAACCACTAGAAACCATTTGTTGTACTCACAGACCAGAATGGTCTTGTACTACATATTTTGTGTTTTTCTTGGAATTTCTGTGTCAAGTTGGTGCCTCATCAGCTAACAGTAATCCTGGGGCTGATGAGCACAAGGGCCATTTTCTGGGAATTAATACCCGGAAAACCGGTCGCCACATCAAGTGCGTGTGAAGGAGAATGAGTAAGTGTGCAAAAAGAGTATGTGTGTGAAAGAGAAAGTGACAACAAACGATAAATTAGAGAGAGAGTGTGTTTTTTCATTTCTTATGCGAACATATCACGCATGCATCTCCGAGATAGAAAAGCAAGGCGAGGAGATACACGAAGATAGCTAGTGTGTGATTGTTTGCAACAGAGAGAGACACCCCTGTAGCACATGTCCAATAGAGGTGTCACCAACAAGGAACAAAGGTCGAGAGGGACACATGGAGGACATGGACGCATGGGGAGGGAGAGAGGGTGTGTTTGTGATAGAGAGATCCCCTCGAGATCGTGAGGGGACTATATGGGTGGGAGATCGAGGGAGGTGCATGCACGATAGAAAGATGCCCCGAGAGAAATCAAGATAGACCATGCCCATGTTTGTGATGGAGACTAAGATTAGCTAGTCATATACATATAGGGGGGACTGCGCATGCCTACAATTGAGTGAGAGACCATCATACTTGGCTAGCTAGGCATGAGATTGTGTGTGTCTGCGTGTGAGATGGAGAGAACGAGGGAGAGAGATAGAGTTTTAGATGGGCCTATCGAGTGCGAGTGGGATATGTATGTGTATGTGTGACCCAGGTGGATGGAGAGTTTGAGAGAGGGGGGAGAGCTCCGAGACGACAGAGTGGTGCGTGAGAGAGTTATGGGCAACGAGCAAAGGAAGTTGTGTGCGTACGATGAGTGCACCCAAGATATCTAGCTTGGACTAGCTAGAGTATCATACATAGTGTGCGAGAGAGACCTATAGATGGTGTATATATGCATGCGAACTAGAAATATCCCCCCCCCACACACACAAAGAGAGAGAGAGAGAGAGAGAGAGAGAGAGAGAGAGAGAGATGGAGAGAAAGGGAGAGGGACCAGCAAGGTTTTTGTGTCGGATGC
>NC_041387.1:233308631-233341252 GCF_002162155.2 Triticum dicoccoides | reverse complement strand
GAGAGAGAGAGAGAGAGAACAGGAGTCCGGGAGAGGGGGAGGTCGTGTTTTATGCATCAAATACTGATATAAACCATGTTTCGATATAAACTTGCATTCAAATATTTAAATTGGAGAACATGTTGTCTGCAATCCACACATGAACGGACATATGCGTATATCAAACAAGTTCATTAATTTGACTTTCAACATGTTCATGGAGTACTATAATATTTTACAAGATGCTACTCGATTGAGGTGTTCAATTTTGGATTTAGTTCACTATTTTGACCTAGTGAACGAGCTATTTCATTGAATCGAGATATTTCATTTTGGGTTTGATTCGCGTTTTTGAGTGGGTCAACTATTTGTCATATTGTAAATCGCTAGCAACAAGCATGTAAAAACACATTACTCCCGAGCATCATCGCTCCATCTAAAAAAGAAGTGGCAAGCTAATATTTCAAAATTTGATTCGAATCGACTTGGTAAGGTAGACGTGGATGCTCATTCTCCCAAAATTTGAACGAACCGTTAAACATCCTCTGCTCGGTGGAATTCGCCCGAGAAAATAAATGGGAGACGTGAAATTACTGTCCTATGTGGGACAAGCATCAATTGGCCCGTTGTACATCGAGGGTAGGTTCGTAACTTCATCCAAGCACGCCTTCTCCTTGGCCGAAATGACATGTGCCGAATAATTCATAAACCATGGTCGGCAAAACACACTCTCCTCGCCCGAAATAGCTCGTGCCCAGTATTTCAAAACACGCTCTCCTCGCCCAAAATTGCTCGCGCCCACTATAGTTCAAAACACGCCCTCCTCGCCCAAAATCGATCCTGCCCACTATTTGGGGAGAAGCAAAGTTACTCTACTATCCCCGACCCTCAGTACACAGACCCGAGCCGAGAAGCCTAAAGGCAGCGGTAGAATTGTAACTCCCCCTCACATTTCAAACAAATGCGTCCGTAAGACATGGTTCCACTCCCCTCCCAATTCCCCCCTCCCCCTCCCCCCCATTCATACCTCGTGCGCGCAAAATCACCTTCTCCCAGGAAGCTCCCTTCTCCTGAGCCGTGAAACCTCAGCCCCTCCTCCATGGTGCCCCCACCGCACCAATTTCCCAGCCTCCCTCCTCCCTAATGTCGGAGACGCTGTCCATTTTCCGTCGTCCACTGGGTCGTGTGCCTCTTACTCCGTGCTGCTGGAGCTGCCTCGATGACGGCCGTATGAACCGTACCGGAGCCGATTCACCCCTGCCTTTGTTCACGGCGCCGGAGCGACTCCAACTTCGGATCCGTCCAGAGTCCCAGCGCTGCTTCCCTGTAGCTGTCGACCGTCGCGACATTGTTGTTTCCCTGCCGTCGGTCGCCACCGCAACCGCGCCGGCCTCACCGACTCGGCAGCTGGACCTGCGTACTTCACCAAGCCGCCAGATAGGTCGCACCCTCATCTGAAATCACTTTATTTAGGCATCAGTTGTCTGAATTTTTATTCTGGGCCAATCGATTACCAATGGGAAGCAGCACCCCTCAAGTCGACGGAGCTCCTAGGCTACTGGTTGGCTGGTGTCTAACGTAAGGGTGCGGGGCCGCAAGTTCGCCGTGGAAGCAGCGCTTAGATGGCTATCTTTTAGAGTTGCGTGGGTTGAAGGTACTGCCGCCACCGGATCTGGATGACAGGGAGTCTTTGTGGATTGGCCCGGGGGCGGCTGATACATCTCCAACGTATCTACTTTTCCAAACACTTTTGCCCTTGTTTTGGACTCTAACTTGCATGATTTGAATGAAACTAACCCGGACTGACGCTGTTTTTATCAGAACTGCCATGATGTTGTTTTATGTGTAGAAAAGAAAAGTTCTCGGAATGTCCTGAAAATCCATGGAGGCACTTTTGGAATTAATAAGAATTATTGGACGAAAGAAATACACCAAGGGGCCCACACCCTGTCCACGAGACAGGGGGCGCGCCCCCTCTCCCTGGGCGTGCTCCCCTATCTTGTGGGCCCCCTGGACCTCCACCGACCTCAACTCCAACTGCATATATTCACGTTCGGGGAGAAAAAATCAGAGAGAAAGTTTCATCGCGTTTTACGACACAGAGCCGCCGCCAAGCCCTAATCTCTCTCGGGAGGGCTCCGTTCAGGGCTCCGAAGAGGGGGATTCGTCGCCGTCGTCATCATCAACCATACTCCATCACCAATTTCATAATGCTCACCACCGTGCATGAGTAATTCCATCGTATGCTTGCTGGACGGTGATGGGTTGGATGAGATTTACCATGTAATCAAGTTAGTTTTGTTAGGGTTTGAACCCTAGTATCCACTATGTTCTGAGATTGATGTTGCTATGACTTTGCTATGCTTAATGCTTGTTACTAGGGCCCGAGTGCCATGATTTCAGATCTGAACCTATTATGTTTTCATGAATATATGTGCGTTCTTGATCCTATCTTGCAAGTCTATAGTCACCTATTATGTGTTATGATCCGACAACCCCGAAGTGACAATAATTGGGATACTTCTCGGTGATGACCGTAGTTTGAGGAGTTCATGTATTCACTATGTCCTAATGCTTTGTTCCGGTTCTCTATTAAATGGAGGCCTTAATATACCTTAGTTTCCGCTAGGACCCCGCTGCCACGGGAGGGTAGGACAAAAGGTGTTATGCAAGTTCTTTTCCATAAGCACGTATGACTATTTACGGAATACATGCCTACATTGCATTGATGAACTGGAGCTAGTTCTGTGTCATCTTATGTTATAGCTATTACATGAGGAATCGCATCCGGCATAATTATCCAACACTGATCCATTGCCTACAAGCTTTTCATATATTGTTCTTCGCTTATTTACTTTTCTGTTGCTACTGTTACAACTACTACAAAAACCCAAAAACTATTATCTTTATTGTTGCTACTGTTACCTTTATTATCATACTATTTTTCTACTAAATACTTTGCTGCAGATACTAAGTTATCCAGGTGTGGTTGAATTGACAACTCAACTGCTAATACTCAAGAATATTCTTTGGCTCCCCTTGTGTCGAATCAATAAATTTGGGTTCAATACTTTACCCTCGAAAGCTGTTGCGATCCCCTACACTTGTGGGTTATCAACACTAATTTCTGGCGCCGTTGCCGGGGAGCATAGCTCTATTCTTTGATTCACTTGGGATTTATATCTGTTGATCTATATGAAGAACTTGAAAGATGACAGAACTATGATTTTGCCCTCAACTACGAGGGGAGGTAAGGAACTGCCATCTAGCTCTGCACTAGATTCTCCTTCCATTATTAGTAAGCTTGCGACACCTAAACCTGCTACTGCTATGAATTCTGATATGTCGCATGCTATTGATGATGCCACTTCTGTTATGCATTATGAAACTACTTTTGTGCGTGATACTCCTTTGCCATTAGGTGAATTTCTTGATGAACAACTTGCTAGAGTTAGGGGGAATGAAATTATTGAAGATGCTATTATTGATGATAGTGATGATGAAAATTCTCCCAATGATTATGAACTACTTGTTGTTCCTGAGGGTTATGTTATGAATGAAGAAGCTGCTAGAGCTATCTTTGCTTGCAATGATAGATATGATCTTAAGAAATTATTAGCTAAATGGAAGCAGCAGTCTCTTAATGCTAGAATGAAACCTGACCCTGCTTTTGCTACTTCACCTATCTGTGTTACTGATAAGGATTGTGAATTCTCTGTTGATCCTGAGATTATTACTTTGGTTCAATCTGATCCTTTTTATGGCCTTGAATTTGAAACTGTTGTGGCACATGCCTTTCCTACTAAACCACCTAAGTCAAAGGATGATGAGGATTTTGAGCGCTTTGCTAAAATGATTAGACCTATTTTTTTACGTATGCACTTAACTGATATGCTGAAAGTAAATCCTTATGCTAAGTATATGATGGATATCATCACAAATAAAAGAAAGATACCGGAAGCTGAAATTTCCACCATGCTTGCTAATTACACTTTTAAGGGTGGAATACCAAAGAAACTTGGAGATCCGGGTGTACCACCTATACCATGCTCTATTAAAAGAAATTATGTTAGAACTGCTTTATGTGATCTTGGAGCCGGTGTTAGTGTTATGTCTCTCTCTTTATATAGTAGACTTGAATTGAATAAGTTGACACCTACTGAAATATTTGCAAATGGCTGCTAAATCAACTGCTATACCTTTCGGTATTTGCGAGGATGTGCCTGTTGTGGTTGCAAATGTCACTATCTTAACGGACTTTGTTATTCTTGATATTCCTGAGGACGATAGTAAGTCTATTATCCTTGGTGGACCTTTTCTTAATACTGCATGGGCTGTTATTGATTGCAACAAAGGCAATGTCACTTTTTATGTTAATGGTAATGAGCATACGGTACACTTTCCGAGGAAACAATCTCAAGTTCATAGCATCAATTCTATTGGAAAAGTTCCAATTATTATTATTGGAGGTTTTGAATTTCCTCTCCCTACTATCAAGAAAAAGTATGATATTCTTATTGTTGGGGATTTTCATATCCCCGTTGAGGTAACTTAGTGTTATTCGAAATTTCTCCGGTTCCGTGTTATTCAGAATGAGTTTGTTAACAAGACTTGATCAACCTTGTTAGTGGATTCATTTTGATGATCATGAGATGGATGAAACTAGAAGACACAACCTTCTGTACCCACTTTTTACTTTCTGTTATTTAGAATAAATAAAGGAAAATTAGTATTATCCGTCTGTTTTCTGAATTATACATGCATTAAAAAATATCCCGAAAATAAAAGTGCTCCAAATGCCCTGCAAATTTAGTATGATTTTTTATGGAATATTTGAGGATTTTAGGCACTGAAAATACTGCAGGAGGGGCAAGCACCAGGCCACGAGAGTGGAGGGCACGCCCACCCCACCTGGGCGCGCCCCTGTCTCGTGGGCCCCTGGTGGCCCCCCTCCACTTATGCCAGCACCCACACACTTCATCTTCTACCCAAAAACATCCCCATCCAGCTCAAGCACGAGTTCTAGCTCATTTTAGTGCGATTTTCGATCTCCTTGCTCAAAGCTCCATTCACAAAACTGCTTTGGGAGATTGTTGCTTGGTATGTGACTCCTCCATTGGTCCAATTAGTTTTTGTTCTAGTGCTTTATTCATTGCAAATTTTTGCTTCATAGGTGACCATGTTCTTGAGCTTAAATGTTAAATTTATGAGGTCCCAAGCAATTCTAATGCATGATATAGGCTCTAGGCATTTGTAGGAGTAGTTGCTACCAATCATGTTTTGTTTTATTCACTTTTATTTTGAAGTTACTAAAATTTCAGAAATTTTCAGAAAATGTTAAGGAAGTTATTGAGGGGCTCTTCTAGCCAAAGCTCTCAGGAAAAACAAGCCAAAGAGAAGGAAATAAGCCAAGTATAATCTTCCTCGCTTAGCGGAAGTGCGGTCGTGTGAATGGCCATGCAATGACTTCTTGAAAGAAGCTGGAATTCATGAAGATTTTTATTCTTTGATTGACACAGCAGGCCTCCCCGGTTTCATCAATGACCGGATCGATCAGTATCTCTTACTCACCAATACTTTCGTGCAAAACTTTTATTATTATCCTAAGAAGTCACCGCCTGCAGTATCATTTCATTTATATGATGAATTTAAAGAAATGTCTTTACGTAATTTTTGCGTGGTATGTAGGATACCTTTTTTTGACTGTACACAGTAGGGCAAAAACCCACTGCAATTTTTTTAAATTATATAATAAAAGAGTTCAAACATACAAGGCTTGAGATAAGCCCAGAAGAAAATAAAACTAGTCTAATAAGTCCAACTAAGAAAAACAGTAAAAAAATTACTGGACAAGACTGTCCAACCATGAAATGAAAGAAGATGAAAACTTCTCCTTAATTCTGAATTTGAGAGGTGTAGTTCTAAGAGGAAGATGAATTTCCATCTTTCAATGCTGGTGGGAATGTTATTGAAAATCTTATCATTCCTGATTATCCAAATGGCCCATGAGGCAATGATAATGATCTCCATAGAAAAAGGTTGGCCCTTAAGTCTGGAATGGCTTCCATGATGGTTAGATTTCTTTGTCTGTTAGGGCATAGGATATCCCAGCAAGCAGAAGCAAAAGGGCAAGTCCAAAACAGGTGTTGTAAAGTTTCTTCCTGCTGACAGTTGAGAGTACCACAATTTGTCAAGATGAAAAGTTTTCCTTCTTAGTAGATTCCTGATATTGAGTCTATCATGCAGAAATCTCCAAAAGAAGACCTTGTGTTTTGGCTGAGCGGAACTTTTCCAAATCCAGTTGAACTGAGCTGGTACAATTTTTACACCTATCAAAATTTTGTATGCTTTAGCCACAGAAAAAGTATCATTTCCCCACATATAACTCCAAGAGTCCAGGTGCTCAGTAAATGCAGATCTCCTTAAGGTGTCACAAATCTCTTCCATTAGCTCAAGTCCAGAAAAGCTTCCTGAGTAAGTGGTAGGTGAAATAAGTCTTCCAAGTATTCAAACAGAAGAACCTTTTGCACTGAAAAGTTTTGATCTCTGACAAAGGAGTAAAGATGAGGGAACAATTGATTTAGACAAGCAGAGTGCCAGAGGTCAGACCAAAATAGAGCAGATTTACCATCACCGATTGTACATCTGGCCATGGATTTGTAACTATCAATGAGCCTCCAATTACACTTCCACCAGAAGGATCCTTCCCATTTTTTGTTAGGGAACGTAGCAGAAATAAAAAAAAATCTATGCATCACCAAGATCAATCTATGAGGTAATCTAGCAACGAGGGGAAGGAGAGTGCATCTACATACCCTTGTAGATCGCTAAGTGGAAGCATTCAAGTGAACGAGGTTGATGGAGTCGTACTCGTCGTGATCCAAATCACCAATGATCCTAGTGCCGAACGGACGGCACCTCCACGTTCAACACACATGCAGCCTGGTGACGTCTCCCATGCCTTGATCCAACAAGGAGAGAGGGAGAGGTTGGGCAAGACTCCATCCAGCAGCAGCACGATGGCGTGGTGGTGGTGGAGGAGCGTTGCAATCCTTGCAGGGCTTCGCCAAGCACCGCGGGAGAAGAGGAGGACTTGGGAGAGGGGAAGGGCTGCGCCAGAACTTGGGTGCGGCTGCCCTCGCACACCTCCACTATTTATAGGTGGGGAGAGAGGGGGCCGCCCCCCTTAGATCCCATCTAGGGTTGGGGGCGGCGGCCAAGGGGGGGAGGAGTGCCTCCCAAGTCAAGTGGAGGCCCTCCCCTTTAGGGTTTCCCCTCTCCCATGCGCATGGGCCTTGGGGGGCTGGTTCCGCTGGCCCATTAAGGATAGGGCGCCCCCTTACAGCCCATGCTGCTGTATTGGACATGGTGGAACATTTTCCGGACCTCCGGACCCCTCCGGAGTCCTCTGGAACCTTCCGGAAGCTTCCCGGTACAATACCGGAAAAAATCGAACTTTTCCCGGAACCCAAACAACAACTTTCCATATATAAATCTTTACCTCCGGACCATTTTGGAACTCATCGTGACGTCCGGGATCTCATCCGGGATTCCGAATAACATTCGGTAACCACATACAAACTTCCTTTATAACCCTAGCATCATCGAACCTTAAGTGTGTAGACCCTACGGGTTCGGGAGACACGTAGACATGACCGAGACAACTCTCCGGCCAATAACCAACAGCAGGATCTGGATACCCATGTTGGCTCCCACATGTTCCACGATGATCTCATCGGATGAACCACGATGTCAAGGACACAATCAATCTCGTATACAATTCCCTTTGTTTAGTGGTATTGTACTTGCCTGAGATTCGATCGTCGGTATCCCGATACCTTGTTCAATCTCGTTACCAGTAAGTCTCTTTACTCATTCCGTAACACATCATCCCGTGATCAACCCCTTGGTCAGATTGTGCACATTATGATGATGTCCTACCGAGTGGGCCCAGAGATACCTCTCCGTCACACGGAGTGACAAACCCCAGTCTCGATTCGGGTCAACTGAACAGACACTTTCGGAGATACCCGTAGTGCACCTTTATAGCCACCTAGTTACGTTGTGACGTTTGGTACACCCAAAGCATCCCTACGGTATCCGGGAGTTGCACAATCTCATGGTCTAAGGAAATGATACTTGACATTAGAAAAGCTTTAGCATACTAACTACATGATCTTTGTGCTAGGCTTAGGATTGTGTCTTGTCCATCACATCATTCTCCTAATGATGTGATCCCATTATCAACAACATCCAATGTCCACGGTCAGGAAACCGTAACCATCTATTGATCAACGAGCTAGTCAACTAGAGGCTTACTAGGGACATGGTGTTGTCTATGCACCCACACATGTATCTGAGTTTCCTATCAATACAATTATAGCATGGATAATATCATGAACAAGGAAATATAATAATAACCAATTTATTATTGCCTCTAGGGCATATTTCCAACAGTCTCCCACTTGCACTAGAGTCAATAATCTAGTTCACATCACTATGTGATTGTAATGAATCAACACCCATGGGGTTTGATCATATCTCGCTTGTGAGAGAGGTTCTTAGTCAACTGGTCTGGACCTTTCAGATTCGTGTGTGCTTTACAAATATCTATGTCATCTCCTAGATGCAGCTACCACACTCTATTTGGAGCTATTCCAAATAACTGTTCTACTATACGATTCCGGTTTACAACTTAGTATAATACGGATTAGTGTCAAAGTTCGCATCAGCGTAACCCTTTACGACGAACTCTTTTACCACCTCCATAATCGAGAAAATTCCTTAGTCCACTAGTTACTAAGGATATGTTTGACCGCTGTCTTGTTATCCATTCCTGGATCACACTTGTATCCCTTGACTGACTCATGGCAAGGCACACTTTAGGTGCGATACACAGCATAACATACTGTGGAGCCTATGTCTAAGGCATAGGGGACGACATTCGTCCTTTCTGTCTTTTCTTCTGCCATGGTCGAGCTTTAAGTCTTAACTCCATACCTTACAACTCAGGCAAGAACTCCTTCTTTGACTGATCCATCTTGAACACCTTCAAGATCATGTCAAGGTATATGCTCATTTTAAAGTACCATTAAGCATTTTTGATCTATCCTCATAGATCTTGATGCTCAATGTTCAAGTAGCTTAATCCAGGTTTTCTATTCAAAAACACCTTTCAAATAACCCTATATGCTTTCTACAAATTCTACATCATTTCTGATCAACAATATGTCAACAACATATACTCATAAGAAATTCTATAGTGCTCCCACTCACTTCTTTGGAAATATAAGTTTCTCATAAACTTTGTATAAACCCAAAATCTTTGATCATATTATCAAAGTGTATATTCCAACTCCGAGATGCTTACTCCAGTCCATGGAAGGATCGCTGGAGCTAGCATACCTTTTAGCATCCTTAGGATCGACAAAACCTTTCCGATTCACATACAACCTTTCCTTATGAAGACTGGTAAGGAAACTCGTTTTGACATCCATCTGCCAGATTTCATAAATGCATCTAATGCTAACATGATTCCGACGGACTTAAGCATCGCTACGGATGAGAAGATCTCATCGTAATCAACTCCTTGAACTTGTGAAAAACTCTTCGCCACAAGTCGAGCTTCATAGACGATGATATTACCGTCCATGTACGTCTTCTTCTTAAAGATCCATTTATCTCAATGGCTTGCCGATCATCGGGCAAGTCCACCAAAGTCCATGCTTTGTTCTGATACATGGATCCTATCTCGGATTTCATGGCTTTTAACCATTTGTTGGAATATGGGCCCACCATCGCTTCTCCATAGCTCGTAGGTTCATTGTTGTCTAGCAACCTAACCTTCAAGACAGGATTATTGTACCACTCTGAAGTAGTACGCATCCTTGTCACCCTACGATGTACGGTAGTGACTTGATCCAAAACTTCATGATCACTATCATAAGCTTCTACTTCAATTGGTGTAGGCGCCACAGGAACAACTTCCTGTGCCCTGCTACACACTAGTTGAAGTGATGGTTCAATAACCTCATCAAGTCTCCACTATCGTCCCACTCAATTTTTGAGACAAACTTTTTCTCGAGAAAGGACCCGATTCAAGAAACAATCCCTATTGCTTTCGTATCAGAATTAGGAGGTATACCCAACTGTTTTGGGTGTCCTATGAAGATGGATTTTATCCGCTTTGGGTTCAAGCTTATCAACCTGAAACTTTTTCACATAAGTGTCGCAGCCCCAAACTTTTAAGAAACGACAACTTAGGTTTCTCCAAACCATAGTTCAAACGGTGTCGTCTCAACGGAATTACATGGTGCCCTATTAAAGTGAGTGCGGTTGTCTCTAATGCCTAACCCATGAACGATAGTGGTAATTTGATAAGAGACATCATGGTATGCACCATATCCAATAGGGTGCAACTATGATGTTCGGACACACCATCACACTATGGTGTTCCAGGCGGTATTAATTGTGAAACAATTTCCACAATGTCTTAATTGCGTGCCAAAGCTCGTAACTCAGATACTCATCTCTATGATCATATCATAGACATTTTATCCTCTTATCACGATGATCTTCAACTTCACTCTGAAATTTCTTGAACCATTCAATAATTCAGACTTCTCTTTCATCAAGTAAATATACTTAGTATCTACTCAAATCATCCGTGAAGTAAGAACACAACGATATCCACTGCATGCCTCAGCACTCATTGGACTGCACACATCAAAATGTGTTACTTCCAACAAGTTGCTTTCTTGTTCCATTTTACTGAAAACGAGGCTTTCAGTCATCTTGCCCATGTGGTATGATTTGCATGTCTCAAGTGATTCAAAATCAAGTGAGTCCAAATAGTCCATCTGCATGGAGTTTCTTCATGCGTATATACCAATAGACACGGTTCACATGTCTCAATCTTTTCAAAAACGAGTGGTCCAAAGATCCATCAACATGGAGCTTCTTCATGCATTTTATACCTATATGACTTACATGGTAGTGCCACAAGTAGGTGGTACTATCATTACTATCTTATATCTTTTGGCATGAACATGTGTATCACCACGATCGAGATTCAATAAACCATTCATTTTAGGTGCAAGACCATTGAAGGCATTACTCAAATAAACAGAGTAACCATTATTCTCCTTAAATGAATAACCGTATTGCGATAGACATAATCCAATCATGTCTATGCTTAATGCAAACACCAAATAACAATTATTTAGGTTTAACACCAATCTCGATGGTAGAGGGAGCGTGTGATGCTTGATCACATCAATATTGGAAAACACTTCCAACACATATCGTCAGCTCACCTTTAGCTAGTCTCCGTTTATTCTGTAGCTTTTATTTCGAGTTACTAACACTTAGCAACCGCACCGGTATCTAACACCATGGTGCTACTAGGAGTACTAGTAAAGTACACATTAACATAATGTATATCCAATATAATTCTATCGACCTTGCCAGCCTTCTCATCTACCAAGTATCTAGGGTAATTCTGCTCCAGTGGTTGTTCCCTTTATTACAGAAGCACTGAGTCTCGGGTTTGGGTTCAACCTTGGGTTTTCACTAGAGCAGCAACTGTTTTTGCCGTTTCACGAAGCATCCCTTCTTGCCCTTGCCCTTCTTGAAACTAGTGGTTTTACTAACCATTAACAATTGATGCTCCTACTTGACTTCTACTTTCGCGGTGTCAGACATCGCGAATACTTCAAGGATCATCATATCTATCCCTGATATGTTATAGTTCATCACGAAGCTCTAGTAGCTTGGTGGCAATGACTTTGGAGAAACATCACTATCTCATCTGGAAGATAAACTCCCACTCGATTAAAGTGATTGTTGTACTCAGACAATCTGAGCACAAGCTCAACGATTGAGCTTTTCTCCCTTAGTTTGTAGGCTAAGAAAATCGTCGGAGCTCACATACCTCTTAACGTGGGCACGAGCCTGAAATCCTAATTTCAGCCCTCGAAACATCTCATATGTTCCGCGACGTTTCGAAATCGTCTTTGGTGCCTCAACTCTAAACCGTTTAACTAAACTATCACGTAGTTATCAAAACGTGTATGTCAAATGTTTGCAACATCCACAGACGACGTTCGAGGTTCAGCACACCGAGCGGTGCATTAAGGACATAAGCCTTCTACGAAGCAACGAGGACAATCCTCAGTTCATGGACCCAGTCCGCATAATTGCTACTATCAATTTTCAACTATATTTTCTCTAGGAACATATCTAAACAGTGGAACTAAAGCACGAGCTTACAACATAATTTGCAAAGATCTTTTGATTATGTTCAGGATAATTAAGTTCATCTTATGAACTCCCACTCAGATAGACATCCCTCTAGTCATCTAAGTGATTACATGATCCGAGTCAACTAGGCCGTGTCGGATCATCACGTGAGACGGACTAGTCATCATCGGTGAACATCTTCATGTTGATCGTATCTACCATATGACTCATGCTCAACCTTTCGGTCTCTTGTGTTCCGAAGCCATGTCTGTACATGCTAGGCTCGTCAAGTCAACCTAAGTGTTTCGCGTGTGTAAATCTGGCTTACACCCATTGTATGTGAATGTTAGAATCTATCACACCTGATCATCACGTGGTGCTTCGAAACGACGAACTTTCGCAACGGTGCACGGTTAGGGGGAACACTTTCTTGAAATTTTAATGAGGGATCATCTTATTTACTACCGTCGTTCTAAGCAAATAAGATGTATAAACATGATAAACATCACATGCAATCAAATAGTGACATGATATGGCCAATATCATATTGCTCCTTTTGATCTCCATCTTCGGGGCTCCATGATCATCATCGTCACCGGCATGACACCATGATCTCCATCATCATGATCTCCATCATCGTGTCTCCCTGAAGTTGTCTCGCCAACTTATTACTTCTACTACTATGGCTACCGGTTAGCAATAAAGTAAAGTAATTACATGGCGTTGTTCAATGACACGCAGGTCATACAATAAATAAGGACAACTCCTATGGCTCCTGCTGGTTGTCATACTCATCGACATGCAAGTCATGATTCCTATTACAAGAACATGATCAATCTCATACATCACATATCATTCATCACATTCTTCTTGGCGTCATCTAATTGTTGTTTTCATGTTTTACCATGCAAAAACAAGTTAGACGTCCTCTAATTGTTGTTTGCATGTTTTATGTGGCTGCTATGGGTTTCTAGCAAGAACGTTTCTTACCTACGCAAAAACCACAACGTGATATGCCAATTGCTATTTACCCTTCATAAGGATCCTTTTCATAGAATCCGATCCGACTAAAGTGGGAGAGACTGGCACCCGCTAGCCACCTTATGCAACAAGTGCATGTCAGTCGGTGGAACCTTTTTCACGTAAGTGTACGTGTAAGGTCGGTCTGGGCCGCTTCATCCCACAATGCCGTCGAATCAAGATTGGACTATTAACGATAAGCATATTGAACAAAATCAACACCCACAACCACTTTGTATTCTACTCGTGCAAAGAATCTACGCATAGACATAGCTCATGATGCCCTGTAGGGGAACGTAGCAGAAATCAAAAAAAAATTCTACGCATCACCAAGATCAATCTATGGAGTAATCTAGCAGCGAGGGGAAGGAGAGTGCATCTACATACCCTTGTAGATCGCTAAGCGGAAGCGTTCAAGTGAACGGGGTTGATGGAGTCGTACTCGTCGTGATCCAAATCACCGATGATCCTAGTGCCGAACGGACGGCACCTCCGCGTTTAACACACATGCAGCCCGGTGACGTCTCCCATGCCTTGATCCAGCAAGGAGAGAGGGAGAGGTTGGGGAAGACTCCATCCAGCAGCAGCACGACGGCGTGGTGGTGGTGGAGGATCATGGCAATCCTGTAGGGCTTCCCCAAGCACCGCGGGATAGGAGGAGGACTTGGGAGAGGGGAAGCGCTACGCCAGAACTTGGGTGCGCTTGCCCTCGCACCCCTCCACTATTTATAGGTGGGGAGAGAGGGGGCCGGCCCCCTTAGATCCCATCTAGGGTTGGGGGCAGCGGCCAAGGGGGGGAGCAGTGCCTCCCAAGTCAAGTGGAGGCCCTCCCCTTTAGGGTTTCCCCTCTCCCATGTGCGTGCGCCTTGGGGGTGCTGGTGCCCCTGGCCCATTAAGGCTAGGGCACCCCCTTATAGACCATGCTGCTGTATTGGACGTGGTAGAACATTTTCCGGATCTCCTGACCACACCGGAATCCTCCGGAACATTCCGGAAGGTTCCCGGTACAATACCGAAAAAAATCAAACTTTTCCCGGAACCCGAACAACAACTTTCCATATATAAATCTTTACCTCCGGACCATTTCGGAACTCCTCGTGATGTCCGGGATCTCATCCGAGACTCCGAACAACATTCGGTATCCACATACAAACTTCCTGTATAACCCTAGCGTCATCGAACCTTAAGTGTGTAGACCCTACGGGTTTGGGAGACACGTAGACATGACCGAGACAACTCTCCGGGCAATAACCAACAGTGGTATCTGGATACCCATGTTGGCTCCCACATGTTCCACGATGATCTCATCAGATGAACCACGATGTCAAGGACTCAATCAATCCCGTATACAATTCCCTTTGTCTAGCGGTATCCCGATTTGATCGTCGGTATCCCGATACCTTGTTCAATCTAATTACCGGCAAGTCTCTTTACTCGTTCCGTAACACATCATCCCATGATCCACCCCTTGGTTAGATTGTGCACATTATGATGATGTCCTACCGAGTGGGCCCAGAGATACCTCTCCGTCACACGGAGTGACAAATCCCAGTCTCGATTCGTGCCAACCCAACAAACACTTTCGGAGATACCCGTAGTGCACCTTTATAGCCACCCAGTTACTTTGTGACGTTTGGTACACCCAAAGCATTCCTACGATATCCGGGAGCTGCACAATCTCATGGTCTAAGGAAATGATACTTGACATTAGAAAAGCTTTAGCATACGAACTACATAATCTTTGTGCTAGGCTTAGGATTGGGTCTTGTCCATCACATCATTCTCCTAATGATGTGATCCCGTTATCAATGACATCCAATGTCCATGGTTAGGAAACCGTAACCATCTATTGATCAACGAGCTAGTCAACTAGATGCTTACTAGGGACATGGTGTTGTCTATGTACCCACACATGTATCTGAGTTTCCTATCAATACAATTATAGCATGGATAATAAATGATTATCATGAATAAGGAAATATAACAATAACCAATTTATTATTGCCTCTAGGGCATATTTCTAACATTTTTGCCCTGGGAGGATCCCATTGTCATAATAAGCCTCCCAAATGAGGTTTACCCATGGGAGAATTAGAGGGAGAATTAGAGGAACCCCATCGTAAAGATGTGGATGGCTTTGTTAATACTATCGCTGTAGAGGAGCCAAAGAAGGGTTCCGAGGCACAAATCTCTATCATACACTTTCCTTTTTTACGCTACTTTTCCATATTTGCTAGTAGACACTTGATTGGTCGTGGAAATAGTGGAAACTTAAGTGTTCCTGATATTATCATTCTTCAACATGCCTTGCTTGGAGACAATACTTTTAGTATGGGTGTCGTCGTTGCTAAACGGCTAGCCCTGAATCGTACAAAAGGCCCCATATTTGTAGGTATCTATGCTGCACGTCTCGCTAGACATTTTCAGATACCCATTAGGCACCATGAGAAAGAGGAGACAAAATTGCCTGCTCACATTTTAGATTACAAGAGCATGGTAGCACACAAGTTTATTGTTGACAACGAAGAGAAGATGCTCTTGTATAAACTTAGATTTAATAAGAAACACAATGAGATTATTATTTTGCATGCGCCTCTATTGTTTGATTTGCTTGCAGAAAATTTTCTTGTCACACCGGAAGCGGTGAACAATCATCGAGCACAAGCTTTTACTCCAGAACCTGAACCTGAGCCGGAACCTGAACTGGACCCTTATCATGCATCATCTGTCCAGTGGGATCCGGAGATGACCAGCCAGTGGTATCCTGATCACACTTCCCAGTACACCGGGGAGAGTAGCGGAGGTCCTTGGTACTAGTCCAACTTAGGCCAAAAGCCTAAGCTTGGGGGAGTACGTATTTCTCACCGACTTTACATTCATGTTCACACACTAGTCGTCGGTGCTCATACTCTTTCATTGTATTATCCATGCTAGTTTAATTTTCCTTTTTTTCTAGTTTTCTTCTTGTGTGTCCGATAAACCTTAAGAAAAACCAAAAAATTAGTTAGTTTAATTTCCATGCTTGTAGTAGAAATTAAAATGAAAACCCAAAAAGATTTCTAGTTCTTCTTTTTATTTGTTGGGAGCTTTCCCGTGTAAATAGTTTTATTTTATTTTCTTTCCTTTGGGGGTAAAGAGTAGAAGACCATATTGAAAAATGCTTAGTGGCTCTCTTATGCTTCATTGTTTATTTAACTTAGAGCCCATATTACTTGTCTTCTCTGTTGAGTTGAATGCTTGCAGATTCTAGCTTAGTCCAATGCACGTGCACTCTGATTATTATACACATCGTTCAGTCGTGCAAGTGAAAGGCAATAATGACGATATATGATGGACTTTTTGAGATGAGAAAAGCTGGTATGAACTCGACCTCTCTTGTTTTTGTAAATATGATGAGTTCATCGTTTCTGAGTCAGCTTATTATGAAGTAAACATATTTGCAATGACATTTAGAGATTATAGTTGCTTGTGCCATGCTTGATTAGCTATGAGTTATAATGGTTTACCTTGCATGCCAACATGCCATTAGAATAATTATGATGTGGTATGATGGGATGGTATCCTCCTTTGAATGAATTGAGTGACTCGACTTGGCACATGTTCATTCATGTAGTTGAAACAAATCAACATAGCCTTCATGATATTTATGTTCATGGTGGATTGTATCCTACTCATGCTTGTACTCGGTGTGAATTAATTTTAATGCATGTTTATGACTGTTGTCGCTCTCTCAGTTGGTCGCTTCCCAGTCTTTTGCTAGCCTTCACCTGTACTAAGCGGGAATACTGCTTGTGCATCCAAACTCTTAGACCCCAAAGTTGTTCCATATGAGTCCACTATACCTTCCTATATGCGGTATTTACCTGCCGTTCCAAGTAAATTTGTATGTGCCAAACTCCAAACCTTCAAATGAAATTCTGTTTTGTATGCTCGAGCAGCTCATGTTGCAACTAGGGCTGCCTATATCTTCCATGCTAGGTGGGTTATTCTCAAGAGGAGTGGACTCCGCTCCTCACTCACGAGAAAGGGCCGGTAACCGGGATGCCCAGTCCCATGATCCCAAAAGATCAAAGCAAATCAAAATAATTAAACAAAACTCCCCCAGGGCTGTGTTAGTTGGAGGCACTCGTTGTTTCGAGCAAGCCATGGATTGATGCTTGTTGGTGGTTGGGGGAGTATAAACCTTTACCATTCTGTTTGGGAACTGCCTATAATGCATGTAGTATGGAAGATACAGCCATCTCATAGTTGTTGCGTTGACAGCAAAAGTATGCCGCTCAAAATGTTATTCAATCTCTATCTTAAAATCGAGCTCTGGCACCTCTACAAATCCCTACTTCCCTCTGCGAAGGGCCTATCTATTTACTTTTATGTTGACTCATCACCCTTCTTATTAAAAAGCACCCGCTTGAGAGCACACTGTCATTTGCATTCATTACTATTGGTTTGTATTGGGTATGACTTGACTGGATCTCTTTTACCATGAATTACAATGTTTAGTGAGTCCTTGATCTTTAAAGGTGCTCTGCATTTATGTTTTGCGGTCTCAGCAAGGGCTGGCGTGATACCATTTTGTTATATCATGTTATGATTGTTTTGAGAAAGTGTTGTCATCCGAGTTTTATTATTATGGCTCGCTAGCTGATTATGCTATTGATATGAGTAATTATGAGACCTAAGTGTTATTGTGAGTATGGTTAGTTCATAATATTTGCTGAAACTTGAATGCTGGCTTTTCATGTTACAACAACAATAGCAAACGGAGTTTGGTAAAGTTTTTCTTTCTCACTTTCAGTTTACCAACTGAATTGCTTGAGGACAAGCAAAGGTTTAAGCTTGGGGGAGTTGATACGTCTCCAACGTATCTACTTTTCCAAACACTTTTGCCCTTGTTTTGGACTCTAAATTGCATGATTTGAATGAAACTAACTCGGACTGACGCTGTTTTCAGCAGAACTGCCATGATGTTGTTTTATGTGTAGAAAAGAAAAGTTCTCGGAATGTCCTGAAAATCCACGGAGGCACTTTTTGGAATTAATAAGAATTATAGGGCGAAAGAAATACACCAGGGGGCGCACACCCTGTCCACGAGACAGGGGAGCGTGCCCCCTCCCCTTGGGCGCGCCCCCCTATCTCGTGGGCCCCCTGGACCTCCACCGACCTCAACTCCAACTCCATATATTCACGTTCTGGGAGAAAAAAATTAGAGAGAAAGTTTCATCATGTTTTACGACACGGAGCCGCCGCCAAGCCCTCATCTCTCTCGGGAGGGCTGATCTTGAGTCTGTTCGAGGCTCTGGAGAGGGGGATTCGTCGCTGTCGTCATCATCAACCATCCTCCATCACCAATTTCATGATGCTCATCGCCGTGCATGAGTAATTCCATCGTAGGCTTGCTGGACGGTGATGGGTTGGATGAGATTTACCATGTAATCAAGTTAGTTTTGTTAGGGTTTGATCCCTAGTATCCACTATGTTCTGAGATTGATGTTGGTATGCCTTTCTTATGCTTAATGCTTGTCACTAGGGCCCGAGTGCCATGATTTCAGATCTGAGCCTATTATGTTTTCATGAATATATGTGTGTTCTTGATCCTATCTTGCGAGTCTATAGTCACCTCTTATGTGTTATGATCCGACAACCCCGAAGTGACAATAATCAGGATACTTCTAGGTGATGATCATAGTTTGAGGAGTTCATGTATTCACTATGTGCTAATGCTTTGTTCCGGTTCTGTATTAAAAGGAGGCCTTAATATCCCTTAGTTTCTACTAGGACCCCGCTGCCACGGGAGGGTAGGACAAAAGATGTCATGCAAGTTCTTTTCCATGACTATTTACGTAATGCATTCCTACATTACATTGATGAACTGGAGCTAGTTCTGTGTCACCCTATGTTATAGCTATTACATGAGGAATCACATCCGGCATAATTATCCATCACTGATCCATTGCCTACGAGCTTTTCATATATTGTTCTTCGCTTATTTACTTTTCCGTTGCTACTGTGAAAACTACTACAAAAACCCAAAAACTATTATATTTACTTTTGCTACTGTTACCTTTATTATCATACTACTTTGCTACAGATACTAAGTTATCCAGGTGTGGTTGAATTGACAACTCAAATGCTAATACTCAAGAATATTATTTGGCTCCCCTTGTGTCGAATCAATAAATTTGGGTTGAATACTTTACCCTCAAAAGCTGTTGCGATCCCCTACACTTGTGGGTTATCAGCGGCGCAACCACGGCAGTGCGGTGGGGCGGGGAGCGGGGTTTTGGCGGGGGCCACGGACGGTGGAGGCAGGCTGCTCTGTCGTTGGTCGCTGGCTCTTCTGGGAAGAATCAGAACTGTGTCAGCCGGGAGGGACAAGACGGTCATCAAGCCATCCGGCGTAGATCGGATAGTACCAAAATAAAATAAAATCGTGTGACCCCAATTTAGTATTCAGTCAACAGACGTGTGACCACTCTCGTACCTTGCTATTGATCTCTAAGTATATTTCTTCAGATCAAAGAGATATGTCGTTCTTAACATTATGCGTTATCTGCATCTTCAGCTCACACCATCTTCCGACTCACCACAGCTGCTCGAACAAGGGAAGCATACACCAGAAGGGAGCTATAGTCCCCACTTAATAGTTCCCTACATCGAATGCGCGTGCCCGACATGGATAGCCACAACAACTGCAGGGCCATCGACAAGTCAGCACATGATGCTCACTCCTATGGATGGCAGCTAGATAGGTTGTACCCTCATCTTAATTGTGTGCAACATTTATGGCTTTGTTATTCATCTAAGCATGGAAAATAGATCATCACATTTCACTGTATATTCATGCTGATCTCTTATGGGTCTTGTTCAGGAGTTAACGTTGTTCCATAGTTCAACTAAGATACTTGTTCTTTAGGTAACGTTGTTCCATAGTTATCATCCATCAGCCATTGATGTCCCACAGGCTGGTGATTATAGTATTATACCACTTATAGTATTACCTATGTTGTTCTTTAATACTTTTGTGGGCCATCTAGTTAATCTCGAGTACAAATGATACATATTCTGTAGCTTTCATCTGTGTTCTCCCTTTAGTTTATGAGACCTGTTGCTGCTAGTTAACCCCAGTCCTACTATTTATGTCGTCTCCTACAGGCACTCATTACATAAATAAACCTAACTACTAGTTATCTTCCATGCATGTCAGATATAATTGCACACACTGATATATCCACAAGAACCTCACGGAGCAATGTAAAGGCCAATAAACTTGATGTCAATGATACCCAATATGATGGAACATGTAAAGGCAGTTCTTCAGAAGACTTGCAGAAAGACGATGAATCCTCTTCACCCCACAAGGTCCTTGCTCTAACTTGGCCTGTGATATGGGTACAACATGCATATAATGTCTTGGAGTGTATCTACTCTGTTGCAATGCCATGTGCTTAGCATGCTGATCATGCATGTAAATATGTCATGCCTTCCTATTTTTTAGTACCTATTCCATTCATGATAACATGTTTTCAAATTCAAGTACTGTCATTCTACTCTATCGCAATGCCATCTGCTTAATTTGGACATCATGCTTCTGAATATCTTATACATTCTTATTCATCAGTATGTACTTCATCTGTCTACAATACCATGTTTTTTTACATTGAAGTGTTGTTCTAGTGCTCTATTGCTATGCCATCTTAGTTTCCCAATCATACACGTGTATGTTGCCTTAGTTATTTCTGTACGTATTCCGCTAGCATACAGTTTTACATTCAACTAGTGTTTTTTTGCTTTGTTGTCCTGTCGTATCCCTAGCTCTTACACCATACTCCCATCGTCCGGATTACATGTTTCCGAAATGGATAAAAAAAGGATGTATCTAGAACTGAAATACGCCTATACCCATCCATTTTTTCCATATGGAGGGAATACATGTCAATATGTCATGCCTTTCTCTTCTTCACTAACTATTCCATCTCTCTGTTTTAGCATGTTTTATAATTAAAGCACCATTCTTCTATACGAGGCATGCAAGGGGAATACGACTATGTTAGAATCTGAAGGGTTACACACAAGGCCTTTGCAAAAAGATCCAAAACGCCAGGAGATAATAAACGAACTCCAGTTTTTATAGATACTGCTCCAGCACAGAGAAACCCAACTACTACTGATAATAAGCAGATTCCAGTGGCCAAACAACTAATCCGCTCCAGTCCAGCAAAAATATGTCAACTCCATTCTAAGAAGCGTGTGCGTATCCTTGCATCATGAAATTTTATAGCATGCTAATCATATTTTCTACATGTTTCTTACCCATCTCTCTTTTAGAAAATAAGCTTAACAGATAGAAGAATTTCTGCACTGGTATCGTATGTGAGGAAAGATTCTTGCAGGAATTATCTATGCTCCAATGCAGATGTAAGTACCTGTTGTATATCACTATATTTTTACATCAGCATGTATTTTGTTAATCGGAGAGAATCCAACCTTTATCTGATCTAAATTTAGTTGTAGCAAAATGTATGATTAAAGGCCACACTATTGATTTTTGTAAGGAAAACTGTCTGGTAGTTTTGCATCCTGAGCTGCATGAGTGTACTATCTCATATTAGTGGGTTTGAATACTTTGGTTCTGCAGTGGGTTTTCAGTGTTTTTTTACTGTGTTGTCCTATCGTATCCCTAGCTCTTACATCATACTCCCTCCGTCCGGATTACATGTCGCAAAAATGGATAAAACTGGATGTATCTAGAACTGAAATATGCCTAGAACCATCCATTTATTTCCGGATGGAGGGAATACATGTCAATATGTCATTCCTTTCTATTTTTCAGTACCTATTCCATCTCTGCTGTAGCATGTTTTATAACTGAATCACCATTCTTCTATATAAGGCATGCAAGGGGAAGACGGCTATGTTAGAATCTGAAGGGTTACAAACTAGGTCTTTGCAGCAGATCCAAACGCCAGGAGATAATAAACCAACTCCATTTTTCATAGATACTGCTCCAGCGCAGAGAAACCCAACTCCCACTGATAATAAGCAGATTCCAGTGGCCAAAGAACTAGTCTGCTCCAGTCCAGCAAAAGAATGTCAACTCCATTCTAAGAAGCGTGTGCGTATCCTCGCATCATGAAATTTTATAGCATTCTGATCATATTTTCTACATATTTCTTACCGTTCTCTCTTTTAGAAAATAAGGTTAAATGATAGAAGACTTCCTGCATTGGGATCGTATTCGAGGAAAATATCTTGCGGGAATTCTGTGTGCTCCAATGCTGATGTAAGTACCTGTTGTATATCACTATATTTTTACATCAGCATGTATTTTGTTAATCGGCGTGAATCTAACCTTTATATGATCTAAATTTAGTTGTAGCAAAATGTTAAAGGCGCCAATGTTGATTTTTGTAACGAAAACTGCCTGGTAGTTTTGCATACTGAGCTGCATGAGTGTACTATCTCATATCACGCACATTACTGAATTGTAGTGCTTCTCTGGTTGCCCATTCATTCATTGTGTCAATGTTGCTTTCGTATTACCTTACCTGGCTGATGATAGCTGTGCCATATTGTGTTAATTTGGTGTAGGCTAGTTGCCCAAACATTCACTGTGTCAATGTTGCTTTCCTATTATCTGACTTGGCCAATGATAACAATGCTAGTGTGTTAATTTTGTGCAGGCTGCTGAAGATAAGAAGACAAACTCTGAAAACAGCAAGGCAACCCCATTGTTTCTTTCTAGTAAATCTAGGCCAGGTAATATGGCAATAACTCATGATTAATCTGTTTGGTTCCCGTCCTAATTTATGTTATGATGCAGTGGTTGAGACACTCTCCACTATCAATAATACAAGCCTGCCAAAATCATCATCTGAATCTGTTCAGTATCCGGTGTCTCGATTGCAACAGAATAAATGTATGTTTGTGAACCAATTAATGGCTGAAGCAATGATGGAAATGGTGGATGAATTAGAGGTGCGGAGTCGTGCGACACAACAACTGATCAATGTTTTCAGAGACAGTGTAGCAAAGCAGCAAGAACTTGCCCACATGCTTTTGGGCGTCATCTATGCTGAGGTTGCAGATTGTGACGTTGTAGATGGTTAGGTTCTGCTCATGTATTTGCACTGGCATCAATCTTTTATTGCCCAGTGGATGTAATTTCCTGTAATATATGCTAGAGGTGCAACATTATTCCTTGTATGCCATACCTTTGCTTGATCGGTTTTGGTCCTATGCATAATTGCTCTTTGTAATGGGCTCAAATTATCTAATTTGGCCTAAACACATGTACGAACTTTAGTGGGCCCATTAAGTTAATGGGCCGTTACTAGGCCGAAAGTTAATGGTCGGCCCTCTTACCTCCCGGGTTGTTAACAAGCCGACATAGCGGGCAACAAGTGGGCCCAATATATTTCACGGACCATTAACAGGCCGTTACTAAGTTTGGGCTACATATGGCCCAACTATACTGTAGGCCTTTAGTAGGCCGAAAGAGACATCGGTTTTGTACTGGACCATGAAGAGCATGGGCCGCTAAGAGGCCGAAAGTCAGGTCGTATTGTAAATGGCCCAACTGTGTTGTGGGCCTTTAGCAGGCCGAAAGAGAAACTGGGCTGGTATTGGACCATGAAGGGTATGGGCCGTCAAAAGGCCAAAACTAAGGTCCGACTACAAACGGCCCAACTCATTTATGGTCCATTAACAGGCCAAAAGGCACACAGGGACGGAAATTGGCCCAACACTTAAATGAGTCGCTAAAAAGCCAAAACTCAGGTCCGACTACAAATGGCCCAACTGATTTATGGGCCGTCAACAAGATGAAAGTGACACAGGGCCGGAAATTGGCCCAACACTTAAATGGGCTGCTAAAAGGCCGAAACTCAGGTCCGACTACAAATGGCCCATTAGATTTATAGGCCGTCAACATGCTGAAAGACACACCGGGCCTGAAATTAGCCCAACATTTAAATGGGTGGCTAAAAGGCTGAAAGATGTACATCCTGAAAATTGGCCCATCCATTGAATGGGCCGTTAACAGGACGAAATCTCATCTGGCCGATATTGAGCCCAAATATATAGCAGGCTGTTAACGGGCTCGAACTGACGATGGGCTGCAATGGAGTCAAATCTTTAACGGGCCGTTGACGGCCTGAATTGGCACATCTCGTATGGGCCGTGGGCTTAAATGTACCTGACACAAGTAGGCCTTATATGGGCCTGGCTGCTAATTTTTACTGGGCCGGTCTTTTTCACCGGAATGGGCCACTGTTGGACAGTGCCACGTGTCGACCTATCATAGGTGCCTCCTGTCCAATGAGTGGATGACATCTCTCCCAATAGTGAGGCAAGATGTGTTTCCTGCGGCCAATGATGATTTTACACGTGGAAAATCCCCATTGGTACGGGTTGTTAACGGGTTATCGGATCCAAAACCGAACCCGATAGCTTAACGGTGTTCTGTTATGGTGGATGCCACGTGTCGGTCACCCTTGACGAAAGCTCTTCTATGACGCGCGATTTATCATCATGGAAGTGGATACTTCCGTGATGAAATTTTTGGTAATGTCATGGAACACTTCTATGACAGCACAGGTATGACTATCTTGATTTTGTCATAAAATCGTCATGGATGTACATGCATGACAAAAAACGCGACCTATTGCGACAAACATGTATCATCATGGAAGTGTATTTTTTTGTAGTGCATGAACTTGCCAAGGGCCGGTCACCCAAGAATCCCATCGTACGGCAAGGGGAGGTCGAACACATCAAACACAATTTTTTTGTGCTATAGTTCAATTCACCTCCAAACATCATGGGCAATGTGATCTTTCCCTTAGGATGACTCCTACCGGGATTAAATCCTTGAAACGTGTCGGTGACCTCTAACTCTTCTTCTGGTATCTTAAGTCTGCTGATAACCTTTGTGGAAATCAGATTCAACCCGGCTCCGCCGTCCACCAATATCTTAGTGACCTTGAGGTTGCAAATTGCCAGAGAGACCAAAAAGCATCCTACCGCAGTGGTACAGTCAGGATGATCCATTTGTCAAAGATGATGGGTGTGCTTGACCATTTGAGCGGTTTCCGGGCCTCTCTTGCTGGTTCCATGGCATTGACCTCATGCTCCCAGCGTTTGAGTTGGCGGTGAGAGGAGTGCAAGGATGCACCCCCGTCAATGCATAGGGCATCAGTGGCCTTCTGAAACTCTTGCTCGCTGGTTTCCTCTTCATCCCGTCCATCACTCTCATCATCACAAGCTTCCTTCACCTGTCCCCTGGCGGGTTTTCCTTTGCTCCAAAAGGGTTTGCCGAGATGATTTGCTTCAACCCTTCGGCTCTTGCCACCAGTGGCACTCTGACCTTTGTCCTTGTCATGTTTCTCATACCCAGCTCTCTGTCTCTTGATCAACTGCTCAACCTGATAGCACTCTTGAAGGTCGTGGCCCTAGGTCTGATGGATTTTGCAGTATGGCCCATCGCCCCTCCCGGCCTTCTCGGGAGCCGCAGCTTCACGACAATCAGCGCACACGGCAGCTACCTTGCCGGGGACCTCGGCCTTGGCGTTCTTGCCGGTACTAGGGGTGCCCGATCCTTCAACAGTCATTACTGCCTTATCCTTGCACCTCTTATTGTGCTTCTTGCTCTTCTTCTGACTAGTGGACTCATCATCATATTTTGAATCCATATTGATGCAGTTCTCTTCTCTGGGCAACTTCCTCCCTTCCTCCATCCGAGCACACTTATCCACTAGGGTTACAACTCCTTCATAGTCTTGGTCAATTTCACGTTCATCTTGGCGCAAATCTTGCGGTTGCGCACATTGGACTGGAAAGCGGCTATCACAGCTGCCGGGTGGATGTTTGGGATGTTCTTGTGGACTCTGCTAAACCTTTGCAAGTACTTCTGGAGCATCTCTCTTCTTTCTGCTGGAGAAGCTACAAATCGCTGAGTCAGCCTGGCTCTTGATGGCCGCCAGTGAAGGCGCCAGTGAACTCATAGCAAAGGTCAGCCCAAAAAGAAATGGAGTTCTCCAGCAGATGCATCAACCAAGACCTCACATTAGATTTGAGAGACATAGGAAAGTAGTTTGTGAATACCTTCTCATATCTCCCCCAGCAGCTTGGATGACGATGGGGTAGATGCTCAGGAACTCTACCGGGTTGAGTCTCCCATCACACTTCTCAGGTATCTCCGGCTTGAACATGTGAATGGATGGCCAACGGACTTGCCGCAGCTCACGATTAAAGGCAGGGAACCCAACCTCGAAAGGCAGGCACCCGCCATTATCGGGCTCGGGCTCGTCAGCATTGCTCCCATTGTTCTGGCGAGGGTCGTCACGGCGTGGCTCATCGATGACGTGCGCGTCCTCCCTCCGCCGGCCCTTCGGGGTAGCCGTTGATCTGGGCATGCTCGAGGGCCAGAAGAGGCCATCGAGACGTCATCAGGTTCTTGTTGATGTCGAGCACACGCTAGTTGCCGTGGTGGGGACTGCACCATGGGGGTGGACCCATCCTACGACCAACACCACGAGTTGTCGCCGTCACTTGGAGAGGTCGTGGCGGGCCGTCTTATTGTGAGCCCTCAGCTTTGGCGAAGCCGAGCATGTTCTGGATGGTGGCACACCACTCGTCCATCTACTCAGCTGTTGGTGAGAACCTGAGTAGCAGATGATCCCGCGCCATGGCCTCCCTAGCCGTGCTCGACATGGGTGATGATGACGCAGATCACACTGTCGCTCGGCTCCTAATGGTGCCAACAGCAACGGCGCTGCACCCCCGCCATTGCGCAGCATCCACTTGGATGGCATGGAGGCATGGCGAAGGTGCTTGAGGGCCAGCGGCTCCGTTGGGTGCAACGGCTTGGTCGACTCACTCGGGGGAATGTGCACACACAGCGGTCGCGCCCGTGACAGGGGCGGCCGAAGGGCAGTGGTTCGCCCCAGACCAAGCATCATCACTGCGACTATGCCTGTCAACGAGCAAAGCATGGCCCTAGGGGGGCTGTTGGTGTTGCTCTCCTCTGGTGTTCCGCGCCTCTGCTTCGGGCACGGGGGAAATGGTGATGGCGCCGCCTACTCCGACCGCACCCCAAGTGGCATCCACCTCCTCATGTGCCTCCGCACATTCCACAGCCTTGGCAGCTACAGGTGGTGGAGCCTTGGAAGTGGATGGTGGAGCCGAAACACTGGACTTCTTCCTGGGAGCCATGGCTGACGGTGCCGTCAAATACGAATATGGTGATGAAGATGACACGCTACACACTCTTTCAGGTTCGCGCAAGCGGTGCCCCTACCTGGAGAGCCAAAGATGTTGCGGGAAACCACGACCACCTATGGGACCAAACGGCGCCTTGCTGGTTCGGTAGGAGGGATGTCGCGTTGCACAAAGAGTAGAGGAGCATGGGGGCAGCGTGACAAGCAACACATGAGCAATTTTACATAGGTTCGGGCCGCCGTGTGGTGTAAAACCCTACTCCTGCTTCAGTGGATTGATGGTGGGAGATTGGTGCTGGAACGTAGTACACTTGCCTGGCAGGGGCGGCAGTGGCCTATGCTATGTATGGGCGTCTAGCCTCGCGAGTGCCTGATCAACTTTCCAACCCTCTAACCCCTTCTACCGTTGCCACGGGCCTCCATTTATATGTTAAGGGGTCACCAAAGTAGCAAATCAGTCATTAGATACTGATAAGATAGCAAATAGTGCTATCATAACTAACTCTACAAGCTGACAGGGTGCATTAAATGTGTCGCTCAACGTTGCATTGTTGCTTGCTTGGCAATACTTGCCGGGCTTACTCTGCTAGCTCCATGCCTGCTTGTTCAACACGTCATAGGATGGGTGTCGTCCATAGGTTTTCTGGTAGAAAGGGGCTGCCATGTGGCAAATGGCTGCCACTTAATCACTTTGTGGCTTGTCACCGCACTGATCTATGACGTGGGTCGTGGAGGGGGCGGTTGATGATGTGTTCCTTGCCCCTGCTAATCCCGATAGGCCCTCTCGGGATGCTTCGGTAGCTTCCTTCCAAGGGTTTCCCTGCCCTTGCCAAGTCCTTTTGCCCGGCAAGGGAGGTTCTTCTCCTGGCGGTACCTAGCTTCTCTAGCTTGCTGTTGGTCTCCTCGTTCTCCATGCTGGTCCTTTGAAGATCTTGATCTCTTCAACTCTAGCTTAGTTTGAGGCCATGATAATGTTCCCGTGCATGTGCAAAGTCACGGCAACATACCCAGGGTATGTTGCACTAACAATTATATTTCAGGTACACCTATCAATGTTGAAACTAATATTATCCAAACCATGACACCGAGGAACACATAGAAGAAACCTTCCAGAACACTCCAGGACCCTCAAATTTCGCAAAAACATTTTCTGTCATATTCGGAATATTAGAAAAAACTAAGAAACAACCGGGAAGGCAACCCAGGTGCTCACTAGGCACTAGGGCGCACCTGCCCTACTTGGTGTACCCTGGTGGGTAGTGGGCCCCTCTGGCACCTTCCCGACTCCGTTTTCCTTCTGTATACTTGTTTCCCAATATAAAAATTCTTTATATATACCCCAGACGATTTAACCACCGTATCATGGAGAAATCCTTTGTTCTTGTTTTGTGCTATTTTTCTGTCAGATCTATCAAGCCAGGCATCATTTTTTCTCCCTCCTCGAACAATGTAGAACGCAATGCCTACCTGCTGAAGGTGGAGCTAAGGAGAGAAGAACCAATATAAGCCACTAAGGTGGACCAAGAAGGGGGGCAAGCCATGTTGGTAGGGGAGACCATGAAAGAGGAGGCTATCCTTCAACCTTACTACGATCATCTCACCCCCACTGAAAATGAAGCCTTCAAGGCCTTCGAAACAGTTTGTGTTCAGAATAAATATCTCACCCGTGAAATTATTTTGTTGGAAGAGCAAAACATCGCCTTCTGAGGCTGAAGTGTGATGTTCCTACTACCTCATCAACACCACCACAATCATCACCAAAGAAGGAGACTTGAGTACACGGGTATGGGCACTCCCCTTGGCTTATGCCAAGCTTGGGGCAGATGTCCCGGTATCGTATCACCATCACTTTTATTACCTTTACCTATTTTACTTCGATCCTTAGCTATTTCGTGATTTAGTTGAATAAAAGTTTAGTATGATGTATTTTCGAGTGCTAGTTTCATGATCTATCAATGTATGTAATCGAGTTAGATTTATATAATAAAGTTTGGTTTGAGTGTTTGCTTCTTTACTTTGATTTCCAATCAAAATAAAGGAAAATAATGAAAAATCGTATGCTAATATTATGGTAAGTAATGGCATCACATAAGGAAAAGTATAAGTGGTAAAATTTATTGAAAGTTGACAAACATAGCATTGGTGAACGATGCAATTCATGAAAGAATTAATAAGGGGGTAGAAGATTCAAATGCAAATACACTATCTTGGACATCATTTATGATTGTGAGCCCCCATTAAATATCTTATGACCAATTGTTGACATTGGACAAGGAAGACAACATAATGATTTATGTTTGTTCATATTCACATAGAAGTTATATTGTCATAGATCCTTCAACATGTGGTGCTTGCTCAATACCTTTACTAGCCAAGAATATGCACTAAGTAGAGATACTACTTGTGCATCCAAAACCCCTAAACCGAAATCCATGTTTTGAGAGTCCACCATACCTACCTATGGATTGAGTAAGATCCTTCAAGTAAGTTGTCACTGGTGCAAAAAGAGCAATAAAAATTGCGTCTAAATGTGTTTGATTTTTTAGTGTAAGGGAAAATAAGCGTTGTACGAACTTGTGATGGCAAAGTAATAAAAGCAACAGACTATATAATAAAGGTTTCTATCCCAAGGGGCAATATAACGTTGCATTCTTTTGAATTAAGAGACTGTGCATACAAAACCAAAAAGAGCATGACAACCTCTGCTTCCCTCTGCAAAGGGCCTATCTTTTACTTTTTATGTATTTACCTTTTATGCAAGAGTCAAAGTACTCTCCGATATTCTTTGTTTTCTCTTTTGCAGGCATCATGTGGTGGGGAAAGATCTAGGCACATATATCCAGTTGAATATGAGGGATCATGAGTTATTATTGTTTATATCACCCATGAGGTGAATAAGTTTGAAGGTGAAACTATAAGCCCCTCTCTTTCTATGTGTATGGTTGAAAGTTTTTGCTCATATATATGTTGTGACTATTAGCAATCACAGAAGACTAAATGATGGTTGAGTATGTGGACTTGCCAAAAGGCTCCGATATGAGACCCATCCTGAAAATATGTTGAATTGTAGTTGCAATGTTGACTGAGAACATAGTTTGTTGGTTTTCAATAATGTTGTGATGAATTGTTACTTGTTCATGAGAAGCTATATAATAAAGTTTATTGTTGTTATAATAATAAGCATTATGCTACTATGTCTATGTTTTGTTTTTATCGACACCTCTCTCTCTAAACATGTGGACATGATTTTCGATAGCGTCTTTTGCTTGAGGACAAGCGAGGTCTAAGCTTGGGGGAGTTGATACGTCCATTTTGCATCATGTTTTCGTACTGTTATTTATAGTGTTTTTATGCAATATAATACTTTGTGGAGTAATTCTAATGCCTTTTCTCTCATAATATGCAAGGTTTACACAAAGAGGGAGAATACTGAAAACTGGAATTTGGGACCTGAAAAAGCTATGTCAAAGATACCTATTTTGCATATCTCCAAATGAGCTGAACTTTTACGGAGAATTATTTGGGAATAAATAAAAAATACTAGATAAAAAGAACTACCGGAGGGGCCACCTAGGTGCCCAGTCGGCACCAGGGCGCGCCATCCCCTCCAGGCGTCCCTTGGTGGGTATTGGGCTCCTCATCCCACCTCTGGTGCCGACCTTATGGTACATAAGATATTTTGACCTAGAAAACATCAGGAGAGGAATTTCGGGACAGAGCGCCACCGTCTCGAGGTGGATCTTGGTCAGGAGAACTTTTACCCGCCAGTGGGGCGATTCGGCTGGGGGAAATTGAAATCGAAGCCATCGTCATCACCAACAACCCTCTCATCTTCGGGAGGCCAATCTTCATCAACATATTCAACAAAACCGTCTCATCTAAAATCCTAGTTCATCTCTTGTGTGCAATCTTTGTAACGAAACCTCAGATTAGTATCTATGGGTGACTCATAGTGTTGATTACGTCTTGTAGTTGATGCTAGATGGTTTATTTGGTGGAAGATCACATGTTCAGATCCATTATGCTATTTAATATCCCTCTGATCTTGAGCATGAATATTATTTGTGAGTAGTTTCTGTTGTTCTTGAGGCCACGGGAGAAGTCATGTTGCAATTAATCATCTGAATTTGGTATTCGTTTGATATTTTGAAGATATGTATGTTGTGATTCCTTTAGTGGTGTATGTGAACATCGACTACATGACACTTCACCATCTTTGGGCCTAAGGGAATGCATTGTGAATTAGTTATTAGATGAGTGTTGCTAGAGTGACAGAAGCTTAAACCCTAGTTTATGCACTATTCTATAAGGGGCTGATTTGCATCCATATGTTTAATGCTATGGTTAGATTGTTATCTCAATTATTCTTTCGTAGTTGATGATGCTTGCGAGGGGGTTAATCATAACTGGGAGGCTTGCTCAAGTAAGAACAACACCCAAGCACTAGTCCACCCACATATCAAATTATCAAAGTAGTGAACACGAATCAAACCAACATGATGAAAGTGACTAGATGAAATTCCCGTGTGTCTTCAAGAACATTTTACTTATTACCTAAGACCGTTCCGGACTGTGCTTTACTACAAAAAAGTACTGGGCTACCTTGGTACACTTATTGTTACTATTGTTACTTGTTACTTGCACTACAAAAAAAGACACAACCGTGACATTTTGGGCCGAACGAATTTTTTTCTGTCATACTTATGACACTTCTATGATGATAATTGTGACAAAACCCGCTATCACCATAGATGTGGTGGGCTCCTACTTCTATGAAAAAAAAATCATGACGGAAAATGGGCTTTTCGTCCTGGGCGGGCTGGAGACGCAGCTGCATGACATTCTTTGGGCCGTCCATGACGGAAAAAACTGTGGTAGAAGCAAGGGCGAAGAAAATTTCAGGGGGTTCCCGGTTACGGTGAGTGGTCGGGGCCGAGCGATGCACGGAGGTTTGCGTGTTTCTCTCGTACACGTACGCGTGTGTGTGCAAGGCATTAGGCTCTAACTGAACCCGAGCGAGGCGTTGGGCTCTAACTGAACCCGAGCGATTGCACTACAGGCTACGCGTTACTGAACCCGAGCGATCGATCGATGGCTGTTAACTAAACCCGATCGAGTGATTCCTTTTCTACTGCTGCTAACTGAAGCTGATCGATGCTGCCTCTG
>NC_041387.1:233296016-233308347 GCF_002162155.2 Triticum dicoccoides | reverse complement strand
CCCGTTGTGTTGCCTCCGGATGAACAGGACCCCGATCGATCGAGCCTGTTGGGGCTGGATGAACAGGACCCCGTGGAGGGCTAGATGAACAAGATGACCCCGTGGAGGGCTGGATGAACAGTAGCCCGTGGAGGGGTGGTTGAAGAGGAGCCCGTGAGGGGTGGTTGAACAGGAGCCCGTGGAGAGGGTTGGTTGAACAGTAGCCGATGGAGTAGCACGCGATGGAGGCTGGATGAATAGGAGCCCGTGGACGAACAGTCGCATGTGGAGGCTGGAGGAGGTCGAGGGTGGATGAACAGTAGCCCGTGGAGGCTGGAGGAGGTCCACAGTGGAGATGAACAGTATCCTGTGGAGTCCCGTTTTGTGGTACGCCACACCCCTCCCGATGAATAAGACTCCCGTTTTGACCGTAGCGCTCCAACACAAGTTCGTTTCCTCCGTTTTGTGGTATGCCACACCCCTCCCGATCAACATGACCCCGTTTCGATCGTAGGAGGTCCAACACAAGTCCGTTTCCTCCATTTTGCGGTTCGCCAGAGCCCTCCCGATGAACAGGATCCCGTTTCGAACATGTCCGGTCGAACACAAGGTTGTTTCCTCCATTCTGTGGTACGCCAGGCCTCGTTTTCATTGCCTGTTCCGTCCAAGCCGGTTGGCTCCCACGTGTTCCGTTGCCTCCTGATGAACACGACGCATTCCGTTGCCTCCCGATGAACACGACGCATTCTGTTGCCTCCCAATGAACACGACGCATTCCGTTGCCTCCCCATGAACACGATGACGACGCAGTTTCTCCGTTCCGTCCAGGCCATGTACACGAGCCTTGGCCGAACGTATGCGCGAGTAGGCGTTCGAGACCCCACCCATATGTACGTACGTAGCCGTATTTTCTTTCTTGCACACTGGTCGCTGTACGTATGTGTACATGCTACGTGCGTGCCTCTACTACGACACGTGCGCGCCTCTACATCGACCAGTATGTACGTACATGTTAGCGACCAGAATGACAATGCTATGTACGCTTCGACCAGGTGGGTCCCGACTGTCAGGCACTTCCTTGCATGCGAAGATGTAGCTGGTGGGTCCCAGCAGTCAGGGGGGCGAATCGTTTTTTTGCTTGGACGCACTTCCTTGGGTGCAAAGATGTAGCTGGTGGGTCCCAGCAGTCAGGGGGCGAATCATTTTTTTTGCCCATAATATGGACGCACTTCCTTGCGTGCGAAGATGTAGCTGGTAGGTCCCAGCAGTCAGGGGGGCAACATTTTTTTCACGAAATACGGTGGCCCGTCCGGTGGGTCCCTGCTGTCAGGTGGAGGAATCATTATTTTCCTCGCAATAAGGAGGCACTTCCTTGCTTCGGCCGTGGACCCAGCTGTCAGCCTCTCCACGTACAGTCCACGTCCAATGGAAGTCATTCCTTAACCACACTGACCACGCCGCGCCGAGAGCACCAGGGCGGTGGATGATGGCAAGGCCTAGGAAGGGGATGACATGGAGCCGGGGAAGACGCGGCAGTGGATGCCCATGCGAAGAGTAGTATGAGGGTTCACTGGTTCGGCTGTTGTGTGAGGCTGCCCTCGCCGCAGAATAATAGGGGGTGTGGGTGAGTAGAGGAATGGCCTGGCAAGTGGTGGGAGTAGTAGGGGGCAGTGAGGCCTCCACGGCATCACAGCCGGCCACGAGAGGCAGGAGAACGCGGCACGACCGACGCTGGTTTGGGCGGCTGGAGCAAGAAGACCAGAGGTTGAAGAAGCACTACGTCCGTTGGATGAACATCGTACGGTAACAGGAGCTAGAGTCATTCATATTGACTAAGTTGACAAAGCCGTCCATCCCCGTCAACTTGGTAGGCCCACAAGTCAGCCTCCCACTATGCTGGGTTCCAGCTGGTAGGGGGAGTATTCATTCTTTTGTGCGTAATAAGGAGGCACTTCCATGCGTGCGAAGATAGCTGGTGGGTCCGACATGTCAGCGGGGGGCACATTCTTTCACAAAATACAAAGGCCCTTCTGGTGGGTCCCAAATGTCAGGTGGAGGAATCGTTATTTTGTGCATAATAAGGAGGCATTTCCTTGTGTGCGGCCGTGGACCCAGCTGTCAGCCTCTCCACGCACAGTCTACTTCCGATGGTGTTGTTCGTTAACCACGTTTACCACGCCGCGCCGAGCGCATCCAAGGTGCTGGACGACTGCGAGGCCCCGGACAGCAACAAGCCGGAGATGGGGAGACGCGGGAGTAGAGTCTCAGACAGAGAGGTGTACGAGGGTTAACTGGTTCTAGTGCGGTGTGGTTCGGCAATCGGTGGAGAAGAACAGGAGGTGTGGAGGGGTGGAGGGATGGCCTGGACAACGGTGGAGTAGCGATTCATAGCGAAGCGTGCTAAGCAGAGCTGCTAGCAGCAGGAGGCGGGAGGTGGTCCCGGTGGCGCTGGAGGAAGAAGATGAGAGGTTGAAATGGATGTCGGTCGTTGGATGTAAATCCAATGGCTAACGACGTCAGAATCATTTGTTGACTAAATTGACAACGACTTGCATTGGCTTCGACCTATTGGCCCACATTTCAACCTCCAAAAATGTGGCACGTATTCAACCCATGTTTTCAGAATTTACAGTTTTTTTTTGCGCTGTAGAATTTACAATCAATTTGATATTTTTTTAATTACAGTCCATTAACTGGGCTGGGTGAACAAATAATGTAGCGTCCAAGCGGCCCATTTATTTTTTTTCCTAAAAAATTACAGGCCATTTGCACTTTCTCGAAATACACGATTTGGCTGGGCTGATTCTAATTATAATGTTGGGTTGGGCCAGCAATGTTATCAAAAAATAAAGAGGGGCTGAGCATTTTGTTATAAATATATTTAAATAATAAGTGATACTATTATGTTCGTCCTTAAATCTTAGCAAGCTTTTGTACACAATCACTAGGATTTTTGTGCCAAAACAATCCAGGATTTTCTTGTTAAGAAATTATTTTGATAAGTTAATTAGATGTGGGATATTGTTTTCTTACACATGTAAGTATCTACTAAATATATGACGACAGTAAAGATAATATATAATAACATATAAAATAATTTAAATATATATAATATAGTTAGAAGGGAAACATAACTTGGACTTCGCGTTCCTATTCTTATATAGAAAAATAGAACAAACCTGTGCATTTTCTTCAAAAAATTACATAAATTGGGCTGCTGATGTTTCAGGAAAAATAAAACCTCAGATGGGAGGTCCATAGGCCGGTTGATACATGACGGCCCTCAAGAAAATACAAACAGGCCTATGGACCTCCCATCCGAGGTCGTGGGTTGCGCATGTTAAAAAAGAAAGCCTAGACGGGGCTATCCAAAACCCAGTTCATACTTGCTGCCCTAGTGATAATAAATGATACCTGCCAGCTCCCCGGCTTCGTTGTAAATTTATCTCCTGTTGGGGATATAACTACTGAGTGTAAACCGCCCAGAAGGGGCCAGTTTACGCTCATCCATATTGAAGCCCATGAAGACAAGGAGTATGGCGCTTTAAAATTGAAGCTTAGAGGCGGTTTAGAGCCCATAAATGTAAACCGGTATGAGATGTGTAAACTTGTGTTGTATGTTAGGAAAGGTAGAAACCGAGCCGGATACATGTATGAGCCGGCCTCGGTATTCTGTAAACCGCCGGGCGTCAACCTATGTATATAAAGGGACGACCCGGCGGCGGTTCAGGGACAAGAAACAACAACTCGAGAGATAGGTAAAGCGGATTCGCTCCCTGCTCATCGAGACCCCATCAATTCCACCTCAACTGGACCGTAGGCTTTTACCTTCACCGTAAGGGGCCGAACCAGTATAAACTCACCGTGTCCTTTGTCCGGTTTAACCCCTTTTTGATAATCTCGTTGCGATGGCTCCACGACTAAGTCCTCTTACTAGGACATCTGACATGTTAATTCCACGACAGTTGGAGCCC
Organism: Triticum dicoccoides; assembly: GCF_002162155.2. Classification (NCBI taxonomy): domain Eukaryota; kingdom Viridiplantae; phylum Streptophyta; class Magnoliopsida; order Poales; family Poaceae; genus Triticum; species Triticum dicoccoides. Next base: position 233,304,394 of record NC_041387.1, on the reverse strand, counting down.
ACCGTGGGGCTATCGCACGATGATTTCGAGTTCTTAAAGGGAAACTTTGAAGGACTCAAGGGATACGCGATTGGTCGGATGACCAAGAGTCGTCGCGGCAAGCTCTACATCGACGACGCGGGATGGGGCCCTGAGGCTGGATCAATTGAGTACGGGTACCGGGTCCGCTTTGGCGGAATTCATGTTTTCATCGACAAGATCGGTGAACCGGGCCCTGATCCGGACATCTCCACCAACCTCGTCGAGACGGCTCAGCGTGCGAGTCCTACCCGGGTTCAGCCTACCGTGAAGCGTGCATTCGTATGATTCATCCATGGTGCAGGATCTGAACCGGTATCCGACGGCGAGACGGCCATTTACTCAGATGGCGAATCATCCACTAGCGAAACCGAGTCATTGTACCAATTGCAAGACGGTCGTATTGGGGGCTGTTCCGATGGCGACAGTATTCCGGACCCCTTTGAACCGCCGAACCGGGTTGCAATCTTGATGGCGGGTACACAACCCATGTTGCAATCTTCATCTGCAGCAGCAATGATTTCCGGATCAGCGGCCTGGGTAGGAGGCCCTGCGCGCCGGCCTGCTCAAGTTCTTTCTGGTTTGTTGGATGCTTGGACGACATTGCTGATGGCGACAGTTGCCGCGGAGACTCAGGATCAACATAACGCGAAGGTTACAAAGCTGAGGGATCAGATAACTCAGGCCAAGGAGGACTTGTTGGTTGAGGAAGCTAGGATGACCGAAGAACAGGCCGCTTTAGACGCCCAGTCACAGCAGATCCAGGCGTAGAATTACCGGCTTATGTTGGATTAGAACGCGTCAAACGAAGTGCTGAGGAGGAGGAGGCACCGATCTCATCTGCCACTGGTTTACGAGGGAATGAATCTCTTCAATATGCCGGGAGCCAGGCCAAGTGATCCAGCAGCAGTGAACCAGACTGAGGAACCTGGGACCGGAGCTCCGGGTTAGCCACGGGTGATGGACCCTCCTCGACGGACGAATAACCCACCGCAATATGTACCAACGCCGCTAGGTCACTTCTCTAGCCCTTTGGATAACATGATTGCTGCGGCGTCTAGTTTGGCAGCTATTCCGATGGATGGCGAGTCACTGGCGACGGTTGAAACGCGAAGGGCCAGGGATCTTCTTCAAACCGCCATGGTGCAACAGCAGACTTATTCATATAGTCGGTACATGATACATTCAACCCCCCGTCCGAGCAAGAGTTAAAGCAAGCACATGGACAAACCGACTGTGTCAAGCAGTGCGCGGCACCGTGATGCCCCTAGGGGGCCTAATCCGGCGCGTGGTGGTATGAATGCTCAGGATGTGGTAAACAATGGCAGAGCAGTATGAGAGGCAGAGTTAGCGGCGCAATTGGCAGCACAGTACCCAAATCATTAACCCGCTCCAGTTCAACTAGCGGCATCAGTTGGACGTGGATTGGCTTTTACCTCTTGGGGAGTGTCATGCCTCACCCCGGCTCCGCGTAATGTGCGGCTACCCAAGGATTTCAAGGGTTCGCGTAAGGTGCCTAATTATACCGCCAATCAACCCCCCGAGGCGTGGGTTGAAAGTTATGAGATGGCAATGGAGATGCTGGATGTGGATGAAGTGGCATGTGAAAAATACTTCACCATGATGTTAGATGGAACGGCTCACACCTGGCTAAAGAGTCTGCCCGTTAACTCGATCAGTTCATGGGACGAGTTGAAGGCCCGGTTTATAGCGAATTTCAAGGATACGTGCAAACAACCCATGTCCATTGTGGATTTGGCTGCTTGTGTCCTAGGAGAGAACGAATCAACAACTCATTGGGTGCGCCTGGTTTCGGAAATCCTGCATTCATCGGACTGCATCAATGCTGATTTGGCGATTATAATGTTGGAGGGCAATTGCCGGTTTAAGTTGTCGAAGATGAAATTGGGACGGCTCAAGCGTCATTGCAATGATATGGGAACACTCATGGCAGCTCTGGTTAAGTATGCCGATTCTAATAATACCAAGGATCCCGAGTCTGACAAAGAGAAGCCGGAGAAGGGAAAGAAGAATGCCGGCACAAAAGGACAACATAACCAGGCTGGCCATGGGAATAACAGTAAGCGCAAGGCAGACAACAATTCTGATTTTGTAGCTAACACCATTGTTCAGGGTAATAATCAGCACCGTAAGGGTAAACCGCCCCCACAGGGCGGAGGATCAGGGGTGAATCTGGAGCGTTTGTTGAATCAGCCTTGCCCAAAGCATGGGACGCAAGAAAAACTGGCTACGCATTTATGGAAAGATTGCTTCATTATGCGAGAGTTCAAAAATTCAGGCCTCTTCCGGTATGATCATGGCCCGTCCGGCGGATCAGGACCAGGGTTTCACGGACCGGGTTATGGTGGAGGTAATTCCGGTTCAGGTTTTCAGGGTAACCAAGGTGAACAGGGCAATCAATGCAATTAGAGCAACCAAGGTGGTTATAATCAGCAGGGGAATCAGCAACAGCAGCAGTCGGGTTATCAGAGCAACCCGAAGCAGTTAAATGGTGGACAATATCATGTCTTCACTACTAGTATGTGCAAGCGTGATCATAAGCTCCATAAAAGGGCAGTAAACTCTGTTGAACCAGCGGTGCCCCGTTATCTGCGCTGGTCTGAACAGCCTATTGTGTGGAGTCGGGAGGATCATCCACCTTGCGTTGATAATCCTAGTCATCTGGCATTGGTGGTTCCACCGCAAGTCGGGGGTTATAAGTTCACCAAAGTGCTCATGTATGGAAGGAGCAGTATCAATATCTTGTATTATGAAACCTTCCGGCATATGGGGTTAACAGATAAGAATCTTAAACCGCCAAACACCATTTTTCACGGTGTGGTACCTGGTAAATCGGCTTACCCGGTCGGTAAGATAGCTTTGGAGGTGGTTTTTGGAGATGATCATGATTCAAGGTCCGAGACACTGACCTTTGAAGTAGTAAAAATTAGAAGTCCGTACCATGCCCTGTTTGGACGGCTAGTTTATGCTAAATTCATGGCAAGGTCGTGTTATGTTTATCTGTAGCTCAAGATGTCGGGTCATAAGGGGACCATCACGGTTCATGGTAACCGCAAGATTGCTCTGGAGTGCGAGGAAGGTGATGCGACTTATGCTGAGTCGGTTTGTGCGATGGAGGATTTGAAGTTTTATAAGGACAATGTTGATCCGGCAGATATGAGTTCTCTGAAGAAGCCCACTACAGAGCATGATCTGGCTTTGAAGTTTAAATCGGCTGATGAGACTAAGTTGGTTGATTTTGTTCCTGGCGATTCATCCAAGCAGTTCAGCATCGGTGTTAACTTGGATCCGAAATAGGAAGGCGCGCTCATCGAGTTCATCCGTGAGAACCGGGACATCTTTGCATGGAAACCTTTTGACATGCCAGGTGTACCGAGGGAACTCGCTGAGCACACTCTTAATGTTGATCCGAAGTTCAAACCGGTCAAAAAGTTTCTTCGCCGCTTTAATGAAGAGAGACGCAAGGCCATTCGTGAAGAGGTGGACCGGCTATTGGCAGCAGGGTTTATTGTGGAGGTGTTTCACCCTGAGTGGTTGGCCAATCCGGTGCTGGTACTTAAGAAAAATGGCACTTGGCGTATGTGTGTGGATTACATACATTTGAACAAAGCTTGCCCAGCTGATCCCTTTGCCCTCCCTCGTATTGATCAAATCATTGATGCTACGGCGGGTTGTGAGCGTTTGAGTTTCCTGGATGCTTATTCGGGTTACCATCAGATCAAAATGGCAGTTAAGGACCAGGAGAAGACAGATTTTATAACTCGTTTTGGAGCCTTCTGTTAAGTATCTATGCCTTTTGGGCTCAAGAGTGCTCAGGCAACTTATCAGCGGTGTGTGCAGAATTGCCTCCATAATAAGATTGGGTGTAATGTTCATGCTTATGTAGATGATATCGTGGTGAAGTCCAGGAAACCAGAGACACTCATAACTGATTTGCAGGAAACTTTTGATAATCCGAGGGTTTATAAAATGAAGCTTAATCCGGCTAAGTGTGTTTTTGGTGTACCCGATGGCAAGCTCTTGGGTTTTCTGGTGTCCAATAGGGGCATTGAGGCTAATCCGGAAAAGATCAAGGCTATCACGTTCCTGGCTAAACCGGCGTGTATCAATGACATTCAAAGACTGGCAGATTGGATTGCAGCACTGAGCCGGTTTATCAGCCGGTTGGGAGAGAAGGCGATCCCGCTTTATCAGATGATGAAGAAAACAGACAACTTTGTTTGGAGTGATGTTGCTGATGCGGCATTTGAGGATTTGAAGAAGCAGTTGGCCGAGCCGCCCGTCGTTGCTGCCCCCATTGATAAGGAACCATTGTTGTTATATGTGGCTGCTAATGCCCGAGGTGTCAGCGTGGCTATTGTGGTGGAGCGCAAGGAGGCTGGTAAGGAATATCCGGTTCAACGGCCGGTTTACTACATCAGTGAGGTGCTTATCGAGTCCAAACAGAGATACCCCCATTGGCAGAACCTAGTGTATGGAGTGTTTATGGCGAGCAGGAAGCTCAAGCAATACTTTCAAGGCCATCCCATCACTGTGGTCAGTTCTGCTCCATTGGGAGACATCATTCAAAACAAGGAGGCAACTGGCCAGGTTGCTAAGTGGGCTATTGAGCTTGGGCCTTGTCACGCCCAATATGCAACCCTATACAAAAGGAACTCGAAGGTCCCACCAAGGATAGACCCGCATATTGAAACGCTTTTGCAAGGTGGATATCATTACATCAACATTACATAATAGATGGGGATACATACAAAAGGCATACAATGCCACACAAATACAACATCACCTTACATAAGAGCAACATCCGACTATGGGTGAAACACAAACAGATGCTCAAACGACATCCACCCTGCTAGCCCAGGCTGCCGACCTGGAACCTATCCCCTGATCGAAGAAGAAGCAGAAGAAGAACTCCAAAACAAGCAAACATCGCTCTCGCGTCAAGATCATCGCAAAACTTGTACCTGCAACTGCTGTTGTAGTAATCTATGAGCCACGAGGACTCAGCAATCCCATTACCATGGGTATCAAGACTAGCAAAGCTTAATGGGAAAGGGAGGGGTAAAGTGGTGAGGTTGCAGCAGCGACTAAGCATATATGGTGGCTAACATACACAAATAAGAGCGGGAAGAGAAGAAAAGGAATGGTCGAGAAGCTAGCAATGATCAAGAGGTGATCCTGAACTCCTACTTACGTCAAACATAACCCAAAAACCGTGTTCACTTCCCGGATTCCGCCGAGAAGAGACCATCACGGATACACACCCAGTTGATGCGTTTTAATTCGGATCTAGTGTCAAGTTATCTACAACCAGACATTAACAAATTCCCACCTGCCACATAACCACGGGCACGGCTTTCGAAAGATAATACCCTGCAGGGGTGTCCCAACTTAGCCCATGATAAGCTCTCGCGATCAACGAAGGATATACCTTCTCCCAGGAAGACCCGATCAGTCTCGGAATCCCGGTTTACAAGACATTTCGACAACGGTAAAACAAGACCAGCAAAGCCTCCCGAATGTGCCGACAAATCCTGATAGGAGCTGCACATATCTCGTTCTCAGGGCACACTGGATGAGCCAACATCGGGTTGGCATAGACCTTGGTTGCCCAGGGGGCACCGAACATCGCTCAGTTGGACCAACACTCGGAGGAGCACTGGCCCGGGGGGGGGGGGTAAATAAAGATGACCCTCGGGGTCCGGAAACCCAAGGGAAAAAGGCTTAGGTGAGGAAAATGGTAAAACCAAGGTTGGGCCTTGTAGGAGGAGTTTTATTCAAAGCGAACTGTCAAGGGGGTCCCATAAATCACCCAACCGCGTAAGGAAAGCAAAATCCGGGAACATAGCACCGGTATGACGGAAACTAGGGCGGCAAGAGTGGAACAAAACACCAGGCATAAGGCCGAGTCTTCCACCCTTTACCAAGTATATAGATGTATTAATAATATAAGAGGTGTTGTGATATCCCAACAAAATCCTGTCCACCATGGAGAAATCTTCAACTTCACCTGCAACTAACAACGCTATAAGAGGGGCTAAGCAAAGTGGTAACATAGCCAAGCAACGGTTTGCTAGGAAGGGTGAAAAAGTTTAGAGGCTGACATGGCACTTTGGGAGGCTTGAAGAGTAAATGATAGGTAGCGCGGAATAGCGATAGAACGAAGCAACTAGCATAGCAATGATAGTAGTGAGATCCAGGGTAGTGGTCATCTTGCCTAAAATCCCGCAAGGAAGAAAAACGAGTCCATGAAGAAGATGACGCCAAGAAGACGAACCAAGCGTAGACGAATGAATCCTCACGATCGCAACGAAACAGGAACTATCGAGAAGAAGCACACAACATGGTAAACACACCACACATGAACAAGACATGATGCACAACCAAACATGATGCATGACAAAGCTACATGGATCTACTCATGGCAAAAGATGATGCAAACAAGAGCAACACATCAAGGCAAGTTTAAATGAGGCCGGAAACAACATATAACAATTCCGGTAAGTCCTCATATGCGAATTTAGAAATTGGTCCAGAACTGAATAAACCTTATGTTCAAGTTGTTAAACAGCAAGTTAATATGCACCAAGATGATCTACATGAGATTCTAGTCAAGTTACATCTAAAGTTCATTTGGTTCGGAGCTACGGCCTAGAAGATATGAGCAAAACAAGTCAAACATGGCATTGATGCTAAATGCATCCAAACATCAAGCAAACACCTCAAAACAAGGATGCAACATGATAATATGAAACTAGATGCAAATCTAAGCAAATTTCAGATAGGGCACACTCAAAATGGAGCAACGGTTCAACACATACACTCTATACAAGTTTAAAGGACAAGCTTTCCAAAACAGCAACTAGGCATCTAGCAAGCATCAAAACAATATGCTACGGTACCACAATATGAAAACAAAAGGCATGGACATGATGTACAGGTAATGCATGAAAAAACATGAACACTGAGCTATCTGCAGAAATCACGAGAACATGCTCAAAAGGACATGGCAAGATTGCAAATAATAACAGTTTACAGACTTGGCAGAAATAACATCAGGATGCAATGTTTAGAGCGATCAAACAACATGTTACAGGAACTTATCATGGAAAATAAAGGCATGGAATGAACCTACTAATTGCATAGAACAAAAGTTCCTTAATGATCATGAGCCAAAAGGGCACAACAAGTATGATGGCACCCATGTAAACATGGCAAGTTATATGACAGATTCAGACATGGCAGGAACAACAATAAGTAGGCATGTTGGTGAGCTTGTACCGCTCACCACAGAACAATACATGGCATGGAAACGTAACCAACAGGAAGAAGACATGTTTTTGAAGATAATCATGGCAAAATCAAGTTCATAGGGTGCATTGATCACTAACAACAAACATGGCAACATTGAACTTAATGTTAACAGGCTGACAACAACATTATTTAGCTACTTGAGAGCAAGATTACAACAAGTTAAAGCAGGCTATAAATGAACCCAGGGGCACGGATGGATAGAGCGTGACATGTATAACAAATCATCCTTAGTGAACATCTCCAGATTATGCATAGAATGACTTGTAGAAGCAGGTTTACATAGCAACATGATATAGCAAATTCAGACAAGCAAAACAGCAACAGCAAGTACACTACTTCACGAGCTCGATGCACTCATTACAAGACTCACAAAAATACATGGATTGCACCTCTGCAGAGATGGCATGATTTAGTTCAAAACACATGTAGAGCTAATGCTCATAGGATGCACACACCAAATGCAACAAAAATGACAAACACCAAGTTATAACAGTTTCAGCAGATTAACATCACATAGCACTCTTGCAACGATGATTAGGCATCAAGATGATCGCAAACAAGCAAGGCACAATGGAATGAAATGATAGAATCTCACAACTAACATTTTGATATATTACACGCAGAAAACGGAGCAGTATGCTTGGAGATATGACATGTTGAACAGGGCATGAAAATACTGGAGGGAATTGGGACTTGGCAGAAATATACCCCGCGAAAAGGTGGATGGTACGGTGCGGGACGAAGGGATCCGGGACGGGGGCACGCGTTTGGTTGGTGGTGGTGGTGGATCTCATCCACCCCAACTCCGGCGATGACGGCGGCGGTTCCGGCGAGGAGCTCCGACGAGGAGCTCCAGCGAGGAGGTTGGAGGAGGCGCGGGAGAAGGCCGGGGAGGTCGGGGGCTCCGGTGGAGGGGCGGTGGAGGTCGGAGGCAGGGAGACGCACGGTGAGGCGGGGCGCTGCGGGCGCGGGGCGTGGCCGGGCGGCGCGGGGGCGGCGCGCTCCGGCGAGGTGGAGGTCGGAGC
>NC_041387.1:233273078-233295629 GCF_002162155.2 Triticum dicoccoides | reverse complement strand
GGCGGCGCCTCGGGCTCGCGCGGGCGAGCATCAGCGGCGTCCGGACCCGAGCGGGCCTCAGATGGGCTCGGCGGGCCCGCGGCTGCGCGCCGTGGAGTGGGGCGGCCCGAGTGGCGACGTGGCGCGACGGGGTTGGACGCGGGGCGGCTAGAGCTGACGTGGCGGCCTCGGATTGGCCGGGGCGACGTGTCCGGTGGACATGTCCGGCGTGGATGGACATGTCCGGCGGCGCGAGGAGGAAGACTGCTAGGGTTAGGGGTGGATTAGACCGCGAATTTGGAAGGGGGAGGCACATTTATAGGTAGAGGGAGCTAGGAGAGTCCAAATGGGGTGCGGTTTTCGCCCACACGATCATCATCGAACGACCGAGAGCATGGGGGTTTGGATGTGTTTTGGGCCACTTTGAAGGGGTGTTGGGATGCACACAAAAGAGGGCTTTACGGTTAACCGTTGGAGTATCAAACGACCTCCAAATGGCACGAAACTTGACAGGCAGTCTACCGGTGGTATACCAAGGCCGCTTGGCAAATCACGGTCCATTCTGAGAATATCTAACACCCGCACCCGAAAAGAGATAAGAAGGGGACGCCGGATGACATAGGAGTGCCGGATTGCAAAACGGACAATGGGGAAAATGCTCGGATGCATGAGACGAACACGTATGCAAAAAGAGATGCACATGATGACATGATAAAATGCAACACGCAAGCAAATGACATGGAAACAACGGCGAATAACTGGCAGACACCTGGCGCATCGAATCCGGGGCGTTACAGGCCTCACGGGTTGAATACATGCCTTGCACTGCTATCAAGTCCCAAGCACTCATAGACTTCATCAACGACTGGACGGAGTTGCAGGCACCCGAGGATAAACCGGATAACACATACTAGACTATTCACTTTGATGGATCCAGACAATTGGAGGGCTCGGGGGCTGGAGTTCTTCTTACTTCCCCTCAAGGTGACAAATTTTGTTATGTTTTCCGCTTAATGTTTCCCTGTACTAACAATGCAGCTGAGTATGAGACTTTACTCCATGGACTGCGGATGGCGAAGGACATGAACTTAATCCAGGTACGTTGCTTTGGTGACTCCGATTTAGTGGCTCATTAAGTGTTCGGTATGTGGGTTTTCCAAGGATCCACTCATGGCGGCTTATTGCCGAGAGGTGGACGTCATTGTTGTTTACTTCAAGGATTATCAGGTCGAGCACATTGATCGGCGTAAAAATGAAGCAGCAGATGCTTTAAGCCGGCTCGGATCTCAGCATAAACCGGTGCCGCCTAATGTTTTCCTGGATGTTCTGCATAATCCGTAAGTCAAGGTACCGAGGGAGGAGGATCTGGCGATTCCTGATCCGGAGGCTCAACTGGTAGCAGTTCTTCATGCTATCCCTGATTGGACATTGCCGTACCTGGCATACATGAACCGGGGCGAGTTACCAGGGGATTAAGTTTTAGCCAAACAGATAATCTGGCATTCTAAGTCCATGGATATTGTCAATGGCGAATTACACCACTGTAGTGTTTCAGGGGCGTTTCAGCGTTGTGTTTCTTCTGAAGAAGGTTGTGAGATCTTGCGTGAAATCCACCAAGGAGATTGTGGTCATTTTGCCGGTTCAAAATCCTTGGTGTCTAAGGCTTTCCGGCAAAGTTTTTACTGGTTAACAGCTCATGCTGATGCGGAAGATCTAGTCCGAAGGTGTGACGGCTGTCAGAAATTTGCACGTCGAGCTCATGTTCCGGATCAACAGTTGAGGATGATTCCAATTACCTGGCTATTTGCAACTTGGGGGCTGGATATGGTTGGGCCATTTAAGAGATCCAAGGATAAGAAGACCCACCTCCTGGTGGCGGTTGATAAATTCACCAAGTGGGTGGAGGCAGAGCCAGTGAGCAAGTGTGGTGCGGTCACGGTGGTTCAGTTCATGAAAAAGGTGATCTTCCGGTTTGGTTTTCCACACAGCATTACAGATAATGGCACGAACTCTCCAAGGGAGCTATGGAAGAGTTCTATCAACGTGAGCACATCCGGCTTGATGTGTCGTCGGTAGGCCACCCCCAATCTAATGGTCAAGCGAAGAGAGCTAACTAGGAAATCTTAAATGGTATCAAGCCCCGGCTCATGGTCCCTTGGAAACGGATGCCGGGTTGTTGGGTGGAGGAGTTGCCTTCCGTTCTATGGAGTATTAACACCACTACCAATAGATCTACGGGTTACACACCCTTCTTCATGGTCTATGGAGCAGAAGCAGTTCTCCCAAGTGATATACATCATGACCCGCCCCGAGTGGCAGCTTACGTTGAAGTGGATAATGAAAGAGCACGCGAGGATGCCTTGGACCTGTTAGATGAACAACGGGATATTGCGCCAGCTCGATCGGCGATTTATCAGCAAGACCTGCGGTGTTATCACAGCCGCCGAGTTAAAACCAGGACTTTCCAAGAAGGCGACTTGGTGCTCCGGCTTATCCAATATCAGACTGACATGCATAAGTTGTCTCCACCTTGGGAAGGACCCTTTGTGGTCAGCAAGAATTTGAACAACAGGTCATACTACCTCATTGATGTTCGAGAGCAAAAAGACTCACGCAAATCAGAGGAGGAGACTTGCCGGCCGTGGAATATAGCTCATCTTTGGCCTTACTACACCTGAGCCATAGGCTCCTACTATGTATATATTTTTGACAATGTACATATTGTGATCAATAAATAAAACGGCATCCTTGCTAAAGCGGGGCCTCTGCCGTTTTCGTCTTATATGTCTCCTTGGTTACTTGGGGGCTCATGCTTACAAAGCAGAGTTTTCCAGTAAACTGGCTTATGAAACCACAACATAGCTTGGGAGCTTCACACCCAAGGGACCAAAGAGAGCTTGTTGCCATGCACAGCTCAAACATAGGTACCCATTGAGCATAGCTCACAATGTTACTTGGGGGCTCTTTGTGCACAGCAATAAAGATATTGAAAGGACCCTTGTAATAGGCTATCAAGTTAGGCTTGGAAGCCAGGCGTATTCAACTGAAACCCCGGGTTAACCTGCCTTCATCAAGTAATCCACTCCGTCCAGGTAATCCTGGTATGACCCGCCGAACATTTGACGAGTCAATCTTATACAGACCCTGAACTTGTCAAAGTTAAAATGACGATTGGTTAATTGGAGGCCCATCTTAAAAGACTTTGTCAAATGGTTTAACTCAGTGGCCCGGCAGCCCATGAAAAGCCTCCAATTTGGGCCTGGCAGCCCTTGAAAAGCCTCGACTACAAGTTTTTTATTTCATTTTGCTTCGTGCAAGTTTTCTTTCCTTTGATAAGGTTTTAAGGTAAACCGGCGTCCATTGACCCGGCCTAACTACAAGTCATTCCATCAGCCCGGTGTTTCTCAACCTGGCACAACTTTCAATTATCAGTTGTTAGCATGAAATCAATTATAAACGGTCTGGCATTGACTATAAGTCGCCAGGATGATCATCCGGTGTGTATCATAACCTGGCGTGTTTTATTATATACCAACACAGCATGGTGAGAGTTATCAATACTCAGGATTTGAGGTATTTTCATATCTCATTTTCTTTACAGTCTTGGTTATAAACTATGACTTCATATTGGGCATCGTAACCCATCCAGCGGTAAACTGCCAGGATAAGTTTTCAGTTTATGACATGCAGAAAATAGGATTGCATAACACTGATAAAAATCATAAGCACACATTGCATCTTATGACAAGGTGGTAGTCTTAGCAAAGTGATTATACGACATAGAAGACCAAGTGTTTCGAGCTATGCACGATGGCATAGCAGACCAAGTGTTTTAAACTAGCCTATTACAAGACGCTCGGACCGACCAACAAGATAATTGTTTTTTTATAGAGGACGGTACACAAATGGTAAACCGGCGTCCGGATTAGGCTTCCTCTTCGGCTTGATGAGAAGTTTGCGGATCACCTTGCGCCAGTTCAACCTCCTCCTCCCCACCCAGTGGCTGGAAGTCAATGGTTGCCCATTCAATCCCGGTTAAAGCTTGGAAGACAGCTTTGTCACTTATAAGATTGGAGGGTTCAACGTCAGGGGCATAAGTGTGCTTACGGGTTGGCGGGATAAGATTCTGCACTTCTTTCACAGATGCATCAACCCGTTTGTTGTCCGCATCATAGTTGGACCGGTGGACAGACAAGTCAACTTCTTCGGCCAATCTGCTTGCAAGCGGGCGCATCTCCTTTGTCAAGGCTCTGAGGGCTTCATTATGAAATTCTGACCCATCTTCTTGTTGCCTAGGATAACCCTTTCCAATATCTTCTTGATAAGGAACAGCTATTCAAGCTTTGGCCCGAGTCAGTGCAGATAGATTGCCAGCACTTGCAGCGGATCTCTTTACCTCTTCTATCTGGGCAGGAGTCATAGATAATTTGGCCAATGTATCCTTGATTAAGGATGGTGGCGGTTTATTGTATGAGGCTGCGCAGATGACTCGTTGAGCACCGGTATACAGTTGTTCTATAGAAGTATAGGTTGCTTTCAACTTCCTCCGCATATACGAGTCCAGATGAGCAACACGACTACCTGCAACGGTTTAAGAATTTGTTGTTAAACCAGCAGTTTCAAAGATGTCTAAGAAAGGCTCTTGCAAAGAGTACTTACCAAATATGGCAGAAGTCATAGCATTAATCTGACGCTTTAACCCAGTTAGCTCTTCTGCTACCGGTTTAAGAGCCGCTTCAGCATCCTTAGCCCGTTTTAACATAGTGGCCCTCTCAGTTTCCCAGTCTGCCTGCTTGTTTTTGAAGCCATCCTTTAATTGCTCCATGGCAGTTAAAGTGCCCTTTAATTCCTCTTTGGCATTGGAAGTTTCTCCTTGTTGGGACTTGATATTTTCTTGAAGATCGGTGATTTGGGAATCTTTGTTGCTCAAGTTAGCCTGCAAAAGACAGATAATGAAGTTGTTAATATTTTCTCAAAAGTCCCAAGCACATAACAAGTTATACACTTGGCACTTGGGGGCTAATGCGGATTGCTTCTTCTTAACTGATATTTTAAGTCCCAAGGCTCAATACAAGTATTAATCTTGGCACTTGGGGGCTAATGCTTAATTGATCAGATAAACCGGAGGTGAAGGAATTCAACAAGGATAAGCTTTGCAACAGGAAATCCTGGTTCATCTTGAAGAGATAAACCGGCCCTTGGGTGCTACACAGTTGAAGTCTTTTTTATCAAAAGTCCCGGTTCATCTTAAGGAGATAAACCGGCCCTTGGGGGCTACAATGGAGTTGATATAAAGCACAAAGAAAAAATTATAAAATGTTTGAATAGAAGTTACCTCATAGCGCTCCTTCATCAAATTGACTAAACCGGCCTCATAATCACGACATGTATATAGGCGGTTTAGATATCGAGAGTGGAGTTCCTGAGCATTGAGATGAGCATAACTTGACAAATCAGTTTTCCACTTGCCTTTGTCCAGAACAGTAAATTCCTCTTTGGCATTGTGCTTTGATAAAGCAACAGGGTTGCCAGGATCGGTGTGGCCAAAAACGGTAATCACCACATCATTGGACGTGCCATCAACAATCTCATCTGCATTGGATGGTTTAGCAGCGGCTCTTGCTGGGCTTGGGGGATTAGCAGCTGGACATGGTGGATTAGCAGCTGGACTTGGTGGATTAGCAGCTTTACTTGGCGGATCAGCATGAGGACTAGCCGGATTAACTTCTGGTGGATCAACATAAGTGTCCTGACCTTGTGGCAAGGATCATCCAGAGCAATATCAGTATCCAGACCGGTTCAAAAGATAGATTATCATCAGTGGGAGCAGTCAGCTTGGCCTTTTTACTGAGTCGGGCTTTGGCGCTGCAAGTAACAAACAGAGGTTAGTATTATAAACTGGTGCAAGAAAGCAAAACTAAAATTACTATGCTTACTAAGGGACGGTCTTGAGGGGAGGCATCTATGTGGTTGATGAGTCGCGAGAGGATGAATTGGAAGTGCCCTGATAATTGGAAGCAGACGGATTAAGAGGCTATCGGAAGTAACCCGCTTTGGTATAAGATTTGTTAGAAGTACAAGAGACCTCTGCACGGTGTTTCCGAACCGGTGTGTCCGGTAAACCAGAGGAGGTAACTTGTTGGCCACTGTGTCGGGTTGTGCGACGAGCTTCAGGGTGCTGTGTCTTCAAAGAAAAGTGTGGATCCAAATGAGTGGGAGGATGTGAACATTTCACTTTCCGGACTGCGCGACGGAGTTTTCGTACTGGCACAAGATCTGAATCGGAAGAAAGGGGAATTACCTCTACATGATCAGCACGTCTGGCTTCCGCATCATCCTAATAATGATCATTGTCAATAAGGTGCATGAAAAATGAGCCAAGGGAATAAAGTTATACCTCTGATTCCGAGTCATCAAGAGCTTCGGCCGGATCAGAGGACTCAGCGGTTCTCTTCTTCGCTTGTTTCTTTTTGGCCTTGCTCTTAGCACGAGGCGCTCTCACCGGTTTGTCTTGTGTTTCACCGGTTTGTCTTGAGATTTCCTTTTCCAGAACGGGTCATTGCTCTGCAAAGATAAACAGAAGGTCATCAGAAAAGTTTCAACAAGGAGGACGAATTAAAAACAGAAAGATATAATCCTTACCGCTGGCGGTTTTTGGGGGGCATAAAAGGGACGCAGCCCAGTCTTGCTGCATTCAGATATCGGTTCACCCAACATCTTTTTGACAACCTCAGTAATTTCTTCATCACTTAGTTGGACATCAATATGGCATTGAGGATCTTTTAGCTCTCATTTGTACTCACATATTAAACCGGGACGCTGGCTTAAGGGCAAGATACTCCACGACACCCAGCAACGGACAAGGTCAATACCAGTTAAACCGTTTGCCATAAAAGCCCGGATCTTAGAAATATGTAGTGCATATTTTGATCGTTCCTTGGTAGTAAGCCATTGAGGCAATGGATGTTCATTACTGAGCCGGTGAGCACGATAAACCGACAGGAGATTTTCATCTTCAGGAGCGGTATTCTGGCAGTAAAACCATGTTTGATTCCAGGCCTTGGGGTGGCTGTGGTGTTTGGCATGAGGAAAATTGACTTGTTTCCTTTTTTGAATCGACACCCCACCAAGTTCAGTGTTGGGGCTGTCAGTAAATTTGGTACGGCGGTTGAAGTGGAAGAAGTCTCTAGAAAAATCGACGGTCGTTTCTTCTTGCAGGTAAACCTCACAAAACACTTGGAAATTGCAAATATTGGACATAGAGTTTGGTCCAATATCTTGAGGGTGGACTTGGAAGCTGGCAGGTACATCCCGGAATTTTTTTGACCCGGGAGGGCTAAACCCTTGGTCCAAATGATGCACAAAGACAACTACTTCTCCATCATGAGGTTCAGGAGGGTTTTCAGTACCCGGGGCTCTCCAATGGATGGTCTCTTGCTTTGCTAGAGCGCTAGTCACAACATAACTAGTAAGCTGCTCTTCCATAACCCGGGAGGGAGCCCAATTGCAGGAGAAGAACTGTTTGGTCATTTTTGATGAAAAGCTATAAAAGTAGTTCAGACGCCAGATTACGGTTCAAGATTAATATGTATAAACCAGCGTCAGGTCGGGGAAGGGATCAAATAAGGAAAATATACATCTTAAATCGGATACTAATGCTCAGGTAAAAATGGCGGTTTAAGAGAGGGCTAATGGTACCTGGCGGATTATCAATTTCTAAGAGTTAAACCGCCTACAATGGTGCGGAGGGAACATATCTGAAATTTTCTTAAGTGTTGCACAAACAGGTTTTACAAGTTGATGTGATAATTTTGGATCTACCGCAATTCATCAAAAGGGGAGAAATTTTAGAACTAAAGGTCACGATAGCAGAAGAGCGCATATGCTTGGGCAGGATCTCATGCAGTAAAAAGTGGTTTCTGAGGGTGACTATGGGTGCTGAACTACTACCGCATACCTTTGCTATCAGTTTCAGATCTATTTATGAGATCTAGGGGGGGAAAAGGAAGAACGATGAAGAACACCGATGAACAGCAGAACCATAATGCAGATCTAATATTTGGAAAGAGGAGTACTTACTGATACTGCGGGGCAGCGGAGGGGCATCGTAGTCTATCTGATCAAGAACAGGTTGATGCAGCGGCCTTGTTGATGTAGTGCTCGAAGGAAAACAGCGGCGGCGGAGCTCGGGCTCTTTGGGGTCAAGAGGAAGAAGAAGAGATGAAGAGGCAAGGGGGAAAATGGAAAGGAACCATGGTCTTATTTATAAGGGCGAAGGGATAGATGACAGGCGCGAGAATCGAGAAGCCAAAAATCGTATATCTGATACAGCTGTCGCCTCGGTCTTCGGGGATTAATAAATAAAAGAAGCATTTATAGGATTTTATATAGAGATGACGTCATGACGATTTGCGACAATTTTAGAAGCTGACGTCATGGCGGTTTACCAAGTTCATATGAAGGAGACGTCATGGCGGTTTATAAGGATCATAGGAGGATGTTCAAGGAATGTTTCTAAGTGTTGAAGATTGACATGAACAGGTTCAAATCAATCTGGGGCCTAATGTTGGGGATATAACTACTGAGTGTAAACCGCCCAGAAGGGGCCGGTTTAAGCTCATCCATATTGAAGCCCATGAAGACAAGGAGTATTGCGCTCTACCATTGAAGCTTAGAGGCCCAGGGCCCAAAGGTGGTTTAGAGCCCATAAATGTAAACCGGTATGAGATGTGTAAACTTGTGTTGTAAGTTAGGAAAGGTAGAAACCGAGTCAGACACATGTATGAGCCGGCCTCATTATTCTGTAAACCGTCGGGGGTCAACCTGTGTATATAAAGGGACGACCCGGTGGCGGTTCAGGGACAAGAAACAACAACTCGAGAGATAGGTAAAGCGGATTCGCTCCCTGCTCATCGAGACCCCATCAATTCCACCACAACTGGAGCATAGGCTTTTACCTTCACCGCAAGGGGCCGAACCAGTATAAACTCCCTGTGTCCTTTGTCCGGTTTAACCCCTTTTTGCTAATCTCGTTGCGATGGCTCCACGACTAAGTCCTCTTACTAGGACATCTGACGTGTTAATTCCATGACATCTCCTATAGTAACTACGTTGAAGCACCTACAAATATGTAACTATGTTGACAAACCCGTGGGTCCCAACATCATTATAGCATTAGGAGGAAGTATTTTTTTTCGATGAGGCACTTGCTTGCGTACGGCCATAGACCTGGTGGGTCCCGACTGTCCGCATCTCCACATACAATCCTCTCCAGATTCCTCTTGTTTGTTCAGCATGTTCACAACGGCAGACATCGGCGTCGTGGCGAGCGCACAAAGGCGCATGAGGGGATCCGACCACCTGAGGAAGTGCCCTATTATTAACGAAACTACTGAAGTAGCCTAGTGGCCAAGTGACACTACCCGATAGCTATTCCGCCCGGGTTCGATTCCACCTGTGCAGGGAAAATATCTCCAAATCTTTTGCCTCTAGCTTTATTGACATGTGGGTCCCCATTGTCATCTACGCACACCACGTCCAACACTTGCCAAAACTTCGTCCCTCATTTTCTCTGTGTTTACCACACTCGACATTGTGTGGGCATTTTGAAAATAGCATATCTTTTTGACTGTGTATCATATGAAGATGTGCTATGCATGAATGTTGATCAGCATGATGTTAACTGGCTGGTAGTTCAATTTTTGACCATGAATAAAACTTCCAACATGATGTTAACCCTGTTTGAAAAGGCCGTGTTAATATAAATGCTCTGCCTCTGAAAGTTGCAGTTTCTTATCTGAAACTGAAACTTGCAGTTTCTTCTCCGAGAATCACATTGTTTGCACTTTTATACTCCTATGAAACAACATTTTTTTAAGTGCTAAAAATAGATCTCTAGAATTCATAAAATACTTCATATGCTCAATACTGCAAATCTGAAATTCAAAAGACATTCATATCTGAAAGTACTCTCAAAATACACAACACAAAACACAATTCACAACCTGCAAATACTGACAACCCTAAGCTCCTCCTGACAATTCAAAACCTGACTGACTATTGGGCTGGGGGGGGGGCTGTCCCCTCCTATTCCTCGGCAGCAGACAGCCGCCCCGTGATACGATGTGAACGGCGAGGGAGAGGATGGCGGGGAAGCATCTCGGGCCAACTGCTTTTCTCCTCTCGCGATTGGGTTCGGTCGACGAAGACTCCACCGGCTCGCTCTGGCAGGACACCCTCACAAACGGCACCCTGTAGATGCTCGATCCTTCGATCTCTTATGGATGCTCCATCTAGGATCGATACTCCCACCACCGCTCCCTCATGATCGGATTCGGTGAATCTGTTTGCTCCATGGCCCAGAGGAGAAGCTCTATGTACTCCCGCGCGAGTCCCTTCGGGAGTATTGCTGCCTTTTCGCTCTGTTGCAGATATTTGGCCATGGATGTCACCGTCGCCGCTAGTTGATCCTTGTTGTCAAACCAAGATTGTATCTCCCACATCCTAGCTAGCTTCACAGGGTCGCCGTCTGCGATACTCATGTATCGGTTGTACTCCTCGATCGATCTACTTCTCCACAGCACCTTCACTCGCCGGCGGTGGTTTTTGAATGGAAGAGGAGAGGAGCAGCGCTGATTTTGGATTAGAACAGGAGAGGAGCGACACTGGTTTTGGACTGGAACAGGAGAGGAGGGGCGGTGGTTTTGAAATGGAAGAGGAGAGGAGCGGCCCTAGATTTAGATTGGAACAGGAGAGTAGCGGCGGTGGTTTAAGAGGAGAAGAGCGGAAGAGCGGCGCTGGTCTTGAAAGTATTTTTTTTGCGTATTTTGGGTCAAAGTTTGACCACAAACTGTATTTGACAAGCAAAATATGAATGCATGTCACAAAAACTTGTATCGTTTGGTTCGTATCTGAATGTACTTTCAAATTATATTATTTTTGCAACGTATAACATATATTTTATGTGCAAAAATCATGGTCAATTATGACCCAAAAGGGAGACTAGTTAATGTGGAGTCGCTTTCTTAATTGAAGGGTAAATTGATTTTGATTTTGATCCAGTCACAGTGCGCCGGCCCTCTCGTCCAATCCTAAATCGCTGCCACACGCTCCTCTCCCTCTTCTCCATTGCAAAACCACCTCCTCTCCTCTCTATCATCTACATTCCAAAACCATCGTCTCGCCTCTCCCTCTTCTGATCTTCTCCATTGCAAAACCACCTCCTCTCCTCTCCATCATATCCATTTCAAAACCACCGTCTTGCCTCTCCCTCTTCTCTATTGCAAGACCATTGTCTCTCCTCCCATCTTCCAAAGCTAGCACCGGACCACTCAGAAGGACATCTATGGAGAGGATACAACAGGGAATCAGGCTGATCGCCGGCGGTGACCAAGCAAAGTTAGCCAGGTTGAAAGAGATCCTTACTTGGTTTGACAATGAGTGGGAGATTTCGAGGATGGTGAGGGCCATGTGGCAATGTACGCGAAAAAGCGAGACGGTGGCGGTGAGGGCGGCGATGTACATGTACTCCTCGGTGGCAGTCACGCCAAAGTGCTCCGAGTTCATCGAGTATCTCCTCTGGCCGATGGAGCAGACAGATTCGCTCGAGGCGACAGTCAAGCGGAGGTGGTGGGTGTACAGGTCGAAGGTCAAGCACCCACAGGATAACGAATCGATCGAGTATGGTGTGTCGTTCATGAGGGTGCAGAGCCAACTGGAGCCACAGGAGTATTTGTTCTCCCACCGCAAGAGGAGGCCAGATGGCGCGACGTCGCTTCCCCGCCGTTCTCCACGGTTCCCTTGACGCTCTCGTTTCAATGGTGGCGGTAGGGTTTAAGGTAAGCTTCACACTAACCTAATCATCCACTTGCTCATGCTTACAACCAGTCTCCGAGTACTACACCAATCACCCTAAAATAGCTCTTGACCTTTGGGTCAAAGTTGTGACACAGTGTAGAAATAATGAAAAATAGACTGGTGCTTCTTTCAGAAAAGAGTACTCCCTAGAAAACTGCCAATATAAGCTACTAGTATTTGGTTAGAGGATTTGCTGCCGAGAAAGATCCGTCCACAGAGAGCGCCACACATCCCACTGGTGGTGGTGGATGCCAATGCGTGCATGCAGCATGGTTGGTGTCGGTAATTTTTACTTGGCACACCTTGCACTCTACATATATGCCGGTTCCATACGTACATTTGTGCAATTCCACCAAAATGCAGCTGAATAACCCTGTTTGCACAGATAATGAAAAAGCGTGATTACATTATAGTGGCACTAGTTGATGAAACACACAAAATAAATATAAGAAAATACTGCGATAGTATCATAGTATGCCATGCTGCATGGGCGAGATGGGCCCTGCGATGCCTCATATGGTACGCCTCATACTAGAAATCATCCCAAGTCTCCCAGATACACCTTATGGCAGTGATGAACATCAGTGTACACTGGTAGTACAAAGAGGCACCTTGAGACATTCAAATCTCTATTTTTGTACAGATCAACTAAAATTAAGCACCCCAGTTTGCAGAAACGCTTAAACATTAACAATGGGACTAGTTGTTGAAACATACATTAACAACGAGAAGCGCTTTCTTTATCTACATTGGAAATGAAATGATAGAGAGGAGACTTGCTCTATTTTAACTGTATTATTACTTCATTTTATTAGTGACACTAGGGTCGAGCAGGTGTCAAACAAGGTGTACCGTGTGTCGCAAGGATGGAGGCCGGGGGTGCTTAGAATGGGATGCTGAAGCTGGCTCTTTCAGTCACCAACATGGATGATTCAATTCATGGGACCTTTTAGTGCAGTTCACCTAAAATGAAGCAATGTCCCGTGAGCTAGCAACTTCTTCTTCATTTTTTTCAGAAAAGGGCTCCAGCCCGGTTCCATTTCCATCAGAAAATGAAACCCACAGAGCTTCTTCTTCATTAGTTGCAATAAAATTGAGTAACATCAAGGTTGGTTGTGAAGCTCCTGGAATGTTCAACTATAATTTGGATATCATTTGTGCAGTTCAACGAAGATCGAGCGTGAAATGTATATCTCTGTTTGCACAAAAAGCATGGAAAGGAGGGTGACTAACAAGTGATGAAAGATGCGTCAAATGAAAAGTAGCTTGTTCCTTATATGAATGGCAATCCTACTATGACAATAGAAATTTCTAAAGCAGTGGCATTACTAGATATTAGTGTGGGCATTAGGATTATCTATGACAATCGTTAAATACGACATTACTTTGGGCACGGGAGAGTAGGCGGACTAGGACAGTTGCATTTCTAACGAAAAGAACCAACTTATCTTAATGGAAAATTTAGCAGGACATGTAAACAAGTGCCAGTGATATATATTAGTGGAGGCATTACATTGAAAACAACATTGGTTTAACGTGTCCTTACTTTTAACAATGCGACTGCTACATTTTACCAGTGGCATTACATACGAGTGGCTCGGGGCAACAAACATAAGAATAGGATATCTGGGTTGGTCCCATTTTTGTTCTGTATAGCCACCTTATACTGTGTGAGGCTAGCAAATCTAGTGCTGGACTTACTCTATTGACTTGTCCCCCAGTCCCCACTTTCTTTCCATTTTCAGCCAATAGATCGGGTTTATATTTAGTTTGTACTGTGTTTCCCTTTATTTCCCTATTAGATCTGGAGACCAGTTGGATAGCCAGTCTCTGCTACTTTTCGCCCCCATTATTTCCTCTTTCGACCAAGTCCTAGATTCAGGTAACAAATCTTCCCCCACCCCCACCCCCTTTCTTCCTTGTTTGAACCAAGTAGTACTAGATTCCAGTGCATGAACTAGTTTTACCTCTTAACCGTAAAAATTTAGGTGGTTTTCGAATAGCCTATCCATCCTATCTATGAGGGGGCCTGAGAAATAGTAAAAGCTACAAATGCAGCAACATCAGGAGCTCAGGAAGTAGAGCAATGCCGCTTTCAAAGGAAGTTATACATGATGGTCGCCGGGATGTCGCTAGGTGGGTGGCGGGAGGCCGGATGTGCCTAACTACAGCAGCGAGGAAGAAGGGGTCGGAAGCCCTCCCTCGCCAGTGGTGCCTTTGAGAGAACGGCAAGGCAGGCTGATCGGGACGCGCTAGCAGTGGGTAAGAGCCATCGCTGAGGACGACTGCGTGAATGTTGCACCTTCTCACCTTCCCCGGCGGAGAGGATGCGACTGGATCTGTGACCAGCGGTGAGCAGAGAGAGAGAGAGAGTGTGTGGCCACTGCTGTCGTGTTTAGATCTAGAGAGGACGAGACAGTGTGAAGAGAGCAACACTAGCAAGCAAGCGCGGAGGCTCCTGCCTATATAGTGGAGTACTAGTTTTCTTTTGTCTACCGAAGCCGGCTTGACCTCATCAATGACTGTCGAGAAGTCTTCATGCACGTGGCCCGGAGGCGCAGTTGTCGTCATTTTGATCTCAAGCACCGGATTATAACATATAACACGAAAAAATGCCACATGACAAGAAATCATAACCTCACTGCCCAAAGGAGAGAACATGAATCCCGACGGACAAATTAGACGAGGAATAAAGCTCAAATTAAAGATAAACTTGTAGAAAAGGGGTCCGTCGATAGATGTCCTAATTAACATAGCCAGCTTGACCTAGATGGCAACCGAGTTGTCTTCGTGCATGTGCCCCCAATGACTAGCCCAACTCAGTGTTCGCTGTTTAACCCTCGCAGTGATCCAAAGCACATGACACCTAATTTTGCGAGATGACAAGAAACCTTTTTTTTAGATTTCTCACTAGAACTACATCCCTGTACAACACAACCTGCATGATATGTAGATGATAGCCAATCTAGGCGTGTCTGCTGGAGTTTGGTCACATGCATGGACGAACTGATCTTCCATGTCTTGCAGGGATCGTCCAGGCACCAACATAGTACAACACTTCTCTAGTACTATCGCTCGTCTCCCTCTTCTATTAAGTCACCCGACTTGCGGGGCCGGGGAGTGTGCCTATGGTCGGTTCTCAATTGCGGTCCCACATGTGTGTGCAAAAGGAATATGATGCGCATTCCATTCAGAGAGCAGTGTGCCAGACTGACCTACCGTCTGGGGTGCAACGCGAACGCGACCGGCGTGATGTATACTCTGTACATGTGTACCGCCGTTTTCTAGAGGTTTTGCTCCATGGCGCAATCCATGGATACAAAATTAGTATACTGTACAATTTAAAAGTCGAGGGCGGGGCTTTTCCTGTGCGGTAGACGGGGCAGTACCGCCTAGTCGGTTCGACAGAGATACGAGAAGATGAGGGAGTAGGCTGCTACAAACGTAGGGATGTGTGACTTGATAGCGAGTTACTGCTGGACAGGTGGGGCCCCGTGATTTGACTTGCCATTATCATTTTAACTGCGGCGCTACGACTGGCGTGAGTCTCCCGATTCCTGACGACCTCCATAGAGGTGCCTCTCCTAATGCTCCACCATGTAGTGGAGGTCGGCTCTTGCATGAGAGCCCACTTCTCCACTTTTTCCTTGCCTCTCTTTCCTCCACATATGCAAAAAAGCCATGTAAAGCGCACTATTGTACTTACTTGCTCCTACAGGTGCTAAGCTTGCCACATAGGCATAAAGTCTGATGTGGCAAGTTAATTAAGAAGAGAGAGACTAGTTTGGTGACCCAAGGAAGAAACGGTGCTAAGCATGTGTACCTAGGTGAAAAGACAATTTTGAGTCTATAGCTAATTAAATGAAGCAAACTTAGCAACAAAAAACTAATAAGCACCTATGCATTGGGGACTTGAATGCAAAGCCATTTAATGCCCTTAGCACCTCATCTAAAGCACCATTTCATTGGAAGAGGTCACTCCTTGGCAAATGCAATAAATACTACTCCCTCTATCCCATAATATAAGAATGTTTTTGGCACTACACTAGTGTCAAAAATGTTCTTATATTACGGGACGGAGGGAGGACGAAGAAAGAGATAGAGAGAAGTAAAAAAATACACTTATAGCTTACCTTGTTGTAGTATGAGTGACTAAGTGATGACTATGTATGACATCCAACATAAAATAGCCTAACGCACCGTGTTAAATCTCCAAGGGTGTGACCGCGCGAGCGACGCGACGGTCGTGGTAGGCGCGACCATGATATGGGCTGCTGGCAGCCCTTGGATCTGAGATCGAACGGTCGCATGCTAAGTTGCTGAAAAATTGCAGAATAACCTCCTGGATTGGATATTCACCCATAGGTATAGAATCATGCCATGCAACTGTTCGATCTTAGATCCAAGGGCTCTCAGAAGCCAGTATCATGGGGGAATGGAAAGCCACTACCCAGCCATTTGCACGTTGGCAGTTCGCTCCTACTCGTCCCCCACATCGTTTAATATTACGGCGGTTCGCTCCTAGTCGTCCCATCCTTTCACATTATGGCAGTTCCACTAATCCTAACCCTCCTCCCAAATCCATGGCGTCCAAAATCCCCATGATCGGCGGTAAGTACAAGGTTAGAACCATCACCGGTGATGAGTTCGACATCATCTACACTCGTTCTTCTGCGATGGTGAAAGGATGCATTGCTTGCTTCAGACGCATGTTCGAAAACTCAGATGATGAGTGGGTTGCTGGTCTAGATGTTGAGTACACCACAGTCCTAGGACGAGAGAAGGATCTAAAGGAGGAAGAGGGGAAGAATCCAACCGTGATCTAGGTTTGTGTGCATGACTTATGCTTGGTCTACCACATATGCCATGCCGACGTTGAATGCCTGGATTTTAAGAACTTCCTCAAGAGCAACCTAGTCAAATTCGTTACTATCGACTTTACGAACAACAAAAGAGTGCTGGGTCAGATAGGCCTCGTTGTAGGCAACCCCTTCGACCTCCAAAATAATCGGCTGCTGCCCTCCAATGGTCAGCCTTCAATGCTGACCCTGGCAGGAGCCATGTTTTATCCTTCATACAGTTAACTGGAGAAACCTCATCACACATTTCATCGTCATGCATGGCAGCGGAATGTAATAGATATAGACCACATCCACTACGCTGCAATGGATGGCTACCTTTGTTTCAATATCTACCAGGGATGGATGAAGAGAAAGAGCCAAGTGTGCGGTTCAAGCAAAGAAGTATCGACCAAGAGGAAGTGGGACAAGGACGAAGTCGAGGACGTGGACAAGGACTCCGAGTAAGGTGGCAGTGTCGTTCCTCATGGTGCTTCTAATGTAGTGTCTACCAGATTAGTTGCATAGTTTAATTTCAGGTGTGCTTAGTTTAATTTGAGGGGTGTGTTGTGCTGAGCCCCCAGCAGAACTATGTTATGTTTCTTCTTGTTACTTTAACTCTTCAGTACGTACATACTAGTATTTCTTACATTTCATCTTTTAGTTGGTATAGTACTACCACTCGTTTCTTCACATTATATATGTACAATATATATGGCCAACATCATATAGCCAGCAGTTTAGTTGTCAAAGAATTTCAGGGTGCTTAGTTTTGTCAAAGAACTCCAGGGTGCTTAGTTTTATTTGAGGGGTGGGTTGTGATGGACACCATTATTGTGACTAGCCTTTTGAATAGTACTATATGCATAATTTGGCGACGAGCGCTCTCTATATGTACCACCTTTTTTTCAATTTCATGTTTTGCTCCATGGCGCAATCCATCGATACTACTACTGTACAAAAGTATTCATTTTTTAAAAGGCTAGAGGGCGGGGAAGTCTAGCTTGGTCGGTTTCACGAGAGGCGAGGGCCTTTGTGATTTGACGGCTCATTACTGCTGGAAGGCGGGGCCTTGTGATTTGACTGCTCGTATAAATGTGCCGATGACCTCAGGAGGAGCAAAGAACCGTGCGGTATACTCAAGTTTTCCACTGGAGTAGTACTACGACGGAGGAGCACGAAACACGGCATTTCAGTGCCATATGGCGATAAAAAGTGATCGAATTTGCTAGTCATCTCATTGTTAGCATTTTTCTATTCATACCTCGCAGAGAACGTGACACGTGCGGCGAAACACCCGAAGCAAAAGATGAAATACAGGAGCAAAAGAAGAAGGAAGATTATCACCCCAAATGATCTAATTCGCCGCGGAGTCGTAACTGCTACTTCATCGCCTCCACGACCTCCATCTTCTTGCGTGTCTCCTCCGCCATCTTCTTCATTCTGTCCATGACGCGGGATTTCTCGACACGAGCCTTCATCATTTGTTCCACGGCCGCATTATGTACCTTGATAGCAGCCGGGTTCTCGATGCGGAGCTTCGCCAACTCCTCCTTCTGTTCCATGATGAGGGCCTGCAGCATCTTCATCGAGCAACTACTATTCTCATGCAGCTTCTTCCACCCGGCGTTCTTCTTCTTCAATAGGTCGAGCTCATGGCAGAGCTTCGCCTTGTCCTCCTAAAGTTGCAGGATTTTGCCGGTCGCCTTCCTCTCCGAGGCAATGCTCCTCTTCAGCAGCATCACCAAGCCGACGATCAACTCCCCCTGCTTATTGAGCTCAGCGGGCAAGTCGTTGAGGCTCTCCTTCAGTAGCTCCACCAAGTTGTGGATGAACTCCTTCTACTTATTGAGGTGCTTATTGAGCTGATCGGGCATGCCGTCGAGGGATAAAAACTCCAGCGCCGCCGTCTCGGCATGTTCGCCTCCGCGGCTAGGGCGCTCCTGGGAGCCATCGCCTGCCCGTGAGAGATCTTTCGAAGTCTCTGTGTGGCTGCGAGCCCTATCTTTTTTCCGCGGCCTTGGTTGGCGCTCCCTTGTTACAAGTAGTTATCGACCTAGAGCTCTTCTCACTGGCCATGGCAAGGACGAACGAAGAAGCACTTACAAGGAGGAAAGGTAGAGTAATTTTCAGTTAGGTAGTTCCCCTTTTTATAACCTAAGTACTAGCACTAGTACTAATACCTGCATAGTGGGAACACGTTCAGGTTTGGTGCGTACTAGTAGGTGTGAGCAGGCTTTCGAGTGGGATGGGAACAAGGTAAAGATTAATTGATGGTTTTGGGTTCGAGGCCCAAAACGGTTCCCGATGAGTTTAGTGGAACATAAATTTCAAGTAGACTACACTGCTCAAATGCGTAAATATTATGTTACTGTCAAAAATTGGCACAAAATATGAAGGAGACCAATGGAAGTACTACTAGCAACCCATGATTTAACTACTCGCATGCGCGCAATGGAGTGGTAATGTCTTTCTTCCGACTTCACGTCCACTCAATTTGCATGCGATGTATTAATTGACCATCAATGAAGTGAACGACTTTACACACGTCAAATTATCACATGGGGTGGATCTTGGTACAAAATTGCGTCCGCCCATGTACCCACGTGTGCGTGCGAGGGAATGAGTGTGTGCATGGCATGCATGCACATCTTCGCTTCGTGCACGTACCGATAGTATGGCTCAGGGAGGACGAGTACATTCTTCTGGAACCAGCATCACGTCACTGTGATCAATCCACACAAGGAGGTCGCGACAACGCCTCCACATGTGCCATGTGGCTTCGTGAACTGTAAGAGAGATGCTATGTAGCGTGCCATTGGAATTCTAATTTACGTGTTTTGCACATACTCGAAGTACTAGTAAGGTACAAATGCATTGCACGTATCAGATTTTGCAACCAAATTATGAATAAATACCACACTATAGCATGTAAGCTCTGAGTCATATATGCCTGATGTAGACCTTCATTCAATTCTTATAGTTCATCTCATTCAAAATCAATTAGTTTTTATAAAAAAGCTAGGGCCTCTTGGATTGGTAGGATTTCCAAAAGGCGGGAATAGGAAAAACATGGGATTATAGTGGAATGTCGTCTTGAATCCTACATGATTGTACGAGTGTTTGATTGTGCATAGAAAAAACGCAGAATTCTTTCAAAGAGGTTTGAGTGTATGGGATGTTTCCTATGAAATCTAGTGCAAATGAATCATATGGAAAAATTCCTATGGATTACAATCCTATGAATCAAACAACCAAGATAGGAAAAATTACTAAGGACTAGAATCCTTTGAATCAAAGAAGCCCTTAATCTATTTTATGATTCATGGAATTATGCGTTGTAAATCATAAAGTAAAAACAAATAATGGCAATTCAACTAGAAAAAAAGTTTCGGCGGTTATGATATGGAAGATTCTAGAACAAAGGAGAACCACTATTGTTTTGAGGTTTGTGCATTATTCTTAAGTTCAACAATGGAGTATGCTAGATTGTACGTGTGGTAAAATCTGGTGGGGGGCTAGAAGATGGTCCGAGGGGCCAAGTGGAGGGATACTATGAAGGAGTGCACAAGTGCAAGATCGATATTTAGAGAGAGGGGGCGAGAACGTGCGCTGTTGCACGCATTGGAGGAGCCATGAAAAATAAATGAGCTAGGGGGCCAAGCATTGCTAATCCTTTACGAGGAGGGCCAATTCATGAACTTAAACCATTTTTAGAAGAAATTGTCTAATGATCACATTCATATTAGCCTCGATATATAGTGATGTTATGGGTGGGGGCAGGGCCCTTGCTGCCCCCTGTCTTCGCCATTGTGCGCGCGTCTGAGAGATGAAGCGGAAGGCATGGATGATGAAAGGGGGTGTTGGATATATAATTAATGTGGGTGTATTAGAAATATATGTTAATCCTATGTAGAGAGGTATAGATTGATCGATGTGGACGTGGGAATGAGGGTGAGACCTCACTGGATATACCGATTGATCGGTTTGTGTGGAAAACTATGAAAGACCTAGCTATATACAGACAGACATAGAGGAACATCGATCATTGTGCGTGCACACGTGAGAGATAAAGAATGCCCGATATGATGGAGAGGGGGATGTGGGTGGGTGTGTGCCTTCATGGGAGACTGACCTGAAGAAAAAGATTGCATGTGTGCGATGGATAGTGCCGACTGTTGGTGTGTGTGCATGCATGCACGAGATAAAGTTATTGGTACAATTATAAAGAGAAGACGACTGTGTGGGTGTAAAGGACTAGGTGAGGTCATAATAAATGTAAAGTTGAATTCAAATATTTGAATAAGAGATCCTGATGTTTGAAACCCATGCATGCATGAATATAATGGAGATCTGCGTGGTGTGGTCTGGAAATGAGCACGTTGTAATGTATACACATTGAACAAGGTCAGACTGATTTGAATTTGAGATACCGATGGCAGACATCATTTGGCCACATCGCATCCGTGCATGGACACACTATTCTAATTGAAGATGATGGGTGGCTTTCGCATCACATATCTATATCTATACCCATATATATATATATATATTATATATTTTATATTTTTATATTGTGTGTGGGTAACTTTAGCTTTGAAAGATGGTCGTTGGAGGCGAATCCAATCTTGCACAGATCGCAAATTTGAGCACTACTGGCCGTTGGATATCATCTAGATTTCACCAGATTTCGCCACATGTATAATCTAGAAGACTCCATGGTTGAACTTAAGCATAATGCACAAACCTCAAAACAGAAGCACTTCTTCTTTGTTCTAGAATCTTCCGCATCAGAATTGCCCAAATGTTTTTCTACATGATTTGCAATTATTTGTTTTTACTTTATGTCTTACAACGCACAATTCCATGAATCTTAAAATAGATTAGCTTTCTTATAAAAACTAGATGATTTTGAATGAAATGAACTATAAGAATTAAATGAACATCTACATCACGCATATATGACTCAAAACTTACATGCTATAATGTGGTATTTATTCATAATTTTGTTGCCAAATCTCATGCGTGCAATGCACGTGTACCTTACTCTAGTCTAAATGGTGTTTGTGTGTGTGTTGTGCATGTTGAGGTGCAAATTGTCTTTTTTTGGTACACGTTAAGCTTGTTCTCCCGAAATTTCAAGCCGCGCCTTGTTATGCCGAAATTTCAAGCTAGCGTCTCTGTCTATCGTGCTGCGAAACTCCCGCCTCTTCAACCCGCGCCTTGTTACCCCGAAATATTTAAGATATATATTTGTCTCGTTGTGCTCCGACAACTCCCTCCATCTCAAGCCGCGCCTTGCTATTCCAAAATTACAAGGCGCGTGAAAACTCCCACCTCCTATGAAATCCCGACACGCGAAATGCCCGTGGTACCCCTGAACCGAAACAACCGCCTCAAATTGGTGGGGGTACTTCCGTAACTTACCCCGCATTTCGGACAAGCGCGTCCCTAAGCCATGGTTCCCCACTCCCATCCCATCCACCCACCCATTCGTACACCGAGGCCGCAAAAACCCGCGATAAAGCCCCACACCCTCCTCCATCCGCCACCCAGCCGATGCCTCTTCCCCGACGACGTCGTCCACAACAACACCTCGACGTCCCTCATCCACTGTACCGGATGCGGATCTGTCGCCGATCTCGTCGTCCTACCGGTTCAGCCACCCCGTCCTCCACCTCCAAGGAGCTTCACCAATGTTCCCCTCGTCTTTTGCGCCACCTCCATTCCAACACCGCCGTCTTCACCTGCACCACCGGAAGAGCATCATCATCACTGTTTCCTTGGATGAAGCTGCGGCCTAATCGGCGCCACCAGAGAGGTTGGACACTAATCGCCACATTTTCTTCTTGATTCGATCTCACGGTGCTGCCGGGCT
>NC_041387.1:233222822-233272746 GCF_002162155.2 Triticum dicoccoides | reverse complement strand
GAGAGGTACCCCACTATCTATCTTAGGGTTCAGGGTGGGGGCAGTGGTGGGGCGGTGGCGTGGGGATCGCCGGAGAAAAAGCTCAGTAGGGGGGGGGGCTAGAGGGATGGCTGGGGTGGCGGCGGACCGGCGGTGGGGAGTGTTTTCGGGGCGGGCGGGGCGGCGCACCTCCAGCCGTGGGCGATGGGGGGGCTGCTGTTTGGCCGGTGGTGGCTGGCAGCTCACGGGGGTGGAGGTTCAAGATGAACTGCAGGCCCGTGATTTCATATCCAACGGCTGCAAAATCGACTGACCAGAGATGAAAAAGTCAATCGACTGACGTGTAGCTTCACCTTGCTAGTGCATTCATTTCGAAAGTAAAATTCAGTTTCGACAACAAAATTCAGTTCCAATAGTTAAGTTCAGTTTCGACAATTAGGTTCACAGATGAGTGGCTGATGTATTTTACATCTATCACTTTGTGGTTATGTATTTTACGTCATCTATTGGAGATGCTATTAGAATTCCACTCAGGTTAACGTTGTCTCTCTTGTCCTGATTCAGCCTCGGCGTCGTACAACTCACCGGAGCTGCTCCAACGACGAAACCCTCCATCACAGCGGAGCAGTACTTCGGGCTCCATCTCCAAACGCCTAAGATCTTCTTCCCCTCCTCTGACAGGCAAGTCAGCCAGAGCATCCTCACCGGCCAACCCAATCACGCTGAGATCGACATGGCTTCGCCAAAGAGGTTGTACACTTGTTGCATCTCTTTTTTACTCTACATGTTATATATATTGTCCACTGATGGACTCTCTTGAATGCCATCGTTATTTATCTCTGCGTGTTTGAGCTGTGCATTTGTCGATGCGCCTGGGAGTTGAGCTAGTAGGGCAGTGGCCTAGGTCCAAAGTAATAGAAGTAGCACAAAAACATTTTTTAGTTTAGGATTTTCCTTGCTCAAGCCTGCCTACTAGAATCGCCAGTGCTTGAAAGGAAAAGTGAATGAAAAACATAGGAATTGGAAGTTTCCTCTGGTACTACTTTTCATGAATTTGGTGCAAAGGAATGGAGCAAAGGAAAACTGTACGATTTGTTCCTTCAGTGTCTCCTTGAAAGAAAAATCGTAGGAATTCTAATTTCCACTTGTCCTCCTTTTCATATTCCTATTGATCAAGCACAAGACTAAGAGATAGTAGCATAATAGCATTATAACCGTACATTTTCTTGTGGTTTGACTTAATCTCATCATGCTTTTTTGCATCCTGTGATCTTCCAATTCTTGTGAACCAAACACCCAGATTGGCAGAAATCCTGTGTTTTTAAATTCTCTCTCTTGGATGTGCATTCCTATCATATTCATGTCTATTTCCTATCCCTGCATTGTTAGAATCCTAAAATTCAAACAAGCCCTTACACAATTACTTCTATTACAGATATGTGTCAAAGAAAACCTTGCGTGGTTTGTCCTGCTCCTGCGGTGTTGTGTTCCATCCCAGCTAAGCTGCTCCAACGACGGAAGGGTTCACCACAGCAGGATCCGCTCCCTAGACTATCTTTCGCCGTCTCAGATCTTCTTCCCCGTCGCCGGCAGCCACGACAACTGCATTACCATCATCAAATGAGCAGATGACCTTGAGGACTACACGGGTCCTCAAGAGAGGTCGCACTCTTCCGTGTCTTCTTACGTTATGCATCGCTTAATATGATGACATGCTACATTATCGTCGTGTTCACCTATTAGACTCCAAGTCAGGTCCAAACTAATGCTAAAACTTGAGTTTT
This sequence comes from Triticum dicoccoides, assembly GCF_002162155.2. Classification (NCBI taxonomy): domain Eukaryota; kingdom Viridiplantae; phylum Streptophyta; class Magnoliopsida; order Poales; family Poaceae; genus Triticum; species Triticum dicoccoides. Next base: position 233,270,983 of record NC_041387.1, on the reverse strand, counting down.
AAATGGTTGTGGGGTACATATTGGGGCAGCAATCAGTACTATCTGTCTACAATCTGGTTAATCTCGGGTGTCTACTATGAGTTTCATGTTGGGTGCAAACAAACATTAAAGGAGCCATTATCTGTTTTTTTTAACTAAAGCTATTATCTGCCTGCTATCATTGGTTTTGGGTCTATCCACAATTTGCTACCATCACTCTGGATTTGTGCATGCACTCCTTACATAATCTTACTATGTTTTATTCCTATGCATGCCAGTTATTGTACACAATGGAACTGATCATGTAGAGCAAAAGAGACGAGCCTTGTGTTGCAATAAAATTTCATGCAGACGTTGCTCCATGGTGAGCGCAAAGGCAGCCCCCCTCCACCCATTTCCGATCGTAATTAAGAGGAAGATAACTGTTCTTAGGGGGATTCAGAAGGAGGAGACCACTCCTATTTACCCCATGAGGTCTTTGCCCTAACTTGGCATGCTGATGTTTGTAATATCATGCATATAGTGCCTTGCATTCCTTACTGTATACATTAAAGATGTCATCTGCTTAGTTTAGACATGCTTTGTGTCAATGCCATCTGTTTAGTTTATTTATCGTATATGTGAATCATGTAATGGCAACTTGTTTAGCCAGGAATCATATATGTGAATTTTGCAATGCCACCCTGGTTAGCTAGTCATCTTATATGTGAATTATACTATGCCATCTTTTTTTATTACCTGTTAAATTTGTCGACAATTTTAGTACAATCAATTATTCTTCCTATGCATCGCCATTCGACACGGTTGAGGGAGTCCCGGATTAGGGGGTGTCCGGATGGCCGGACTAAGACCTTTGGCCGGACTCCCAGAATATGAAGATACAAGATTGAAGACTCCGTCCCGTGTCCGGATGGGACTTTCCTTGGCGTGGAAGGCAAGCTTGGCGATACGATATGAAGATCTCCTCCCATTGTAACCGACTCTGTGTAACCCTAGCCCTCTCCGGTGTCTATATAAACCGGAGAGTTTTAGTCCATAGGACAAACAACAATCATACCATAGGCTAGATTCTAGGGTTTAGCCTCTCTAATCTCGTGGTAGATATACTCTTGTACTACCCATATCATCAATATTAATCAAGCAGGAGTAGGGTTTTACCTCCATCGAGAGGGTCCGAACCTGGGTAAAAACATCATGTCCCTTGTCTCCTGTTACCATCCACCTAGACGCACAGTTCAGGACCCCTACCCGACATCCGCCGGTTTTGACACCGACATTGGTGCTTTCATTGAGAGTTCGTCTATGTCGTCGCCTTTAGGCTCGATGGTTTCTTCGCTCTTCAATCACGATGTGGTCCGGGATGAGACTTTTCTCCCCGGACAGATCTTCATATTCGGCGGCTTCGCACTGCGGGCCAACTCATTTGGCCATCTGGAGCAGATCGAAAGCTACGACCCTGGCCATCAGGTCAGGTTTGGAAGCTTAAACTATGCAGCCGACATCCGCGGGGACTTGATCTTTGATGGATTTGATCCACAACGGGCGCTCCACACTTTCACGATGGGCATGATTTAGCTCTGCCGCCGGACAACGCCCAGAGCGTCGCTCAGGTGTCCGCTCCGACCATTAGCTCGGAGCCCACTGCGCTAGTCGGGGATGGACAGTTGGACGCCGCCCCGGAAGCCGCAACCTCTACGACGATAGAGCCGGATACCAGCCTAGTCCTTCGCACGGCCCGTGACTCCAAGGTGCCGGACTCCGCTCCGGACTCCGTATATCCCGCACCTGTTCCGATCGAGCCCGATTGGGCTCCGGTCATGGAGTTCACTGCCTCGGACGTCCTTCAGCACTCGCCCTTTGGCGATATTCTAAATTCACTAAAGTCTCTCTCTTTGTCGAGAGAACCCCGGCCGGACTATGGTCGGGGTGGTTGGGATGCGGACGACGAAGAAATTCGAACCCCACCCACCACCCACTTGGTAGCCACTGTCGACGATCTAACCAACATGCTCGATTTTGACTCCGAAGATATCGACGGTATGGATGCCGATAAAGGAGACGAACAGGAACCAGCACCTATAGGGCGCCGGAAAGCCACCTCATTATACGATGTATACATGGTGGACACACCTAATAGAAACGACAACGAGGATCAAAAGGATGCGGCCAGGGATCGCTCCCTCGAAAAACAATCAAAGCGGCGGTGTGAGCGCAAGGCCAAGCCCCACCTCGACAAAGACCCAGCCATAGAGCAGGGTGAATCAATGGAAGACGAACATGCCGTCGAGCATCCGTCCAAACAGGGCGGACAATCCGAACAACCAATCCCCGGGAAAGATAATAGCCCGGACGACCTCACGCCGGACAAATTGCTAGAACATCAGAACCTCCACCAAAGGCTCGTTGCCACTACATGTAGCCTGAAAAAGCAGAAGAGGAGGCTCAAAACAGCGGAAGATGCACTCAGGATCAGATGGGGCAAAGTACTCAATACCGAACACAAGTACGGCAACAGTCGTCACACAAAGAGCTATCCGAAGCGGAAACTACTACCGGAATTTGATGAAGAGGCCATAAAGCCCCCACAGTCAAAAAATAAGGAAGCCACATGGTCGGACAGACGACCCTACGATCAATCTCACGCATCAAAGGACGCCGCACTCAATATGGCGCGCGATCTGTCCAAGAATTCGCATCAAAAAACTGGCCCAACCAGATCCATCTATAGGCCAAGAAAGCAAGCTCTAGTGAGTGATGCAATGCAAGAAATACCCGAACATCGCGGCACGCCTAAATACAGGGGCGCCGCACCCCCCCTATGTTTTACCGTTGAGGTGCTGGACCATGAATTTCCAGCCGGATTCAAGCCCGTGAACATAGAAGCATACGATGGAACAATAGACCCTGGACTCTGGATCGGACTACATCCTCCACATACACATGGCCAGAGGAGATGACCTCCACACCATAAAATACTTACGCCTTAAGCTCAAAGGGCCAGCTCGGCATTGGCTTAAAAGCCTTCCCTAAAACACCATGGGAAGTTGGGAAGTGCTTGAGGATGCTTTCCGGGCAAATTTTCAAGGGACCTATGTCCGACCCCCGGATGCGGATGATCTGAGTCATATAACTCAGCAGCCCGAAGAGTCAGCCCGAAAGCCCTAGAACAGATTCCTTATCAAAAAGAATCAGATAGTCAACTGTCCGGACGAAGAGGCCCTAGCAGCTTTCAAACATAGCGTCCGAGATGAATGATTCGCCAGAAACCTCGGCCAAGAAAAACCGCGAACAATGGCCGCGTTAACATGCCTCATGACCCGCTTTTGTGCAGGAGAGGATAGCTGGTTGGCAAGAAGCAGCACCAATGACCCGAATACGTCCGAACCCAGAGATGGGAATGGGAAGCCGCGCCGTAACAAAGAACCGCGCTGGATCAAGGACAACAGCCTGATGAGCATGGCAGTAAACGCCGGATTCAAAAGCTCTCGGCAAAATCAGAAAAAGCCGCCCCCCAAAGACGATAGGGACGAGCTATCCAACCTCAACAAAATCTTGGAAAAAATATGTCAAATCCACAACACTCCTGGGAGACCTGCAAACCATACCCACAGAGATTGTTGGGTCTTCAACCAGTTCGGCAAACTCAACGCCGAACACAAGGGGCTCGACACACCAAGCGAAGACGACGATGCACCCCACAAGCAGAACACCGGAGAACAAAAGAAGTTCCCACAAGAAGTCAAGACAGTAAATCTACTTCATGTGACAAAATGGAAGAGCAGAACGGCACCTACGAAGACACACGCCGTACGGCCAGCCCCAGAGGAGCAACGCCACTAGTTGTTACAACCAATCACCTTCGATCATCAGGATTACTCCAAAGGATACCGGAACGCAGGCTAGACTGCCTTGGTCGTAAATCCAATTATTAACGGACTCCAATTTACAAACGCCCTTATGGACAGCGGAAGCGACTTGAACCTATTATATCAGGACACAGTCCGCAAACTCGGGGTAAACCCAGTTATAATCCACCTTGGCAACACTTCCTTTCAAGGAGTCACGCCAGGCCCGGATACCCCAAGTATGGGCTCCCTTACGTTAGAAGTCACGTTAGGATCACCCGACAACTTCCGAAGCGAAAAGCTAACATTCCACATCGCCCCATTCGTAAGTCGCTATCAAGCGCTGCTGGTACATGAAGCTTTCGCCCGCTTTAACGCAATACCGCATTACGCATCCCTTACACTCAAAATGCCCGGCCCAAAGGGCATCATTTCATTACAGGGAACATAAATTGACCCCCAAAGTACGGGCAAAGGTGCGGCTGCCTGGATAGCCGCCCACAATTTCCAGCCCTACTATCCCGGACACGGCTCGACGAGTCCGGCGTAAACATGCTTAATAGCCGCATATCCCCGTACAAGGGGCTCCGTGTGCTCACGCCTGGAGACAATATGGCTCAACTCTTGCTCCAACTATATTTTGTTTATTTCAATATAGATTTATCGCACGCTTATTTTTTACTAAGTTCCTCTCTTTCGCAGACGAACATCGTGCTACGCCCGTCCAGGATACGGCACAACGGAGACACATGCGCAGACGTGCAGCAGGGACCCGTTTCAGGGATTCTTTTCAGATTAAGACCCTGCGTAAACCTTTTTAACTGTCTCTTGTTGATAACATCCCCCGGTTTTCTCTATAACCGAGGAGGAGGCTGGCGTCTTGGCATGTGTCCACGCCAGAATTTTTGCGCGTACCTGGAAACTAGGGGCTTTTTTACCAAGGGCCCTATTTCGGCCCGTCCTCATAAAGACCGAATACCTTAGGGAGTGTTCGGTGTCGCGAGTTTGGCCCTATATGCATCATCTCCGAATCATGTCTTTGGTCAAATGTTGGGTTTGCCCGGCTCCTGTATTTTGCTGCCTTACGTTCCGTTATATCGGCTGACGCGGCACCAGGAGAACTACTGCGATTGTGCCCCGGTTTGGCCAGGTGAGCACCTCAGTAGAGAAAGCCGAAAACTGGCTGTCATGATATAGCGAGAGACTGGTCAACCACTCGATGACTTTCGGAACCTTTCGTATTCCCCCGCATTAGCAAAGGGCCGCTTCCCGGTCAGGCACACTCGCGCCCCGAATTCGGGCGAGCGCGGTGCCCCTAGGGGCTATTCAGTAGCCCCACTGTCAAACTCCTATGGCTAAGTGAAAGTGATAATGCATTATAGTCCGGTTGCCTAGTTTGCCGCGCCACCACCTCCTTTGTAGGACCAAGACGTTGGATTAAGTGTGAAAAGGTGCCTTTTGCGAACACCCCCGCATTCTATGCATGGGGGCTGAAGCCAACGACTGCCATCTTTCAGGTTATATACAAATATATACATTAAACGGCCGCACAGGAGGCATCATGATTCTTGCAAGCATAAGTATAAAAAGCTTTTTTCATAAAAAAATTCGTTTTACAAATAGTATAATCTATTCGAACACAACATCCTTCGAGCACCGCGACTCTATTCTATGAGCGCCAGGAAGAACTTCCTCAAAATAGTGCTTGGCAGGTACTCAGCTTTCGTCCGAATCCCGGGACACAACAATATTGGACTTCATATCTGCCCAGTATGTTTTGACACAGGCAAGAGCCATCTGTGCGCCCTCTATGCACGCCAACCTCTTCATTGCATCAGCATGCGGCACCGAACCAAGGAACTGCTGCACCAAGCTAAAATAACTCTTTGGCTCCGGCTTCTTCGGCCACAGAAGACTCGTAACATACCTCATGGCGAGTCCGGATAACCTGTTCAGCTCCGCCCTGGCGGCCAAACGGTCGGATACTGACAGTGGGCGTTCTGGATTGTGGTACTACGACCAAAAAAGCTCTTCCAATCCATGGTCACCTCGGCCGCGGAAGTGTTCGGTCGCGTCCGCCGCACTTGCTGCCAAATCCAGATAAGCGTTTCCGCACTCCACTGCCGGTCTAATGGAGCATACTTGGGGTCTCCGAACTTCATCTGTAGCATATAAGGCTTTCCAGCCGTGATATCTCCGGCCTGACGCAGCTCCTCCTTCATCGCTCTCATTGCAGAGCGAGTATCCTTGGCTTCGGCAGTGATCTTTTCAAGGTCCTTCTGCGCCGCCCTATCTTCTTGTTCAAGAAATTTACAGCGGTCGGTAGCATCCTTCAATTTTATGGCCATCTCGGCTATTACCTTCTTGCTCTGGCAGTGAGCAGCCTGTTCGGCTTTTAGCTCTTCGGCCGCTTTAACGGCAGCCGCATCACTTTTTCTTGCTTGCTCCTTGGCTCTGGCAAGTTCTGCCCGAAGGTTCTCCACGGCAGCAGCACCATCTACATCAAGCACATATATATAAGGCCCGAGCATCGAGCTCCTATTACCGGGTGTCTTTTGAACATACCTTGAGCCTTGTTTAGCCGCCTATTTACAAGCGCGATGTCGGCATATGCTACGTCAAGTTGCCGCTTTAGTTCGGCAGATTCATCAGTCCGGCTAGCCACCGAACGCCTCGCCACCTTCATGGAATAGGCGACATATTATACCTGGGGTTATGATCCTCTGTGCACCGTCACTCGTGACGACACACAGAGTCTCAGGGGCTACTATTCATACAAGACACATTTAATATGCGGCTCTACCAAAAGGTACACCTTTTTACGTACCTCAAAGCCTGTTAGTAAACTCCTGGCAGCCTCGTACAATCCGCTTTCCGCAGATGAAATCCTTCCAATCACCGTATTCATCAACATACGGTGTTCTTCTGAGATGGACGCCCTACCAAGTAGATCCTTCAGCCCCTCCGACGGTGCGCCAGAGGGTGCCAGACTAGCCCAACAACCTTTTCCAGGGTCCGGACTTGGAAAAACCCTCTGGGATGATACCTCAGGGTTGCCAGCCTCGTAAGACGGTGCAACAAGGGGAGGCGTTTCGCTCTCTATCATCTCTGGACGAAGATCCCCTGAAGATGAGCTCTGCTATGAAGGGTTGAGATCCGAACTGCAAGATAATGTTTCGGTTATTTTCCTCAGGAATAAAACAGGAGTGTGATTCATTATGGAACCCCTCCCTTCACTTACATCTCAGGGGAGAGAGGGTCCCCTTTAGGGGGCGATTCGGCCGGGGCGTTCTCAAGTGCCGAACCCCCTGGCGAAGATTTCTTTCCCCGTTTTGAGGTTATCACCTCCGGGTCTTCAGAGGCAGTCCTTTTCTTTCCCTGGTCGGGGGAATTTTTGATTCTTCCCTTCCTAACAACCTCCTTCGCGGAGGCGGTAGCTCCTTGGTTCCCCCCTTCTCCTTCCGCTGAAAGCGCGACCACCAGCATCCTGGTCAGCATGGGATTCGGCACGGTCTCGGGCAGGGGGGCTGGACACCTAGTAAGCTTTGCCTTCGCCATCCACTCCTGTTCAAAGGACAACTCTGCTAAAGGGTAATTTTTATAAAAATATGGATGGTGTGTCCAAATACGGGGCTACTTAATTTAGCATCCGGGCGATTGCAGCTCAGACCTGCGTCCTCGGACCAATCCGGACACCTTGCTTGTGATCCGAAGAACAATTTGTACATCTCCACGGGTGTCATTCCCATGAAATGTTGTAGGACTCGTGGTCCCTCCAGATTGAACTCCCACAGGAGGAGAGGTCGACGTTTGCAGGGCAGTGTGCGGCGAATCACCATGACTTGCGCCACTATGGTCAAATTGATATCTCTTTCTAGAAGATCTCGAATACGGCCCTGCAGCAAGGGCACGTCTTTGGGCGGCCCCAGATAAGTCCTTCATTAACCCATGATGCCAGCCGTGGTGGGGGACCCAAGCGAAAAGTAGGTGGTGCCACCCATGTGGTGCCCCTGGGGCTGTGATGTAAAACTAGTCCCGTTGCCATAAGCCGAGCTCCTCTTGAAAAGAGCCTTCGGGCCATGGAGCATTGTCCATCTTGCTTATTATAGCTCCTCCGCACTCAGCGTGCTGCCCCTCGATCATTTCCGGTTCCACTTTGAAGGTTTTTAGCCACAATCCGAAGTGAGGAGTGATATGGAGGAAGGCCTCGCACACGACAATGAATGATGAGATCTGGAGGATGGACTCCGGAGCTAGGTCGTGGAACTCCAGCCCGTAGTAAAACATAAGCCCCCTCACGAAGGGATCAATCGGGAAGCCTAGCCCCGGAAGGAAGTGTGATGCAAACACCACACTTTCACCGGGCTGGGGAGCGGGAATAGCTTGCCCTTGAGCAGGCAGTCTATGCAAGATTTCACCGGTTAGATACCTGGCATCTCTCAGTTTTCGCACATCTTCTTTCGTGATGGAGGAACGCATCCACCAGCCTTGAAGGTCGGAGTCGGACATCGTCAAAAGTCCGAAGCGCCTAAAACGAGAGCTTTGGGTGTTGGAACTCGAAGCGAGGGGCGGATTTGATTGGTTTGAGAAGAAGGGAGATGGGCCTTGGTTCCTTTTTAAAGGAGGTGAATACCAAGAGCCCTCCCCGTCACCGTTTGAGAGTCGCTTTCAATTAGGGAGTCATACCTAAGTCACGGTTGGGTTACCCACGCCCGTATTGATGAGAATCCCGGAATAAGGGGACACGATCTCTGCTTCGACAAGACGTGCCAAGGAAACCGCCTCGCTAAACGCGCTTAGGTGGAACAGTAAAGTGAATAAAAGCCTGGTCGTGGCGTGATGCCACACAACGGAATACGTCAGTAGATTAGATTGGTGCAAATGTTATTCTCTCTATGGTGGCATGTGGAACTTTTGCAGAGCCGGACAATACCCTGGTGTTCAACATCTTCTATGGAATATTTGGAGGAGGAACCCGCCTTGCAATGCCGAAGACAACTTGCACGCCAGACTCGTCGTCATTGAAGCCTGGTTCAGGGGCTACTGAGGGAGTCCCGGATTAGGGGGTGTCCGGATGGCCAGACTACGACCTTTGGCCGGACTCCCGGACTATGAAGATACAAGATTGAAGACTCCGTCCCGTGTCGGGATGGGACTTTCCTTGGCGTGGAAGGCAAGCTTGGCGATACGATATGAAGATCTCCTCCCATTGTAACCGACTCTCTGTAACCCTAGCCCTCTCCGATGTCTATATAAACCGGAGAGTTTTAGTCCATAGGACGAACAACAATCATACCATAGGCTAGCTTCTAGGGTTTAGCCTCTCTGATCTCGTGGTAGATCTACTCTTGTACTACCCATATCATCAATATTAATCAAGCAGGAGTAGAGTTTTACCTCCATCGAGAGGGCCCGAACCTGGGTAAAAACATCGTGTCCCTTGTCTCCTGTTACCATCCGCCTAGACGCACAGTTCGGGACCCCCTACCCGAGATCCGCCGGTTTTGACACCGACAACAGTCATGCAAAAATCTGGAGTGGAAACAAGGTCTTCAGAGCAGACAATGCTATCTGACGAAGAGCATGTCTTGCTGGTAACCGATAGGTCCTCATAGGAGGATTCAGAGACAAATGACCAGTCATATCCCCCCCCCCCGAGGTGCCTGCTCTAACTTGGCAGGGTTATGTTGCTCATATCGTGTGTATGGTATCTTGCATTGCTATGTCATTTGCTTAGTTTAGACATGCTTCGTGTGAATGCCACCTGTTTAGTGTCTAATTACCATATATGTGAATTATGAAATGCCATGTTTTTGCAAGACATTATATATGTGAATTATGCAGTCTTATCTTGTTGCAAGGCATTATATATGTGAATTATGCAATGTCATGCTGTTTAGGCAAGCGTCATATATGTGAATTATATCATGCCATACTTTTTTTTGTATTTCTCATTGCTTTTGTCGACAATTTTTGTATATTCAACTGCTCTTCCTGTGCATCAGCCATTTGAATTGGTGATGGAGAAATCTGGAGTGAAAACAAGGTCTTTAGAGAAGACATTGCTGCCTACTGAAGCAGATATCTTGCTGGTTGCAGATAGCTCTTTAGAGGAGGATTGAGAGGGAGATTACCAGTCCTATTATCCCCCTAAGGTGTTTGCTACCTTGCTCTTGCATCACTGTATTTACTCATACCAACTAATTTCAAATTTGAAGGATGCAATTGAAACTCCAATGGCACAACAGGTATGTTTTAAACCTGTTTCTTTAACGTGTTTGTTGTTGTAACTTGCTCTATGTTGATTTTAGTTCAATTGAATAAAACGTTATGTTCTCATGACATGCACATTACAAGTGTTGTTATTGCTGTGTAGTTTCCCACACTTATATTCTGTCTATGCTGCTTTGTCTTAAATAGATATGATTCAAACTGTATCTATCTTGATTTGGCAACATAAACTAGAATGATATAGACCATACAGTGACCATACTACATCGATATATGTTTGTTTCATGATGTTATCCTGTCCACCTTACTACTGAACTAGTTTACCAAAATGAGTTTCATATACTACATTGTAAACCTGTGATGTGTTTTTTTGTTTCTCTTTTAGAACGTGGATAAAATATTGGAGAAGAGTACCCCGTTATGCAATGGCAAAGGAAGTAATGCAGGTAAGGTTCAAGATAGTGAGACATCCATGTTGGTCTCCAAGAAAGCTGATAAAAACTATATTGAAGACACTGAGACAACCGCAAAGTCCTCCTTGATGTAGTGTTTGAGTTAATGGCTACTACTGCTGGCACTAGCTGTTCGAACTCGTTGCCTGAATCAGTTCGGCTTCTTGAGTCTCAACTTCAAGTTGAAAGACATCGATCAGATGTTATCCGATAGGAAGCCGAAGGACTGAGGAAGTCCTTGCAGAATTCAGATGCATACTTTCTGGTGCAACAGCAAGTGCAGGAGGACTTAAGCGCCATACAAGAGAAAGTTAATAAGCTTGCTAAGCATCTTGCCAGCATTATGGGTACACACGATATTTTTTCTTGAGCTCTTCTGAAGTGGTTTCAGTTCTGGACTTGTTTTGCTATGGCGTTTACATGTTGATGTGTTCCCTATATTTGCACTGGTGGTGAACTTTGATGCCCAGTGGATGTAATATGTGTAATAGCCGTGATAGCCTCACGTAAGTTGCTTGCTTATTTATTTCCTTATTGTCTTGTTTATTTCTTTGCTTTTAGTCAGTGCAGTTCTTTTTCCACGGTTTGCTAGTGGCCGCAATAACCTATTTTTAGAAATTAGGCCACAATAACCATGGGCTACATATTTACTGTAGATACCATTTCCCTCCTACGTGACATAGAAACAATGGGCCTTATACGGGTCGTAGACACAATGGGCCTTCTACGGGCTGTATGATTAGTTGGACAAACATGGGCCAATAACAGACCGCATTATGGCTGTAAACGGGCTAGAGTTGGAATCGTCTGTTCATGGGCCGACCATAACGGGTCGTCGTTAATTGGACGTATTTGATGACGCTATGAGAACGGCCAAACGTATTAACGGGCCACAAATGGGCCGACTGTAACCTCGGGTTGAGTTTAGCCCACAAGCAGAAAATGACAGTAACAGGTCGTAAGTAAACGAATGCTGGAAATTAACCCAAGAATAAATGGGCTCTGAGAAGGCCGAAAGATAACATGGGCTGGAAACGGCCCAATGGAATAATGGGCCATTAATGGGTATAAAGTGGTACACTGTTCATTACGGGCCAGTTTCACCACAGGCCGTTAATGGGCCAAGAGTTACAAAGGGCCTCATATGGGCCGAAAGACGTCATGGGCCATAGATGGGCCAGAAGTGAAAACATGTTGGAATCATATTGGATGGCCCAGGTGACGCTACTAGGCCTAATTCGGATAGGGCATAAGGGGCCTTGGGTTAGCGGGTTGTAAATGGGCTATATGCGAACATGCCATTAACAGGCTTCCCATGGGTCGGCCCGCCACCTTTTGACCAAGTCAAACGGGCCAGACTTTTGACAGGAATGGGCCTCTGTTGGGCCATGCCACATGTCGACGTATCATAGGCGCCTTTTATGCAATGAGTGGATGACATCTGTCCCAACGGTGAGCCAACACGTGTTTCCTCCAACCAATGATGATTTTACACGTGGAAAATCCCCATTGGTCGGGGCTGTTAATGGGTGATCGGATCCAAAACCGGACCCGATAGCTTAACGGCATTCCGTTATGGCGGATGCCACGTCTCGGTCACACTTGACGAAAGCACTTTTGTGACGCGCGATTTATCGTCATGGAAGTGGACACTTCCGTGATGATAATTTTGGTAATGTCATGGAACACTTCTACGACCGCACAGGTATGGCTATCTTGATTCTGTCACAAAATCGTCATGGATGTACATGCATGACAAAAAACGTGACCTACCATGACAAACATGTATCATCACGGAAGTTATTTTTTTGTAGTGTTGTTACAAATTATCTTGTTATCAAAGTACCTATTACCGACAATTTCAGTGCTTGCAGAAATTACTTTGTTGAAAACCACTTGTCATTTTCTTCTACTCCTTGTTGGGTTCAACACACTTACTTGTCGAAAGGACTACGATTGATCCCTATACTTGTGGGTCATTACTCACCTCCTGGATGAGTGTCAATAAAGTTTAACTATAGGTGGCGAGCTGCCACGTGCCCCCAACAAGCTTCACCTAACTGTATGCCTTCTCGCTGTCGGATTCAGGCCTCCGCAGACCCAAGAAGGTTCGAACTCTAGGGCATGTGCGAAGAACTCAACCTCTCGAGCCTACCAACTCGCCCCCCCCCCACATCCTAGCCCGATTCGCGCAAGTAAGGAAGTGAACACGACAGTTTACCTAGGTTCGGGCCACCTGGCGGTGTAAGACCCTACTCCTTCTTTGTGATGGATTTGCCTCGCGAGGGTCTAACGATGAACTAGTATAGAGGATGAACAACCTCGCGAGGGCTCGGGGTGAGAATGAGTCGACCCCTTCTACGGTGGTGGCTAACCTATACTTATAGTGGCCTTGGTCCTCTTCCCCATAAACGTATCCCACAGTGGCCAATTTGAAAGGGGGAAAGTAGTACATCTTATCCTGACGAAAGGTGGTCTTCGCCTGCAAAGCTTCTGGTCATGATGCAGCAATGGGCTCATCGATGACATCCGTACTGTTGTGCTGCTGGTCTTGGTCTTGCTCCACTAGAATTGTATCCTTTGGTAGATTCCTCGGGAACCTACGCCTGTCCTTGCCTACTTAGCACCAAAGAGGAAACTGCCTCCTCTGCACCCTCTGACGCCCGCCTGCCTTGGCCGTCATGGCTTGCGTCATGGCAGTCTCATGAGGCTGGTGTCTGGATAGGAATCTCCACTCCTCAGGAGGCAGCCTGGGGAGGCCGCTCCCTCCAGAGGTCTTGCCGTCGTCCGCCTCACGAGACTAGGGGGGCCTTCACGAGGGTCTTGTCTTGGTTATTTTGTAGATGGGTCATACAAGTCCATTGAAGGTGCCACACCATGGGCCGCAGGCAGGCAAGTCTAGGTACCCTGGTTCCCAGAATGCTGACAGTAGCCCCGAATCACGCTCGGGCTTGGCTTTGAGGTGAATCCAAAGGGCAAGGGCGAAGCGCTGTGGGCCCTAATCGCCTGCGGGCCAGGCCGATGCGTGGCCCTTGACGGGACGTGGGTGTCTCCTCTTCCCCATGCCGCCTCGACAACTGCCTGAACTAACAACTGTGTGGTACTCACATCCGAGCCATCATTACCCTGTTGCGCGCTTGCCCTCTGCTTCTTCTCCTCCTCGCATCCTTGCTTCCTCTTTTCTAGATTCTGTGATAGCTCAAATCCACCTTGCCACAATGGCTCCCAGGAAGAAGAAGGGCAATACCCCTGTGGTCGCGGAGCCCTCGCCGGGGCCAGAACCAACGCTGGGTCGGTCCACGGTGATCAACCACGAGGAGTTGGATAAGGTCCGACATGCAATCCCTGCTGATTGAAATGAGTGGAAGGAGTCGAAGATCTGGCTTCCCTCCCGGTGTTTGGCTGACATGGAGGCCATGAATATCCCACTCCATCTTCACGTCATCTTCTCCGGCCTGCTGCCGCCATTGGGCCGGAACCAGCGCTGGGCCGGTCCACGGTGATCAACCACGAGGAGGCAGATAAGGTCTGGAACACAATCGCCGCGGATTCAAATGAGTGGAAGGCGGCGAAGATCTGGCCTCCCTCCCGGGCTTTGGATGACATGGAGGCCACAAACATTCCACTCCATCTTCACGCCATCTTCTCCGGCTTGCTGCCGACATTCTCAGGTTTCTTGAACGCTTTGCTTATGCACTACCAGATCCATGCACTGCACCTTGACCCCGAGTTCATCGTTCTTCTTTATGGTTTCGTGTTCTTGTGCGAAGCCTTCGTGGGCGTCGCCCCATTCGTGGCTCTGCTGCGCCACTTATTCTCCCTTCGGAAGGTCGCCAGCAGGCAACGCTCAGGATGTGTGTCGCTCTGCATGGTGGGGGCTCCTTCGGGCTCCTTCATCGAGACCACGCTCCACCTGGACGCATAGGGGTTCCCGAAGCAATGGGTGTACTTTGATGCCACCACGTACAGCCCCTGCTCCTGATCATGTCGGCGCCGGCAGAACTGAGCTCCGGCTGGGAGCACGCGGGGCTTGCTGACCCGTGGCTCATGCCGGTCTTGACCAGGCAGGCCAAGCTGAAGGAGGCATGGGTGACGATGGCGATGGTGGTGAGGGAATTAGTCCAGCGGCGCAATACTCCACTCCAGCGCCACTCTTGCACAGTGTGGGCCTTCTCCGGCCATGATGATTCCATGAGGCTTCAGGTGCCTTCGCTCCCTTCCAACACACTGTGCTGGGTGCTCCACCTCCTGACCAACGAGGCGCACACCGTGCTTCCTCCTGAAGGGTGTCCCTTGTACAATTACCCAAACAGGAGGACCTTCACCGAGAAGATGCCACGCTTCGACGAGTGGGGCTGCTTCCTGAGGGCCACACATTGCCTCTCAACAACCCCCTACTGATGGTTCCAGTGCCCTCGTGTCCTGAGGTGCGCACCCCTGTGGCAGCCGCAGAGTGGCCTTCCGAGCCTTGTGCCCCCAAGAATCCGTCTCCATCCCTTCGAGCGGCGAGGAGATGCTCATCCCGGGGTTGTTGCCACAGACACCGCAGCAGGAGGCCACGCGGCAGCCTCCAGCATGCCGCCTCCTGGACATTGCCCGTCCCAGAGGAGGGGGTGTCCGACAACTATCACAGCCCTGCACCGAGGGCCCTAAATAGGATGAAGTGGGTTGTCGTGGACGAGTAAGTGCCTGGCCTCCTTGATCCTTGCATCCCGCATCACCTCCTGACTCTTGTCCCTCAGGATCCCTTCTGACAAGAGGGTTAACGTGCCCCGAGCACCGCCTTCGGAGGGCACTGGTCCCGTGGCGACCTCGTGCCTCAGGAGATGCATAGTTCTGCGCAAGGTGGCGCCCGTACCCGAATTGAGGCCGACCCTGGGGAGCCTCGGGCCTGTGTTCCTGGCGTTGCTCCTTCAGGGAGGCCTCCCAGTCGTCGGGGTTATGCCAAGTGCTCCACCACTGATGCTCATCGGTAGCTGGGCCTCTTGTGGG
This sequence comes from Triticum dicoccoides, assembly GCF_002162155.2. NCBI lineage: Eukaryota > Viridiplantae > Streptophyta > Magnoliopsida > Poales > Poaceae > Triticum > Triticum dicoccoides. The sequence continues at coordinate 233,255,484 of NC_041387.1, read as the reverse complement.
ACATCGCCATCCTCAAGCAGTGGGTTGAGCCCGCATTGGGTCTCACCCAGGCCGGAGGAGCTGAGGGAGTCCTGGATAAGGGGGTATCCGGACAGCCGGACTGTATACTTTGGCCGGACTGTTGGACCGTGAAGATACAAGACTCAAGACTTTGTCCCCATGTCCGGATGGGACTCTCCTTTGCATGGAAGACAAGCTTGGCGATTCGGATGTTAGATCTCCTTCTTTGTAACCGACTCTTTGTAACCCTAGCCCCCTCCGATGTCTATATAAACAGGAGGGTTTAGTCCGTAGGACAAGAACAATCAGAATCATAGGCTAGCTTCTAGGGTTTAGCCTCTACGATCTCGTGGTAGATCTACTCTTGTAATACTCATATCATCAAGATCAATCAAGAAGGAAGTAGGGTAGTACCTCCATCGAGAGGGCCCGAACCTAGGTCAGACATCGTGTCCCCTGCCTCCTGTTACCATTAGCCTTAGACGCACAGTTCGGGACCCCCTACCCGAGATCCGCCGGTTTTGACACCGACATTGGTGCTTTCATTGAGAGTTCCTCTGTGTTATCGCTGCAAGGCTTGATGGCTCCTTCAATCGTCAACAACAACACGGTCCAGGGTGAGACTTTTCTCCCCGGACAGATCTTCGTGTTCGGCGGCTTCGCACTATGGGCCAATTCGCTTGGCCATCTGTAGCAGATCGACAGCTACGCCCCTGGCCATCAGGTCACGTTCAGAAACTTCAACTACACGGCCGATATCCACGGAGACTTGGTCTTCGACGGATTCGGGCCTACGCCAGGAGTGTCGAACAGTCACGACGAGCACGGCTTAGACCTGTTGTCGGACAATACTCGGGATGTCGCACCTGCAAGAGCTCCGGACCTAAATCCCGGGTAGATCGCGTTGTCTAAGGACGGGTGGATGGACCCTGCCCCAGAAGCCGCATACTCACCGGCGGTAGAGCCGAACACGGACTCCATCCCCAAGGAAGTCTGTGTCACTACACCCCCGGACTTGTATCCGGCTGTAAGTTCCAGACCGCGCACCCCCGAGCCCACCGAATCTGGTTGGGCTCTGGTAATGGAGTTCACTGCTGCAGATATCTTCCAGCACTCACCTTTTGGTGACATGCTTAATTCATTAGAGTCTCTCTCTTTGTCAGGAGACTCTTGGCCGAACTATGTCCGGCTCGAGTGGGAAGCAGGCGATGAAGAAATTAGTCGCCACCCACCACCCACTTCATAGCCACTGTCGATGACGTAACAGACATGCTTGACTTCGACCCCGACGACACCGACGGTATGGACGTCGGCGCAGGGGACGATTTGGAACCACCGCCCGCAGGGCGCTGGACGGCCACCTCATCATATGATATATACATGGTGGACACACCTAAGGAGGATAGTGGCGACAAAAAGGACACAACGGAGGATAAAACCCCCGGACAAAAGCCAAAATGATGGTGCAGACGCCTCTCTAAGTCCAGCCACAGTAAAAATAGCGACAACAGCTCTAGAAAAATCGACACCCCAGTCAACTCCAAAGGCAACAACGACCATATGGACCCAGCGATGGAGCAGGAAGAGCCAGGCCGCATCGAATACAGTCCGGTGAAGACGCCCGATCACAGTGATCCTGAGGGCTGAACTCATCAACCTGCCTCGGGAGAAGAGCATAGTTCGGAAGATGATGCATTCATCATCCCGGAAAAAATGTCAGGAACAAGATAACCTCCACAGAAGGCTTATGGCCACTTCGAGAAGCCTAAAGAAACAGAAGCAAAGGCTTAAGGCCGCGCAGGAAATGCTCAATCGCAAATGGAATAAAGTGCTAGACACTGAAGAAAGATATGGTGACGGTCGCCACACGAAGAGCTACCCAAAGCGCAAGCTGCTGCCAGAATTCGACGATGAGGCCATTCTGCCAAAGAACAATACGACCAATAGGCCGGACCAACCACTCCATGGCTGCAATAGAGCAGCTACTGACGCCGCACACGATTTACGTGAGCTCCTAGGCAAAAATGCCGGCGCGACCAGGTCCATCTATGGATCTAGAGGACATGCTCCGGCGCAGGATTATGGTCACAAAAACGATCAGACTGATCGAATACCATTTCGGAATCAACACCGGACACAACAGTCGACAGCATGCCCCAACATGTCCAGATATAGAGGGGCTGTGCACCCTCTGTGCTTCACCGAAGAGGTACTGGATCACGCATTTCCACAGGGATTCAAACCCGTGAACATAGAGGCATACGATGGAATGACAGACCCCAGGGTCTGGATTGAGGATTTTATACTTCATATCCACATGGCTCGTGGGGACGACCTCCACGCCATCAAATACCTTCCCCTCAAGTTGAAGGGACCAGCTCGGCACTGGTTGAAAAGCCTCCCTGAAAATTCGATCGGAAGTTGGGAGGAACTTGAGGACGCTTTCAGGGCCAACTTTCAAGGGACCTATGTCCGACCTCCGGACGTTGACGATTTAAGTCACATAATACAACATCCCGGAGAGTCCGGCCGCAAGCTTTGGAATATATTCCTCACTAAGAAGAATCAAATTGTCGATTGTCTGGATGCCTAAGCCCTAGCGGCCTTCAAGCACAGTATCCGATATGAGTGGCTCGCCAGACACCTCGGCCAAGAAAAGCCGAGGACAATGGCAGCCTTAAAAAGCCTTATGACCCGCTTCTGCGCGGGTGAAGACAGCTGGTTAGCCCGCAGAGGCACCAGCGACCCGGGCACATCCGAAATCAGGGATGGCAATGGGAAGCCACGGCGCAATAAAAACAAGCGTCGAAACAAGGAAGAATGTCCGGAAAACACGACGTTCAACGTCGGATTCAGGGGCTCTCGACCAGGTCAACAAAAGAAGCCATTTAAAGGCAGCAAAGAGGGATCGTCCGACCTGAACAAAGTCCTGGACAGACTATGCCAAACTCATGGCACCCCCGAATAACCTGCGAACGACACTCACAAAGAATGCTAGGCTGTTTAAGCAGGCCGGCAAGTAAAATGCCAAACACAAGGGAAGGGAAACACCAAGTGAAGACGAGGACGAGCCTCGCAAGCCGAACACTGGGGGACAGAAAAAATTCCCACGAGAGGTAAAAACAGTAAACATGATCTACGCGACTCACATACCAAAGAGAAGGCACAAACGCGCGCTCAGAGACGCATACACTATAGAGCCCGTCGCCCCCAAACTCAACCCCTGGTCGGCCTTCCCGATGACCTTTGATCACAAGGACCACCCGACTGGTATGCGGCACGGAGAATCGGCTGCCTTGGTGCTTGACCCAATAATCGACGTATACTATCTCACTAGTGTCCTCATGGACGATGGCAGTATTCTTAATCTAATATATCAGGACACTGTCTGCAGGATGGGGATAGACCCATCCAGAATCATCCAAAGTAACACCACCTTTAAAGGGGTGATACCAGGCGTTGAGGCCTGCTGCAGGGGCTCCCTCGTATTAGAGGTGACATTTGGTTCTCCAGACAACTTCAGAAGCGAAGAATTACTCTTCGCGATCGCTCCCATCCGAAGTGGCTATCATGCATTGCTCGAAAGAACAGCCTTCGCTCACTTCAATGCAGTACTGCACTATGCCTACCTTAAACTCAAGATGCCCGATCCACGTGGCATCATCACGATCAGCGAAAATACAGAGTGTTCCTTACGTGCGGAAGAGTATGCGGCGGCTCTAGCATCCGGACACTAAGTGGCCTCTCCTATCAGAACGCATGATCGGTCATTAAGACCACGGACACGGTTAGACGAGTCCGGCACACCACCCTCGGTAACAGCCCAGATAAACCTGAGCTGGGTGCTAGACATGTATCCCGATAGAGGGCATCAGGGGTTGTAAACATGCAATAAAGCCCACCTCTTTGCTTGACCTTACTAACAGGCCAATGTCTTACACCCCTACTATCCATTGATAATAATCAACTCTTCGCACGATTACGCCATACTCTTTTACATGAGTTTTCCTCTTTACAGACACCATTCGTGCGACACCCTACCAGGACACAGCACAACGGAGACAAAGGCGCAAATGTGCAACAGGGCCCCGCTCAAAGGTTTCTCTTTAGACTAAGCCCCTGTGTAAACCTTCTTTATCGTATCTTTTTGCTTGACATCCCATGGGTATTCTATACACCCACAGGGGATACAGGCGTGATTGGCATTTCGCCATGACAGACTAACGCACATACCTGGAAATACAGGGTTCATAATCAACGGCGCTACTCAGCCTAGTATATGTTATAAAGTCCGAATACCCTCGGGAGTGTTCGGCGTCATGAGTTTGGCCTTATATGCATTAGCTCTGAATCATGTCTTTGGTCAAATGTTGGGTTGGCCCGGCTCCTGGGTTTGCTGCCTTATGTTCCGTTCCTATTGGCTAAGGCGGCCAAAGGAGAACTACTGCGATTGTGCCCTGGTTATTTCGGATGAGCACCTCACTAGAGAAAGCCGAAAACTAACTGTCATGATATAGCGAGAGACTGGTTAACCACTCGAGGACTCATTGAAATCTTTAGGATTCCTCCGCATTAACGAAGGGCCGGTCCCTGGTCATGTACACACGCGCCCATATCCGGATGCACGCGAAGGTACCAGGGGCTACATACTAGCCCCACCGTCAAACTCCTATGGCTAAGTGAAAGTGTTAAAGCTATATAGTCCGGTTGCCTAGTTTGACATGCGATCACCTCCTTAATGGACCAAGACGTTGGATCAAGTGTGATTACTCATATTTTTGCAAACACCCCCGCATTGTATGTGTGGGGGCTGAAGCCAACGACTGCTAACTTTCAGGTTATGTATACATCAAACGGCCGCACAGGACGCACAATAACACTTTCGGGCGAAAGTATAAGCATAACCTCTATAATTAAAAACTATCATTTTTACAACAGAAAGATTTGTCACTCGAACATGACAATCTTCAAGCACTGAGCCTTTATTAAACAAGCACCTTCTGTTACCTGCTCCAAGTAGTGCTCGGCTGGATCCTGGCTTCCCGCCGGATTCTGGGTTGCAATGATGGTGGCTTCCATATCTGCCCAATATGTTTTAACACGGGCAAGAGCCATCCGCGCACCCTCTATTCACGCCGACCTCTTCATGGCATCAATTCGTGATATGGCACCAAGGAATTGTTGCACTAAACCAAAATAACTGTCCGGCTTCGGCCCCTTCGGCCATAGATGGTCTATTACAGACCTCATTGCAAGACCGGACAACCTATGGAGCTCGGCCACAGCGGCCATCCTTTCACTCAATGGCAACGGGCACGTTGGAGCACTGTATTTCGACTAGAACAGCCTTTCCACTTCACTATCTTTTTGATACTAAAAAAACATGGCCGCATCAGCCGTACCCTTTGCCAGATCTACGTACGCATCTGCAGGGCTCCAGCGCCGATCCAGAGGAGCGTACTTTGGATCTAAGAACTTCATCCCAACAAATAGGGGCTTCCAGCCACGATTTCCCCGGCCTGTCGAAGCTCCTCCCGTGCATCCCTAATTTTGGAACGCGTCTCCTTGGCCGCATCAAGGGCCTTCTTCAGGTCAGCCGACTTCGCCTGATTCTCCTTTTCAAAGAGCTCATACCGGCCGGCGGCATTTTTCAGCTCCACTGCCATCTTGGCTATTTTATCTTCGCTTCAGCGATGAGTAGCCTGTTCGGCTCTCAACTCTACGACCGCCTTTAGGCAGCCGCATTGCTAGCCCGGGCTTGCTCCTTGGCTAGGGCAAGCTCCGCCCTCAGGGCCTCCATGGCAGCAGCTCCACCTGCAGTCAAAGCATATCACATTAACATTATGCTCCTCTTAATATTTCCTATAAAAACAAGGAAAGCAGAACACATACTTTGTGACTCGTTAAGCCACTCATTCACAAGCGTGATGTCGGCTTCCACAATTTTCATCTGTTGCCTCAGTTCAGCGACTTCAGCGGTCCGGTCTGCCGCCGGAACCTTAGCCACCTACGCATGAATGCAGTGCGATCATTACTTAAGAGTGTGATCCTCCGTTTACCGCCTAGGGCTGGCAACCAGAGTCTCAGGGGCTACCATCTATACGGAGCACACCTACTGTGGGCGGTACAACCAAAAAATTATGTATTCCATTATGTACCTCAAAGCCTTTGAGCAGGCTCGTAAAAGTTTCATTCAACCCGCTCGTGGCAGATGAAATCTTCTCAAGCACCGTGCCCATTAACGAACGGTGATCCTCCGAGAGAGCAGCTCGCTCCAGAAGGCCCGTCAGCATGTCCGGCCGGTCGCCGGACTATGACGGACCCTTCTTATTGCCCCCCATGGGAGCTGAACGCTCCGGGCTCAGGGCAGCTAAAGTATTAGCCTCTTGCCTCGGCAAATCTGGACTCCTCCGTGATGACACCTCGGGGTCGCCCGCCCCATGAGGCGGAGAGGCAGGTGGGGTTTCACTCTCCATCATCTCTGTAAGAAGATCCCTCGAAGACGAACTCTGTTGAGAAGAGCTGGTAGCCGGACTACAAAGAATGGATCATGGTTATTGTTCTCGGAGGAGGACGCAATAGCTTTGTATTTACGATTAACTTACCGCTCGGCTGAGGGCTGGCCTGTTTGCGGGCATGGCACGCTGAGGACGCCCTCCTGGGAGGTCCCCCTGGTGATGTTTTCTTCCCTTGTTTAGGCACCTCCGTCTCCAAGTCTTCGGAGGCGGCCCTCTTCTTCCCGCGGGGGGAGGAGACCATAGATTCCCCTCCCCGACTATCATCCTTCATGGAGATAGTAATTCCCCCGGTTTGGATGTGCAATGAGTGAAGCTCTGCTTCTCTATTCTTCCCTTCGTCTTTCCCCGAAGGCACTTTACTTCGCGCACTACTAAGCATCCTGGCTATGGCAGGACTAGGCGAGCCTTCGGGAAGCGGTGCCGGACACCTGATTCTCTCCGCCTTGCTGAGCCAATCCTGGCCGTGGATGGTTTTCAGAATAATGTTATGATATATATAAACGAAGTGTTCGGTTTCTAGGTTACTAACTTGGGTATCCGGGTGGTTGCAGCTCAGGCCCGCATCCTCGGTGATCTCTGGACACTTTACTTGTGGTCCAAAGAATAACTTACACATCCCTTCGAGCGTCATGCCGAAGAAGTGCTGAATAGTTTGCGGACCTTCCCAGTTGAACTCCCACATCCGGAGAGGCCGACATTTGCACGACAAGATCCATCGGACTAGCATTACCTGAATTACACTGACAGGACTGATGTCCCTCTCAAGAAGCTCCCGAATGCGGCTCTGCAATGTCGGAACGTCGTTAGCAGGCCCCCAATCCAGTCCCACATTGGCCCACAACGCCAGTTGAGGCGGAGGGCCCGATTAGAAGTTGGGGGCATCCACCCACTTTGTGCCTCTGGGAGCCGTGACGTAGAACCACCTCCGCTGCCATAGATCGGATACCTCCGAGAAGAAGCCCTCTGGCCATGGGGCATCGGCGTTTCTGCTTATTGCAGTGCCTCCGCACTCTGCGTGTCGCCCCTCAATCACCTTCGGCTTTACATTGAAGGTATTGATCCATAAGCCGAAGTGCGGGGTGATGTGGAGGAAGGCTTCACACACAACGATAAATGACAATATATGGAGGATGGAGTCCGGAGGCAGATCATGAAAATCTAGCCCATAATAGAACATGAGCCCTCTCACGAAAGGATCGAGGGTGAAACCTAAGCCACGGAGGAAGTGAGAAACAAATACGACGCTCTCGTTGGGCTCGGGAGTAGGGATGACATGCCCTGGAGCAGGAAGCCTGTGCTTGATGTCGGCGGTCAGATATCTGACCCCCCTAAGCTTCGCAATGTCCTCCTCCGTGTCAGAGGAGGCCATCCACCGGCCTTGAAGGTTGGATCCAGACATGATTGAAGATCCGAAGTGCCTAAGCTTGGGCTTCGGGTGTTGGAACTCTAGATGCGGAGAGGCGCAAGCGTGGTAGGAAAGAGGGGTAGGCCTCGGTCCCTCTATTAAGGGGGTGGATATCAAGCGTCCCCAGCGTGACCGTCTGGGACTTGCCTAAAAACACGGAGTCATACCAACAGGCGTAGTGGGGTTGCCCGCGCCCGTATTGATGGGAATCCCGCAATAAGGGGAACACGATTTCTACTTCGACGAGGCGTGCCAATAGAACCGCCTTGCAATGCCTGTCGTGGCAAGCCAAGAAAAACCAGTTCGTATTAAGCCAGGCCGCAGCGTGAGGGCACAAAGTGAAAAATTATCAGCAGATTAGATTTGTAAAGTGTTATGATCTCTACAGTGGTGTGCGGAAATTATTTCACACAGCCGGACACGATCCTTGATCTACTTTGGTGTATTCGGAGATGGAACCCGCCTTGCAATGCCGAAGACAATCTGCGCGCCGGACTCGCCATCATTGAAGCCTAGTTCAGGAGCTACTGAGGGAGTCCTGGATAAGGGGGTATCCGGACAGCCGGACTGTATACTTCGGCCGGAATGTTGGACCGTGAAGATACAAGACTCAAGACTTCGTCCCGTGTCCGGATGGGACTCTCCTTTGCGTGGAAGACAAGCTTGGCGATTCGGATGTTATATATCCTTCTTTCTAACCGACTCTGTGTAACCCTAGCCCCCTCCAGTGTCTATATAAACCAGAGGGTTTAGTCCATAGGACAAGAACAATCAGAATCATAGGCTAGCTTCTAGGGTTTAGCCTCTACAATCTTGTGGTAGATCTACTCTTGTAATACTCATATCATCAAGATCAATCAAGCAGGAAGTAGGGTATTACCTCCATGGAGAGAGCCCGAACCTGGGTAAAACATCGTGTCCCCTGCCTCCTATTACCATTAGCCTTAGACGCACAGTTCGGGACCCCCTACCCGAGATCTGCCGGTTTTGACACCGACAGGAGCCCCAGCCCCTAGGTCCCTACTAGAGACAGGTGGGTCTTCGCGTGCCTCTGGCACCAACTAGGGCATGGGGGAAAGCCCCAGCCGGGCGTAGGAGCTTGAGCGTGGGCGCAGCACCGTCCGGCATGGCCTTCTTCAGGAGGCGGCAAGCGCGCTCGGGCACCTCGGGGTGGAGCCCGGAGACGTCGACACGTGCCTCGAGGCGGAACGCTTGCGCTTGGCGCAAGGGTGGCACCAGCTCGGGGTTGCCATCAACTTCGTTACCTGCAGCGCGAGCATGCTCGCACAGAGGTGGAGGACTCCCTTGCCGCGGTGAAGGAAGCTCGCGATCGTGCCTTGGAGCAGGCCCCAGCCATAGGCTGCCGGTGCAAGGCAGCCGAGAAGTGCAAGAGGGAGCTCCAAGCCTCAAACACTACCACCGAGCGACAGGTCCTGGCACGCAAAGAGGCGCTTGCCGCCTCGGTAGGACGACCTCCTACGGGGGAAGCGAGGATCCACACGCTCGAGGACAAGCTAACACTAGAGGCGATGGAACAGAGCTTGGAGCACGAGTGGGTGGAGGTGATGGAGCGCCAGGTGGCCACTGCTGAGGGTGTTCTTGCCTCTCAGGAGGCGAGGATCTGAGAGGAGGCCGACAAGAGGGTAGCGGGAGTCCGTAGGGCCCTCGCTGAAGAATGTCACTGAAAGCTAGGCTTCAGGAGGCTCACTTCCGCACGTGACACGACGAGTTGACAGGCGAGGCCGGCGGCCTGAAAGAGAAGTTAGCCGTGGCAGAGTGACACAAGTAAATTGGAGTGGACTCTTGGCCCCCGCTGAGGCCGAGTTGTCCTTCCTTTTCAATCAGGTAGAAGGTGTTTCATCCCTCCTGGAGAAAGCTTCAAACGAGGCGAACCAAGCCCAGGTACTACAACGTGAGCGCTCCCAGATGTTCGAGGCCCTTGGGCGCAGGGCCAACCAGGCTCTGAGTTGCATTTGCAACGAGAATGTCTCCAGCCCGCTTGTTGCTGACGACGCCGACTATCTCAGCTTCTCCACCCAGGTCCTGACATGCCTCGAAGGTGGGGCTGCGAGGGCGCGCCGACTCGTCGAGGAGAGGAGCTGCGACCTTCTCGCGCATGCGTTCTCACATGCTTGCACCCACCTTCTCCGCTTCGTTCATAACTTTGACTTTGAGGCCGCGATAAACCCCGTGCTTGGAGCAATCCAAGGCGCTCTGGAGGAGTGGGTGGAGGATCATGTGGATGACCTGATCCTAGAGATTTCCCCTGCCGAGGGTGTGGTCGCGCCCATGATCGAGGGACATGGGGTAGATGATGATGGTGATGGCAGTAACGACGGTGACAGGGCATCTCCCTAGGCTTGTTTTCTCCTGTTTTCCTGCCAACACTTTGGATGTGACCCCGTGGGGATGCAAAGGTATTTTTTGGAAGAACTTTCTGTCAGATTACGGGTTCTGCAAACCCTTGAAAGGTTTGAAGTCTGGGGTGTGTGCCGAGATCTCAACCTGCCCAGCCTGCCTACTCGCGATCCTCTTAAGCCTAGCGCGTCAGGCTCGAAGAGACAAAGAGACACATCAGTTTATCCTGGTTTGGGCCACCTTGCGGTGTAATACCCTACTCCAGCGTTTTGGTGGATTGCCTCAAGGGTATGAGGATGAACTAGTACAATGGATGAACAGGCCTCTGGAGGTGAGGTGTTCTTGAGCTCAAGAGAGCTGGTGAGGTGGTCGGGTGAGAGTGGATCCAATGCCTTGCTCTCCACTCGATTCGATCCGATCGCTTGCTATGGTGGTGGCTAAGTCCTATTTATAGTGGCCTTGGTGCTCTTCCCAAACGTTGCCAGATTTGAAAGGAGACAAGTAGTACAGCTTATCCTGACTAAAGTGGTCTTCTCCTGTGAAAATCCCCTGGTCGTGACGCTGCGGTGGGCTCGGTGATGACCTATGTCCTGCCGTCCTGGTGGTCTTGGTCTTGTTGCACCAGAATGGAAACATTTGGCTGATTCCTCAGGACTGCGCGCCTGCGGCTTGCCTCCCTTGCACCAAAGAGGAAACTGGCGCTCTGCGCACGTTGGCGCCCACCTGGCCTTGGTCGTCATGGCTCACATCACCTGAGCCTCGTGAGGTACACCTTGCATAGAACTCTCTGCCCCTCGGGAGCCAGCCTGAAGAGGCCGATCCCCTCAAAGGTCTTGGCATCGTCCTCCTCGCGAGGCTTGGCCCCTCGCGAGTGTCTTGAGTCGTTGATGCTGAAGCTGGGCCGTACCAGGCTGTCGGTGGAGCCATGCTGTGGGCCACAGGAAGGCAAGTCTGGATACTCCCACATCTAGAACACCGACAGTAGCCCTCGGGCGCAAGGCACGCTCGAACTTGGCTTCCAGGAGAAGCCAAAGCACAAGTGCGGAGCACCGCAGGCCCTAACCGCCTGTGGCCTTGATGACGCGTGGCGATTGATGGGACGTGGGTGTCTCCACATCCCCACGCTGCCTCGGCAACTGTTCGACTTGATGGAAAGATGCGGCATGCAGAAGATCATCATGGTGCGAAGTCGTGGAGGCCGGCGGTTGGTCTTCCTTGGCTATAAACGTGGGGGAGGGGCAGAGCCCCCTCACTCATCTCTCCTTTGTCTTCTTGTCTCCCGTTTCTTCTCCTTCTTCGTCTTGCTTCCATGGTGCCGATCAGGAGGTTCTCGGCGGCCGAAAAGGGGAAGGCACGTAGGGAGGGGCCTGATCCTCTCCCACCGAAGAAGCGACTCCGCCTCCCTCACGACGCCAGCGCGGAGCGAGAGGTGACCATGCCTTGGCAACCGAGGCCTCTGACTAGCTTCCCCCTTCCCCTGTACGCCCCCACCCGGGATGAAGATGTGTGCCATCGAGTAGCCCCCAGCGATGGAGGAGGGGCCGCCATTGCTTTGCCGACCGTGCCATGAACTCACGCTGAGGGTAGCTCGCAAGAGTTCATGGTGTGGGTGGCGATGCTTCCCGATTCATGGATCTGGCTCCCGAGGTTCTTTGCCAGCAAGCTGCCTCCGAGGGGGCCGCTGGAGCTGTGGATGCAGCACGTCGGGTGCTGCAGCTTGCCATCGGAGCTAAGGTCAAGGTGGTGCCCCTAGAGACGTCTTCATGACCCGCGGATGGGGTGATGTCACCTGAGCCTACCGCATTGAGGGAGCCCTCACGATTCACATCGAGTACGATGGCGCATCCACCTTGTTCTTCAAGGTCTTCTATGAGGAGGGCCAATGGTTGGATTGCTGCCTCGAAGGAAGTAGCCCGCAAGGTGCAGCTGTGGGCGCTGGACCTGCTTCCGTCCCCTTCGGCGCCTCGTCCAGCAACAGCGACGACTCCTGGGACTCCAACGACTCTCCTGAGCCCAGCGAGTCTCTGGAATCTAACGACGACGACTACGTGCTGGCAAGAAACCACCGTGGTTGGAGCGTAACAGTGGCTACCGCCCGGCGTCACCGGTGATGCTCGATGGCTTTGTACCATCCTTCCTTCTTTTGCTTTCCCTGCGCGGAATAAAAACCGGCCCCCGTGGGGTTTGTAAGGACCGAGGTGTATTTAATACCAACGTTGCTTTCTTGGTTCTGTGATGAAGTCGCGTATCCTAGTTTGTCTCTACTCCTCCATTTTCTTTCCTTTAGACAACATGACGCTCTACGCCAACGGGACCCAGTCCCTAGGCAGGCTTCAGTCGTCGCTAGTATGCCAGGTCGCGATGCCGTGGTCAATTCTAGGAGGTGAGCGGCCCGAGGTCCGGTGAGAGCTCATGAGACACGATGGTCACGAGGTCCCCCTTGGCGTGCAAGCAGCCGCCCAAGGAACGGATAAGGGGAGTGAAGCCGCCGGAGTTGGACTGTGAGGTTGGGCCGAGCGGGATGTGAGACCGGTATCATAGCGCAGGCGACTTATCTTTCAGTAGTCTTGCTGCTATCCGTTGGGTGGTGGTGCCTGCTCTTGCGTCTATGGTGGTGTCATTAGGCGCGGCCCGTAACGACCACCCTCTTGACTCGCTTGCCCAGGTGCTCTACGTCCTCGGGTCCCGGCCCTCGAGCGAGCTCAGCCGCCGCTGGTATGCCAGGTCGCGATGTCGTGGTCAAGGCCAGGGGGTGAGGGCTGGAGAGCCAATAGGAGCTCCCGAGACGCGATGCTCGGGACCTCCCCCTTTAACGTGCAAGCAACTCGTGAGGTAAGGTGGAGGTCGTCCCAACCGGCCCGTGAATCATCATCAGGTGAACCTGCATGTTAGATGATAGGAGAGGTCGCGAACCCCTGCGGAGCGGGCTGTCCACCCCAGGGCCCCTGGCAAAAGACGAAGGCACCGAGGACCTGGTGAGGTGGCGTGCGCGAGGCGGGTCGCTAGCCAGAGCTCGGTCCTTGGGTTTATCAGCATTGCAGGGACGAACCCGAGCACAAGCATCGTGCCGACGTGAGAAGCCATGCAGTGAGGCGAGCGAGGGACAAGCTAGCAATGTAGAGAGACCGCATGGCGGATAACACTTGAGGTCGTAGAGTGACGATCATAGGTAAACTCATAGAAGATGGTTAGACAATCCTGGAGAATGCAAACCGATACACGCCGCAGGGACGGATCCACATGACTTGGGGATGATGCAGCCCGAGGGGCGCCCCGAAACTGAACAAACTAGAGAAATGTCACCTGGTACCTTCGCTGAAGATATGTCGGGGTAGCAGAAGACATGCACTGCTGGAGTCGTTCCTCACGAGCCGCCCTAGCCCCGAGCCTCGAGAGGCCCAGGGGGCCCGGGAGGTTCCTGAACATGCACCTCCATCTTCACCAGGCTTGCCTGGTGCATCCCCTCGTGAGCCGCTAGGGCACCCCCTAGCCCAGCCTGAGAGGGGCGCCGGCCGCGCCTTCCTATGTGATGGGTGAAGGCGCCCCATCCGGGGATGATAGGCTCAGCGCGGCGTCCTCGGGCGATGCTTCCTCGCGAGATCCCTGACCCAGCTGCAGCTTCTTTGTCTTGGGGCGACCTTAGGAGGGGAGGGCGCCGCTCTCATATTCAGGGCTCTCGACTGCTGCTACCTGGTAGGCGTGCTCTAGGGAGAACACCGCATCCTTTTCCTCGCATGCGACCGTGATGACGCCGCTACTTCCTGGCATCTTGAGGACATTGTAGCCATGGTGCATCGCTGCCATGAACTTGGCCAGTGCTGGGTACCCTAGGATGGTGTTGTACGGCAGGAGAATGTCGGCGACGTTGAAGTCGATGAGCTCGGTGTGGTAGTTGGTGTGTTTGCCGAAGGTGATAGGGAGGCGGACCTCCCCTATCGGGTGTGTGGAACAATCGGTTACTCCTGAGAATGGCTTGGTTGGCTAAAGCTGTTAGTACGGCACTTGGAGCCTGTCGAGCTTTTGAACATATAGGACATTGAGCCCCGCTCCACCATCGGTGAGAGTCTTCATGACGACCACGTTGCTGATGACGGGTGAGCAGAGCATGTGGAGTGCGCTGACAGTGGCCGCACACTTGAGTTGGTCTGACGAGCTGAAGGTGATTGTGCATTTGGACCACCTGAGCGAGCGAGCTGCTTCGAGCTTGGGAAGCGCTGCGTTCACCTCGCGCGCGAACTGCTTAAAGATGCGGTGACAAGCAGGGGCCTATGAGCCGCCCATGATGCAGGCAATGGCTCAAGGCTCTAGGAAGCCCCCAGCCCCCTCGTCCTGGTGATGATCTTCGTTCCTTCTCGGTGGTGGAGGCAGTGGAGGAAGACCGGCATTTCCCTGAGGGCGATCCTCACGAGGCTGCTCCCTCCAGGTGCCCTCGCGAGGTTGGCCCTGCCAACGGTCCTCTCGAGGATGGTGGCACCACTCCTGGTGATGGTCGCGTCCGTCCCAACATCCGCCACCTTGGCCACCTCCACGATAGTAGCCCCGATCGTTACGCTCGGGGCGTCGACCGAGGCACCCATCACAGAGGGCCCTGAGCTCCTGGAAGTGGTTGGTGTTGTGGTTGTGGACGTTGTGGAAGACGTAGAACGAACGGTTCCTCTTGGACGACTCGGGGTGGTCACAGCCGCACTTCATCTCTAGCTCGGTCGCGAGCACGGCCGGCTCTTTGCACTTTACGTCCTTGGCCTTGGCCTTCTTGTCTTTCGGGTATGCATCGGGGAGCTCGAGGAGGGAGAGACGCCCCTCCTCAGCCCTTGCACACTTGTTCGCCATATTGAACATCTCCAAGGTTGTGCATAGGTCCTCGTGGATGGCGAGCTCCTCCTTCATCTTGACGTTGCGGACGCCATCAGTGAACACTGAAATGATGGCCTCGTCCAATACCTTGGGGATCTTGAGGCGAATGTTGTTGAAGAGCTGGATATACTTCTGCATTGTCTCTCCTGGCTGCTGCTTGATGCGTCGCAGGTCACCCGCGGCCAGCGGATGGTCACGAGGCCCTGGAAGTTGGTGATGAAGTGGTCGCGCATCTCCTCCCAGGAAGAGACTGATCCCACAGGGAGATTTAGGAGCCAGGAACGCGTGCCATCCTTGAGGGCCATGGGGATCCAGTTCGCCATGATCTTCTCATCACCACTAGCCGCCTCGATGCTCAGGTCGTAGAGCTGCAGGAACTCGGCGGGGTCGGCGGTGCCGTCGTAGCGCAAGGGCAGGTCAGGTTTGAACTTGCTCGGCCAGATGACATTGTGAATCTCTGAGGTGAATGCGTGACATCCTGCTGTGGCCACGGGGGCCCATCGAGGAGGTGGAACTTGGTCCTCGTGCACGCACGCCGCCACCTCCTGTGGTGGCACGCGGGCCTGACATGGGGGTGCAAGAAGCACGCGTGCTTCCCCTTGAGGCCACTGCACCACCTGGCAGCTCACCTCTTCCCGTGCAGGCACCTGGCGGGGCGGGTCGTTCCGTGGTGCCACACGCCTTGGCCCGATGATGACACCCTGGGCCGGAGGTGGTGGAGGAGTCCCGTTAGCCACGTCGCCCACGACAGGCGGCTGCTGAGGCAGTGAGCGGGCTGGTGCAGCAGAGCCCCCAACCGTGTTGACGAGCTCAGCAATCTGCTCGAGCCATTCCTCATAGAAGTCATCGACCGGGCGGTAGCGAAGGAGCTCTCGTGCCATGAGCAGAGCGGCCTGCGTGTTTGCTGGGCCGTGATGCACGTGCGAGGATGAAGCTGCCGGGCTCAGTGACGGAGTGGCGGTGCGCCCGTCGCGGCACACCGAAGGGTGTAGCGAAGAAGCTTGCGGCTCGTGGCCGGCCGAGCCCGTGACAGCGTTGGCCACCGAAGACGGAGCACGGCGAGCACAACCATAGCCCGCCGGAGCCGTCTGAGCAACACGAGCGGCGACTGCGGCCTGGCACTCGGTGCGAGCCCGGCGTGCATCAGCCATGGAGGTGCCAGAGTGATGGTGGATCGACCGACGGAAAAGGAGATCCGACGAACCCCTACCCGGCACGCCAAATATCGGATTATGGGTTCCGCAAACCCTTGAAAGGTTCGAACTCTGGGGTGCGTGCGGAGATCTCAACCTGCCCAGCCTGCCTACTCGCGATCCTACTAAGCCTAGCGCGTCGGGCTCAAAGAGACAAACAGACACATTAGTTTATCCTGGTTCGATCCACCTTGCGGTGTAATACCCTACTCCAGCGTTTTGGTGGATTGCCTCGAGCGGCTAGGGCTGAACTAGTACAGTGGATGAATAGGCCTCAGGAGGTGAGGTGTTCTTGAGCTCAAGAGAGCTTGTGAGGTGGTCAGGTGAGAGTGGATCCGATCCTTTGCTCTCCACTCAATTTGATCCGATCCCTTGCTATGGTCGTGGCTAAGTCCTATTTATAGTGGCCTTGGTCCTCTTCCCAAACATTGGCGCAAAGGGATCCCACAATGGCCGGATTTGAAAGGAGACAAGTAGTATAGCTTATCCTAACTAAAGTAGTCTTCGCCTACGAAAATCCCCTGGTCATGACACTGCGGTGGGCTCGGTGATGACCTATGTCCTGCCGTCCTAGTGCTCTTGGTCTTGTTGCACCAGAATGGAAAACTTTGGCTGATTCCTCAGGACTCCGTGCCTGCGTCTTGCCTCCCTTTCACCGAAGAGGAAACTGGCGCTCTGGCACCCATCTCGCCTTGGTCGTCATGGCTCACGTCAGCTGAGCCTCGTGAGGTACACCTTGCATAGAACTCTCCACCTCTCGGGAGCTAGCCTGAAGAGGTTGATCCCCTCGGGGGTCTTGGTGTCATCCTTCTCACGAGGCTTGTCCCCTCGCGAGGGTCTTAAGTCGTTGATGCTGAAGCTGGGCCGTACCAGGCCGTCGGTGGAGCCACGCCGTGGGCCGCAGGTAGGCAAGTCTGTATACCCCCATAACCAGAACGTCGACAATTTATTTATGATGTACTAAGTAATATTGCACTCCCTGGTGTCACCTTTCCTTCACTTTTCGCGCACCTTGGGCCCCAGAGCAGGGGCGGCTATCATCATTATGCCGGGTCGTAGTGCCCGAGCAAGGTCAGGGGGCGGATGCCTGCCGAAGGCCCTGGGCCATACGTACCCATCAGCTCTCTTCAAGTGTGCCACGTGAGGATCCAGACGCCGAGGTACCGGAGAGGTGTGTACGCGGGCAAGGCAGCGGCTCCTGTGGCCTAGGCCCTTAGGGCATCGTCAGCGTCGCTAGGCTGACCCAAGCATGCGCACCATGCCGAGCCCCCGCTCGTGGGGTGCGATGGAAGGGGCCACGGGGGCCCACCATCTTTCACAAAGGTGGAAACAAAGCAAAGGAAAACCGCTAGAAGGAGAAAAGCCAAGAAACCCCCCCTTTTCAAACAAAAGCACAAGAACTGCAAGTCCATTCCAAGAAGTTGCAAACTCGGTTACAAGAGAAGGCAACGAACAGCCATGTCTGGAACCTAAGCTAGTTTTCTAGTCTTCCCGCCAGCACGGAGCATGGGGCTTCCACTGGGTGTGGGCATAGTCATTAGGAGACTGTGTCGTCCGCCAACACGGAGCATGGGGCTTCCACTGAGACGTGGGTGGGAGCCCCCGTGAATCTCAAGGGCAGCACTTAGGAGACTCCAGGGCGTGTACAACCCCACTCGTTATTACGTGAGAGTGTCACGAGCAGAGACTTGGGGAGGCGTAAGGCGGTTTCCTGCTTCCTGGTTGGGGACCCCACCCCCTGCCCTGGGCTACGCGCTGGCGAGCCCGAGCACAAGAAGCCCTTGTCGGGGCCCCGGACTGGCGATCGCCGGCGGCTAGTGTGACACGCCGCCGTATTGGCTGCGGGTCACTTGATCAGCTCACGATGCCCGTCTCCGGGCTCCTCCTAAGCCCTTTTGGCCCTAGGGCCCCGAGCGGTCGCGTCTTAGGGGGACGCGGGCCCTCGTGAGACTCCCTGGCCTCACGGGCCCCTCAAGTCCTTGGGGCCCTATCCTGGTCCGGGGTGCCACCTCATCGAGTACGCCTCGGCATGAACAATCTGGCCACCGTCTCGTGGGCATGCCACGGGATGTTGGTCTCCTGCGCCCCAAAGTTAGCAAGAAATATGTTCTGAAAGTAGTTGTCTTAGCAGTCGAGCCCCTACTTGCAGCCCCCAGGCCTCGGGAGGCCTTAACGATCTCGAGGGCTATACCAGCGAAGGCCCGCCTTGCGCCAACCGGCGGGTTCTTCAGACTTAGTGATTACCACCCCGCCGTCGTGTCACGATGCCAGGAGGCGGCCTGCCGTGGTGCTGTGACGCGCAATATGCGATCCTATCCGAGAGGAACTCAAAGGTCCCACCAAGGATAGAGTCATGTATTGAAGACGCTTTTGCAAGGTGGATATCATTACATCATACCATTTACATAATAAAGGGGATACATGCAAAGGTATAAAAATGCCACCCAAATACAACAAACATGATACAGAAGAGCATCATTCGACTACAGGTGAAAACAAACGAAAAACACGAACGACATCCGCCCTACTAGCCGAGGCTGCCGACCAGGAACCTACCCCTCAATCGAAGAAGAAGCAGAAGAACAACTCCAAAACAAACTAGCATCGCTCTCACGTCATATCATCGCATTACCTCTACTTGAATCTGTTATTGTAGTAATCTATGAGCCACGGGGACTCAGCAATCCCATTACCATGGGTATCAAGACTAGCAAAGCTTAATGGGTATGGAATGGATAAGTGGTGAGGTTGCAGCAAGCACTAAGCAATGTATGGTGGCTAACTTACGAGTACAAGAATAAGAAGAGAAACTACGCACAACAATCGCAAACTAGTAATGATCAAGAAGTGATCCTAAACTACTTACAAGTCAAACATAACCCCACCGTGTTCACTTCTGGAACTCACTCTAAAAGAAACGGTCACGGTTACACACCTGGTTAGTGTACGGATCTCGTGTCAAGTTTTCTACAACTGGATATTAAAACTTCCCATCTGCCACATAACCGCGGCCACGGCTTTTGAAAAGATTAAACCCTGCAGGGGTGTCCCAACTTAGTCCATCACAAACTCTCATGATCCATGGAGGAAAATTCCTCAATTCGGAAACAACCCGATCAAGCTTGGAATCCCGGTTCACAAGACATTTCGACAATGGTAAAACAAAACTAGCAAGACCACCTGGTGTGTTGACACCCCAATAAGAGTCACGCGTATCTCATTCTCAAGACAACACCGTCTATGTGAAGTGGATGATAGACAAAATACCATCGAGTTGCCCTGAGTTTGCAGCGCCAACTGCTAGGTAGGTGGACCAACACTCATGAGGAGTACTCGCCCAGTTTGTTGATTAATTATCCACGAGTACCTATAAGTCCTGATGCAAGTTTTAGTTGTTATTAGGCAAATGGTAAAATCAATGTTGGTCCTGCTGGAAGAGTTTTATTCAAAGCGAACTGTGAAGGGGCCCATAAACCACGACCTTGTTAGCAACACAAAATCAAGGAACATAACACCGGTATGATGGAAACTAGGGCGGCAAGAGTGGAACAAAACATTGGGCAAAAGGCCGAGCCTTCCACCCTATACCAAGTATATAGATGAATTAATTAAATAAGAGATATTGTGGTATCCATGTCCCAACATGGAACAACCTCCACTGCACCTGCAACTAGCAATGCTATAAGGGATGAAGCATGAAAGAACCCCACATCAAAGAAAGTTTTAATGACACCGAAAACAACACATAACAATTCTGGAAAGTCCACATATGCAAATTTCGAATTTGGTGTGATATGATTAAAACACAATGTTAAAGTTGTTAAATAGCAAGTAAAGTGCACCTAGCTGATCTACATGTTTTTCTAGTCAAGTTACATATGTAGATCATTTAATTCAGAGCTATGGTCTAAAAGATATGAGCAACATAAGTTAAACATGACATTGGTGCAGAACGCATGTAAACATCAACCACAAGCATTCAAAACATGGATACCTCAATATATTATAAAACTATATGCAATTCTAAGCCAGTTTCATATAGGGCATGATCAAAATGGAGCAACAATTCAACACATACACACAACACAACATATAACAACAATATGCCTTAACAGCAACTAGGCACATTGCATGCACTTAATATAGAGATAACATACTTCAATTCATCTTTCAGGTTCAGGTTCATAGGCATCATGGTTAATTCACTATGATCAATGCAAAATGCAAAGTTATGAAACAAATCATGACTTGGTTAAAAACTGGGATATGCATCAGTAGAGTTAATATGAAGGCATGTTGAAGGCATGAAATAAATATGCTACAGTGATTAAACATGCATCAAATATCATATGATGGTAGCACACATCATGATTTCAAATCATATAACATGGCATATTCATAGGAGCAACATGTTCATGGGAAACATCATGACAATATGCAACCGTGAAACAAGTTGATTCTTAGACTTGGTGAAAATATGGGAATGCAAAACAGTAACATTATGATGCTGACTTGGGATGCACATAACATCAATCATAGCAATTTTAATATTTATACAAAGAGCATGAGCATACAGTAGACATGGCATACTTCCAATTAATCCATTGGAACAATTTATAAGATGCATAGATTAGTTACTATGAGCTTTGCAAACTCCCACCCAATGTTAACAGGTTGACAGTTTGATCATGATGGTGTCCACACACAAACACGTCACCGTGTACCCTCGACACCGCGGGTGATGCATCGCAGCTCACGTCAAAGGAGACCTGCACGAAGCGCGGTACGCAAGACAATCTGGCGGGCGCTTTTGCAGACCCAAAACCCCACACGCCCCGGAGGGACCCCGTCAGGGCGCACAACGGTTATGGGCTGCCCTAGGTCGACCTGATCGCCCTACGGCCTCGAGGTTTGCTGCCCTGCAATGAAGAAGAACGAACGAAGAACGAGGAAGAAAAAGAACAAGGGAGAAGATAAAAGATAAAAAGTGATATATGATTGTTCCATTGTGTGTTGTTGTTCAATCGGCCGTCACCTCTTATCTATATAAGAGGCGGATGGACTTCCCGTACAAGAAAAAGACTTGCCTAGCCGTCCAAATCACCAAAACCCAATAAAAGACGGACTATTCACGACCCCCGGCCCGGATGTCCGGCTCAAGGCCCGGATGATCCGGCCTAGCACAGTTTTCTGACAGCAGCTTACTGTTTTGGCTCTAAAATCCACATACGACCTCGGATTTGGACATTTTTTATATCAAAATCAACCGCCTCGACGAGACTCCCAACTTTCATGTAGAACACTTTTTGATCTGAGGCAATCTTGGGGAGTTTCGGGACGTTTTCTAAAGTCTGCAGCAGAAAAACTTGTCCGGACGTCCGGACGATTGCCCGGATTGTCCGGCCTTTACCCGGATCATCCGGGACTTGACCCAGATCATCCGGCTTCAGCACCAACCTTCTGGAATCTTAGTGCTTCAATTACCCGGATGATCCGGACCCCGGCCCGGATGATCCGGCCAACATTGGTGCAGCGCACGGTTTTGCCTATAACTTTTGTATACGACCTCGGATGGGGACGATCTTTATATCAAAATCGTCTGTTTCGAGGAGACAAAGAACTTTGCCGTTATAAATATTTTAATCAGAGGTCATCTTAATTAGGTCCCATGCCATTCTCTAATCTGATGTCAACACGAGTATCTCCGAAATTGGCATATCTTTTGCACTCGAGCTCCGTTTTAGACCATCTTCATATCTATCTTGATCTTCTCGAAGAGAACCATCTCATGGTGACTTTCAACAATAAGTTTGAATTAATCTTGACATAGCTTCAAGCTACTCTTTATAACCGTGCCACTTTTGAGCGTCAGCACATGCCCCCCTGTTTTTCGGCAAAGCTAGTGTGCCAAAAAATAACATGCACCGTGTTGGTTCTAAGGACGATGTCAACACTCCATCAGCCATTTATATGCTTAGGGCAATAACTATATATCGGCCACCATTTTTTTAAATCCTTGATGCAAGCTTGGGCGAAACCTTCTCAACTTCATTAACAATCCCATGATAAGGTCCCATAGATAAGTATCTCAAGGTCATCCTCCAAACCATATTGCTCACCCTTTTGGTAGGATTTTGCAAATAATCAACAATAAACTTTCTTCAATCCTTACTTTTTGCCTGTATAAAAAAATCATTAGTGGCCGAAGCGATGGACTTCGGTTCAACCTTACCTATGTTGTTGAGACTAAGCATCGGCTATTGATAGAAATATGATACATCATGATTAACATAGTAGACGGATGCTTGCTGTTCCAACTCTTTTAAATTGTCATGCCTAGAAATATGAATAGTTTTAAAGCAACCAAGGTAAATTTTGCATCTAGGCATACCTCAAGATAAAACTACAAGTGATTCGTCAAAACAGTCATAACCGTTGGATATTTGTTGCACTACTCATAACGAATCACCGAAAGCCCCAATATGTATAGCACATATGGCAACCAAAAGCTCCAAACCGAATAAAATTTCATATTCGGCTTTTAATATTGTGCAAAAATTTCTTGAGTGGTTTGAGGCTTGTTTTGGTCTCCTATTGAACTAAGGACGATGGTAGGATACTACACCGGCCATGCATTGACATAATCTTAGGACGATAGATAAATATCGGTCATTACCATGTAAACTTTATTCAAAGTACATATAGCCGAAATAAACAAATGAAATGACAAATCAAGTATTTCGGACCTTTGGATCAGCAACAAACTTGTAGCTAATCAAACGTATAGTGATTTGATAATAACCTTTCATGATGTAAGAAATTATATTGCATCCATGGATTAAAATAAGCCCATTGAGGGTTACCAATCATACCTTACAACGAATTCCATGGCATAGGTGTTAATGGCATAGTTGAAGAATATGGATAATGTGTAGACCGAAGATGCTGAAACCTTCAGCTTGGTCCTTCATAGTTTTCACTATTTTCCTTCTTCACCTTTGCCGCACTCCTTGTAATGGAAATGACGAGGACACGACTACCTTGGATACAACCGAAAATATTGCATACACACATATTTGTGAGGTGATTTCTAATGCAAACTATGCAATAATTTATTTATGTCATCCAGGACAAAAATACTTCACAAACTTTTGTGCCATGTCTAATTGCAGGTGTATGGGACATTTGTACAATCCACATATGAAGATAAGGGAGAAAGAGATGTTTACCTGCTGTTCAAAAAGTTCTCTCACATCACTTTTGGCCCAAGAGAAAATAGAGTCCAAGTCTCTCACGTTCTGGACTCAGATTCGGACTGCACAGACATACCTGACTCAAAACGTCAATAACTTTTTCATACGGACTCCAAATTGGTTGATTCTTTTTTTGTTGGAAAATAGATTTCGTGCACTTTCCAAGCAATTTGGATGCACCTTAAAATTTGTCCGGAGCATTGAGTTATGGACGAAACAATCTGATGCTGCAGCAGAATTCAAGTCAAACTACAAGTCCAAAGGTGTTATGTCACCTCCACTTGGGCCCATTGGCCTTGTACGACCTAGGGTTAGTTTTAGGCTGCCTTGGGACGTCCTCCCACCACCTTGGTCGCCATCCCTTGCTCCTATATAAGTAGATTCATCTAGTAGCTTTTTTCCTGGGGATTTGTTTAGTTAAAAGTTAGCCATTGCAACTTCGTGTACTTCGTTTGTGTCCAACGATCAGACAAAGACCGCTTACGGATCCCCACCATTATCAATACTTCATATATATTCGCAATATTTAGATTGCTTTATCATATTCTTGCTTGTTCTTCGATTGCTTGTTAGGCTGACCGTGCTTCCGGCATCGTTAGTAACCTCAGGAGATTGGTTTAGCGATTGCTAAGGCGCAACATCGTGCACGTTTGTAGTCGGATCGTCAAAGTGGGCTCCACCAATTGATAGTTATCATCTCATCGAAAGATCGGGACACCCTCGCCTCTATCAAGTGGTATCAGTTTTCAGGTTGCTCACTGAGAATTTCCAGTTATCCCTAGATTACATTTATTTTCTTACCTATTGTCCAAGAAAAAGCCACAAGAAAAAGTTAGATATATTCATCCTTTGTCCTAGCCAGTCTGAGCCTTTGCAATTTTCTTTTCATTGTCTGCATTATTGAATTATCGGTTGCATCGTCGTGTCGAGTTGCTGTTCTTACTGTCTAGTTCGTTTAGAGTTTTGAGTTTTGTTCACATTAGTCACGCCGCCGCTTCATCGTTATCCCTTCCGTTGACCACCATCGATCCATCAATTTCCACCACGTGCTACCCACCGTTCATTGTCATAATCATAGTTGAGATCGTTCACATCTTTGCTTGATCCAATCTGCATCTTATCTAGTTTGTTTGGAAAGAGGGAAAGAGAAAAAAAGAGAGAAAAAAGTAAAAAAAGTCAGAGAAAAAAAAGAGAGAAAGAAAAATAAAATAAAGTGTGAGAAAAAAAAGATAAGAGAAAAAAACAAAGTTCGGATCTATCTAGACTCAGTCTCGTAGCTGAATTCGGATTCGAATATGTTTTGTGCACTGTTCAGTAAAACAGGCATAACTTCCTTATACGAAGTCCGTTTTGTCTCCTCGAGTACTCAAATTAAATCTAGAGACGAGCTGCATCTAAATAGTTGTAGAAGCTTGTTCAATATTTGACACCTCAAAATCGGCTTCTAAATAGGTCTTTTTGCCCTTCGAAGTTCGTGAACACAGCTTATTCCAGTTTTTCAAAACAGTTTTAGAATTTTTTTGACTCCTCATATCAACTTGGAATTGAGTGATTCTTTTTGCATTGGACAGCTTGAGTTAGTAGCATTCTTTGAAAAAAATTATTAGAAAATTGGCTCAAACTTTTCAAGAGGAAAGTTGGAGAGAGAGTTGTTGTATATCCTGCTTGGCAGTTCTTTTTCATCATTATCTTTACTGCCGTTGTGATCATCACTTATATCTTGCTATCCAGATGTACGTGTATCCTTTATTGATGCTAGTTGTGCTATGCCGTGACCTCATTAGTGTTCTAGGCTTGCGTCTCTAGTCCGGTCTAGCCTAGGACCAACACAGTACCGTCGTTGAGCGTTTATTAAACATTGCATCTCTGAATTGATTATTGTTAATCTTTTGCTACCATATATAGCCAACGCAGCTCCACATATTTCTACACCGTGTATACGTACGTTCCCATGGCCATCGCTTTACACAATCTTCGGAGTTATTTGACACCGCTGGTTGCCTATCACCACCTGCCGCATGGTAAGAATTTGTAAGATATTGATATTTGCTTTACTGTGAGCACTTTACAACCACATCCTAGTAGTTCATAGGAACATTATTCTCGAATTTTGTTTCTTGTTTTTACTAATCATGACAGGCTCCAGAGATAGAAGTTCTTGGACGACGGACACATCTTCACCATCACGAGAGTTGCGACAACACACACAAGCACATGGTCAGGTTATCTCTTTACCGTCATTTGAGGGTAAGTTTAATCCTACTATTTATCTAGCTTGGGAGCTTGCAGTAGAACAAGTTTTTAGTCACCATGACTTTTCTGAACTTGAGCGAGTACGAGATGCCACTAGAGCATTTATTGGTTTTGCTTTTGTTTGGTGGAGTGTGCATTGTAAGAAAAACATTCATAACCAACCCACAACTTGGAAAGATTTCAAAGATGTAATGAGACAACATTTTTTCCCTCCTTACTATCGTCGTGAATTGCTTCACAAGTTTGAACAATTTAAACCAGACAACAACACTGTTCATGCTTACTATCGAGAGTTCAAATCTTATATGCATCATTGTGACATAGAAGAATCTGAGGATGATACAATGAATAGATTTTTTGGTGGTTTGAACCATGATATCTATGCAAGATTTCACTGTATTCCTCGTTGCATTACTGGTATGTATGTTCATGCTTGTACCTTTGAGAGACAGCTACAGGAGGATACATTGGGTGACTACAACAACTACTATTCCAATTCATGCTCACTACCATCGGTTGATTCCTCCATCGTTGCACCTACTAGAGCAGTCACACCTCAGATCGTGAGCGCGACATAATCTCAAGTGTATGATACATTGTCATTGTCCGTACCTACATCAGCTACGTCTTTGCAACAAGGTAACAATAAAGGTATTGATGATATAACTTCACATGGGAATGATGCATGCCTAATTAACTTAAATACATCATGTGTTGAGTTACCTGTTGATTTGAGAACGCCACCTATTTTAGATAATCATGTTACTATCATGAATGCATCATGTGATCAAACAACTAAAATACCAACAATTTTAAGTGCGCCCGTTGAATTAACTGTTGATGCAAAAGAATCAATGTTTAATCATTTTGATATGTCCTCTAATCTTGGTGATGATTCTGTGTCGAATGACTTATTACATGTTTGCTTATTTAAGCATGTTGTAGCATGTAAATTTGATGCAAGTAAGATTTATTCACCAATGTTGGGATGGTTTAATGATGAACATTGTCAATCTTTTGAAATGAATAAGAGCTTCACTTATATGTGCAAACTGAGTTGCAATATTTTCATGCCTTCTACTTCTTGTGATAATGTTTTGGCTTTAGATTTTATGAACTATGCAAGTTACTCATCTATTCATGTGTCATATGTGCAAAAATCAAGTGAAGTAAAAATGGATGACATATACATATACAACATGTACACCTTTTCTCTTTTGGTAGCCACATTTCATATTAAGCAACGCCGAGGACGGCTTTGTTTTCAAGAAGGGGAGGATGATGAGTACATGACTACCTTGGATACAACCAAAAATATTGCATACATGTATATTTGTGAGGTGATTTCTAATGCAAACTATGCAATAATTTATTTATGTCATCCAGGACAAAAAATACTTCACAAACTTTTGTGCCATGTCTAATTGCAGGTGTATGGGACATTTGTACAATCCACATATGAAGATAAGGGAGAAAGAGATGTTTACCTGCTGTTCAAAAAGTTTTCTCACATCACTTTTGGCCCAAGAGAAGATAGAGTCCAAGTCTCTCACGTTCTGGACTCAGATTCGGACTGCACAGACATACCTGACTCAGAACATTAATAACTTTTTCATACGGACTCCAAATTGGTTGATTCCTTTTTTGTTGGAAAATAGATTTCGTGCACTTTCTAACCCAATTGGATTCACCTTAAAATTCGTCCGGAGCGTTGAGTTATGGACGAAACAATATGATGCTGCAGCAGAATTTGAGTCAAACTACAAGTCCAAAGGTGTTACGTCACCTCCACTTGGGCCCATTGGCCTTGTACAACCTAGGGTTAGTTTTAGGCTGCATTGGGACGTCCTCCCACCTCCTTGGCCGCCACCCCTTGCTCCTATATAAATAGATCCATCTAGTAGCTTTTATCTGGGGATTTGTTTAGTTAAAAGTTAGCCATTGCAACTTCGTGTACTTCGTTTGTGTCGAATGACCAGACCAAGACCGCTTACAGATCCCCACCATTATCGGTACTTCACATATATTCGCAATATTCATATTGCTTTATCATATTCTTGCCCGTTCTTCGATTTCTTGCAGGAATAGACCTTCGTGGTCAGGCTGACCATGCTTCCAGCATCGTTAGTAACCTCAGGAGATTGGTTTAGCGATTGCTAAGGCGCAACGTCGTGCACGTTTGTAGTCGGATCGTCAAAGTCGGTTCCACCAATCGATAGTTATCATCTCATCGAAAGATCGGGACACCCTCGCCTCTATCAGGAAACTTGCACATAGTTCTTATTTTGAGTACTTCCTTTGGGAACCCATGCCATGTTCCTTTCTTCAAGTTCTTGTGCACTAAGCTTTTGTAATTCCTTCTTTTGCCAATACGATAAGCCGAGTGAGCACCTCGACTGTGATTTTGCTTCAACCAATGGCAACTCTTTTTGGGCCTTGTGCATCCTCAACTTCTTTTCTTCAGATTTGGCACTCTGATTTTTGTCAATTGATTGCTTCACTTCTTTGCCTTTTGTAGCCAATGTCAACACTTTAATTGGCCCTTTGTTATTTGAGATCAAATCTGAAGCAGCACACTTACGACTGATACGTCTCCAACGTATCTATAATTTTTTATTGCTCCATGCTACTTTATCAACTGTTTTAGGCAATATTGGGCTTTATTATCTAGTTTTATATTATTTTTGGGACTAACCTATTAACCGGAGGCCCAGCCCAGATTTGCTGTTTTATGCCTATTTCAATGTTTCGAGGAAAAGGAATATCAGATGGAGTCAAAACGGAACGAAATCAACTGGAGAAGTTAACTTTGGAAGGAAACCAACCTGATGGTCTTGGAGTGCACGCCAGGGGAGTTCCGGGCTGCCCACGAGGGTGGAGGGCGCGCCCCCCTGGGCGCGCCCCCTACCTCGTGAGCATCCCGGAGGTCCACCGACGTACCCCTTGCACCCATATATACCTACGTACCCTAAAACTTCCAGAACAGAAGATAGATCCGGAGTTCCGCCACCGCAAGCCTCTATAGCCACCAAAAACCTATCGGGACCCTGTTCCGGCACCCTGCCGGAGGGGATCCCATCATCGGAGGCCATCTTCATCATCCCGGCGCTATCCATGACGAGGAGAGAGTAGTTCACCCTCGGGGCTGAGGGTATGTACCAGTAGCTATGTGTTTGATCTCTCTCTCTCATGTTCTCTCTCGTGTTCCATCTATGGCACGATCTTGATGTATCCCGAGCTTTGCTATTGTAGTTGGATCTTATGATGTTTCTCCCCCTCTACTCTCTTGTGATGAATTGAGTTTCCCTTTTGAAGTTTTCTTATCGGATTGAGTCTTTTATGAACACTTGATGTATGTCTTGCATGGGATAACGGTGGTGACAATGGGTTATTCTACTGATCCACTTGATGTATGTTTTGGTGATCAACTTGCGGGTTTCGTGACACTTGGGAACCTATGCATAGGGGTTGGCACACGTTCTTGACTCTCCGGTAGTAGCTTTGGGGCACTCTTTGAAGTACTTTTATGTTGGTTGGATGAATCTGATATTGTGTGATCCATATCGTATAATCATGCCCACGGAAACTTGAGGTGACAATGGAGTATCTAGGTGACATTAGGGTTTTGGTTGATTTGTGTCTTAAGGTGTTATTCTAGTACGAATTGTTTTATAGGTCGATCCGAAAGAATAGCTTTGTGGTGGTTTCGTACCCGACCATAATCTCTATGTTTGTTCTCCGCTAGTAGTGTCTTTGGAGTGACTCTTTGTTGCATGTTGAGGGCTTGTCATATGTTCTATCTATGTTATTATTGTTGAGAGAACTTGCACTAGTGAAAGTATGAACCCTAGGCCTTGTTTCCTATCATTGCAATACCGCTTACACTCACTTTTATCGCTCGTTACCTTGTTGTTTTTATTATTTCAGTTTATAAAAACCTATATCTACTATCTATTTTGCAGTTGTATCTTCATCTCTTCGCTGAACTAGTGCACCTATACAATTTACCATTGTATCGGGTATGTTGGGGACACAAGAGACTTTTTGTTATTTGGTTGTAGGCTTGATTGATAAACCTTAGGTCATCCACTTGAGGGAAATTTGCTACTGTCCTACAAATCTGTGCACTTGCAGGCCCAACAACGTCTACAAGAAGAAGGTTGTGTAGTAGACATCAAGCTCTTTTCTGGCGCCGTTGCCGGGGAGGTTAGGTAAGTGAAGGTATATCTTTCGATCTTGCAATCGAATCTTTTTGTTTCTGGTTTTAGCACTAGTTTGTTTTATAAAAGAAAACTACAAAAAAATGGAGTTGAGTTTGTCTCATACGCTTCACCTTTTTAATATCTTTCATGAGTACGATGGAAAGGAAAATTGTGCTCAAGTGCTAGAGGAAGAAATCTATAGAATGTTTTTATTTGATGAGCATGATTGCAATGTTGTTATATGAATTCCTTGAATATACATGATGCTAATGATATGCAAAGCCACAAGCTTGGGGAAGCTATGTTTGATGGAGATGATATTTTTTGTCCCCCAAGCTTTGATGAGAAAATTTACTATGATGAAAGCATGCCTCCTATTTATAATGATTATTGTGATGATACGTATGCTATAAAGAAGAAGTTTGCTTATGTGGAGAGTAGAAAATTTTCTATGCTTGTAGATCATGAAAAGAATGCTTTAGGTGCTGGTTATATTGTTGAATTCATTTATGATGCTACTGAAAATTATTATGAGGGAGGAACATATGCTTGTAGGAATTGCAATAATGTCAAGTTTCCTCTCTATGTGCTTCAATTCTTGAAGCTATGCTTGTTGTGCCATCCTATGCTAGTTGATTATTGTTCCCATAAGTTGTTTTCTCACAAAATACCTATGAATAGGAAGTGGGTTAGGCTTAAATGTGCTAGTCATATGCTTCATGATGCTCCCGTTATGTTTCAATTCTTATCTTTTATGTGAGCATCATTACCATCATCATGTCTAGCTAGAAAGGCATTAAAGAAAATCACTTGTTGGGAGACAACCCAATATTTATCCTTACTGTTTTTGTGTTTCCACATGATTATGCTACTGTGGTAATAATGTTTTATAGCTTTTGTTTCAATAAAGTGCCAAGTAGAACCTTTGGGAAGACTTGGGTGAAGTTTATGTGATCTTGCTGTGAAAAACAGAAACTTTAGCGCTCACGAGATTAGCTGCCATTTTTTTACTGTAGAGTGGTTTTAGGTTGATTATTTTTTCAGATGATTAATAGACAAATTGATCAGGTTCACCAATTTATTTCATAATTTTTGGGGTTCCAAAAGTATACGTTTTATACATATTACTACAGACTGTTCTGTTTTTGACAGATTCTGTTTTCTATGTGTTGTTTGCTTATTTTGATGCATCTATGAGTAGTATCAGAGGGTATGAACCATAGATAAGTTTAAGTACAGTAGATATTACACCAATATGAATTTAGAATGATTTCATTACAGTACCTAAGTGGTGGTTTTATTTTCTTATACTAACGGAGCTTACGAGTTTTGTGTTGAGTTTTGTGTGGTTGAAGTTTTCAAGTTTTGGGTAAAGATTCGATGGACTATGGAATAAGGATTGGAAAGATCCTAAGCTTGGGGATGCCCAAGGCACCCCAAGGTAATATTCAAGGACAACCAAGAGCCTAAGCTTGGGGATACCCCGGAAGGCATCCCCTCTTTCGTCTTCGTTCATCGATAACTTTACTTGGAGCTATATTTTTATTCGCCACATGATATGTGTTTTTCTTGGAGCGTCATTTTCTTTTGTTAGTTTTTGCTTTCTGTTATTTAGAATAATGTTTTGCATCTTTAGTTTCAACAAAAAAATCAAGGATAGCCTTTGCCATGCTTATTTTGCTAGTTTGCATGTTGCTGTTTGAAAACAGAAAGTTTACTGCTGTTGAAAAAATTGCCTAGAAAAGTCAGAGAATGGTATAACGTTGAATCTTTTTGCATATTGAGCTCTGATAAATTTATTAGTGGGAATTTTAGTTCATAATTTTTGGAGTCAGGGAAGTATTGATACTCTTGCATTCTTTACAGACTGTACTGTTTTGGCAGATTGCTGTTATGGTTGCATTGTTTGCCTATGTTTGCTTGTTTAATGATTCTATTTGAGGATAGGAGTATTAAATATATAGAGGCATTTAGTATTCAATGTTTAATAATGATTTTAGTGATTTGTTACAGTAGAAAATGATAAGGTTTTGCATTGGTTTATACTAACCTATCTCACGAGTTCTTGTTGAGTTTGTTGTGAATGAAGCTTTTGATAAAAAGAAGAGAAACCATGATATGAGAGGAATTAACGACCATCTCTTTTCACGTGGTAAACTTGCTTTACCACCTCTTTCTTCTTCCTTGAGCTCTGGACCGATTCCTTATTATTGAAACGGTCTTTGACGCGTGATTGTTCAAATGTTGATCTCCTTGGAGCTGTATAGTATTGGTAAGATGGTCTAGAATAAGATGGGGAATGTGCCCTTGTGTCATACCTTTCCCATGATGAATATGTATCTATATGAGCATAGGGAGGCATCCACAGCATTGACATTGGCGGCCCAAAATAAGGATATGAATATGTTGCATTAAAATTATCACTTTGCCAATGCCAATCCTCATATTTGCGCCTTGGGGGTGATCTTGGGTTCTTTGCATGATTTGGCCGATAAGCATTCTTCTCTTCACTCTTCTTTTGATATTTATCCAATAGTTCAGCGAAGGTGATTTTTGATCTCTTACACATGCGCTTATTCCGGCCTTTGTTTTCTTTTGGTTTGCTTTCATCGATCATTGGATTTGC